>NC_058092.1:236887500-237187500 GCF_020171115.1 Neogale vison
GGCCCTGCTCCGGCTCCCCAGACCAGCCTTGTCTTCCCGCGGAAGCCGCGAGAAGCTGCCCGATGGACGTCTTTAACCTCTATTTTCCACTCCCGTTCGGCCCTCATTCAACCCCAGGCCAACTAAGTAATTTGGAAGTTGAACTTCACCTAAGTGTTAATGACTTGGAGCTGGGGACGTGGCTGTAATGAGGCACCGTGCCTGAGGAAGTACCAGTTGGGATTCCTATTGTAGCCATATGTGAGGCCAATGTTGCATGAATTAACATACGGCGGGTCAAGTTAACATATGTACAGTGGAAAATGACTAATGACTTATCACACCGGTGTTATTTTTGGACCTTCCTCCTTGCATCCAACCTTTCAGAGAGGAACAAGTAAAAGCAGTTTATGCCTCAACTGTCCCGGTTCCCCATGAAGAAGGAGAAAAGTGAAACCATATGCTTAGCGAAGAGAGGAGGGCGAGCCAGCGTGGAGGGCTGGAGGAGAGTCAGCGTGGGACAACGGCGGCCGGCAGCCCCAGCCGACGGGAAGGAGTGCCCGGCCACGCGCCCCCACTAGCCGACGGCAGCGGGCCGGATGACAGATGCTCCCCTCGCCATCCCACAGGCGACATTTAGTGCCCTCCGTGCCGCGAGATACTGTGATGGCTGCAGGGGCACCAAAATTAGATTGGCAGGATGTGAAAAGAGTCAACTTTTTTGTTTAATGCCATCAATTTGTGATGGAGGAGACAGGTATTAGCTTGGGGACCTCAGCGGTCCCTGCTAGCTATTAGTTTCCCGCACAGCTGCACCAAACCCCAGATTATGAATCTGCCACAGCAGCCATCCATCAGCCTCACCGTCCAGCCCGGCACACATTCCAGCAACAACAGAAACAGAACATCTCGTGGCGCGGACTTCAACCACCGCACGGCTAAAATCCCAGTTATCAGCAGAAATAAATTTCATCATGTGTGCACGACGAGGTGATGAAACCGAGTATAAATTATACAGGTTCCAGCACGCTGATGGGCGGCAGTGGGGAGGGCCTGGGCTCCCCAGCGTCGGGGACTTCCTTTCTCTCGGCTGTCAAACAGGAAGCCTTTAAAAGTTGGCCGGAGAGTTATGGAATTACCTGTGGAAACATATTGTGGAGGTCAGGCCCAGGGTCGATCCGTCAGACGGCCGGTGTCGGGGCCCCCACATCCACAAGCAGCCTTTGTTTTTTTAACACTTTTTTTTTTTTCTTCCAGGATATGTAGCAGCAAAGGCCAAAGCCTATAAATTTCTGACTTTGCGCCCTGCTCATTGTTCGCGTTTCCGTGTTTTTGATGACCGCTCTCGGCCGGCCGGGAACTCTCTTTGATGGGATTTCAGGTTTGGACGGCAAGACCTTGTTTACTTTTCTCGGTGCTGGACCCAAAGGAAAATGACACTGCGTGCCTTCCCTCCTGGGAAAGCCCTCTTCTTCTGGTCCTTGTTCCTTGGGATTCAAAGGTGGGACTCCCACTTTTTCTGAAGTCCCATTGCCCTGAGGGGGAAAACTGGCAGGACGGGATGGGCTAGCCTCTGGGGTGAGGGTGAAACCCTCAGAAACAGACCCCGGGCTCTGGGTGGTGAGCCGGGCACGGGGCACTGATGTGCGCTTGGTGCCAACTTCCCGGGAGGCGTCTTGTCCGGAGATACTCACTCCTGAAGCACACACATCGGTACCCTGGGGCTGTGAGATGCCGAAGGATCCACTATAATAACACAAAATAGAGAAAGGGAAGACACACCTGCCGAGCCTTTATTACCTGGCTTCCTGTTTCGTGGAAAGCTGGTGACGGTCACTGCTGTTGCTGCAAGGCTGACGTAACTCTGCTCTCCCTGAGTACTTCTAACGGAGATCCAAACCAGCTCCAGGGGCTTCCTTACATAACAGTAATAATAATAATGTCTCCATCACTCCCGCCTCCCACAATCGCTGCCCATCCTTCCTCCCTCTCCCCCCCACTCCAGCTCAGCCTCAGCACGCCCGCTCACATCCCGAAAGCAGCGTGGGATACAAAGTTTCAGTCTGTTCAAATCAATGGAAGAGATTGCGTATGAGAGGGTTCGTCTGGGGAGTCTATCGGTCTGGGCCTCTCTGCCCGAAGCCCGGCTTCCTCTGAGCTCACCTGGAGTTTCCAGGGATGCCTGGGGGTGGCGTGTGGGCCCTGACCCGCTGGCATGTGACTCGGCGCTGGTTTGGGGCTAACTACTAGGTAGTTTCTATAGTGATAATGATGTAGCATGGGCACCTATTGGGAATATATAAAATTAGAGAGAATTTCTGTTTGCTTTGGTCCTCTTTCTAGAGTAATTACAGTAACTGCCATTCATTCCTGTTCTGTTGCCCTGATTATTCTAGAGTCACCAGAATAACCTGGCTATTAAGGTTTAGTCATGTTAGGGAACATACGGCAAAGTGACAACTTGTCATGTTGGCCTTATCAATGCTGCAGGTTTCCCGAGTCCTGGATCCAATTTTCACAATTTCTCCGAGTACTTAACTTGAGCCAGTAAGGAGCTGAAGCCCCTGAAGTCCACCAAGTGAGTAGTTCCTCAATTTGTTTTTCCCTTTAACTGTGGAAAAAGCATGCAGTTCTGTCTTTGGGGTAGTTTGCCCATCTGACCCCAAACAAGTGTGGTTGGTTAATGCCCATGGAAATGAGTCCCGAGATGCCCCCAAGGAATGAGCGGGTCACTCCATGGTCACCGTCATCTTGTTTTCTCACGGGGGGATTTTCAGTTTCTTGGGTCACCATCAGAGCCGGGCCTTGCATCAGTTCTAGCACTTTCCGGGGAGACGAGTTTGAGGGAAAGGCTCCGGCTTGTGTAGGGAACGGCAGACTGACACGCACCGACGGAAATTATGGTTACAGATGACACAGACACAGCAGTGACATCAGAACTCACTCTAGCACTTGGAGGTGCAAAGGGGTCTTCCCTCCCCCTTACGTTCCATGATGTAGAGTCCTTCCCTGGGTTTTGAGAAACTATAATCACACCTATTGTGCCAAGTTTGGAAAGCTGTAAAACCAAATAACCTAGAAAAAACTACCATTGAGAGCTGACCGTCTGCGCAGTTTTGCTGGCGAGAAGTCACAGAAGGAAGGACAAGTAAGTACGGCGCGACATTAACCCGCCTAAGCGGAAGGCTCTGTCGACACCGCGACACCTGGGTAAGCCCTGCCTTCCTTACTCCACATTCCGCTTCTCGCTGTGGTTAGGGCTTTCCAGGGTAGCCTGTGGCGCAAAGATCCTGATGAGTCATGAAGCAGATCTGAGTGAGGAGGCAGACCCCTCGGCTCCAGAGCTGGAGCTGGCAGCCCAAGGGCAGATAAGCTGGCATTCAGGATGTCCTCCCCGTCACGGGAGAGGTGCCGCCATGGGCTGCTGCCGCCACCCTTGGGACACAGTGCTGGACTGGACCAGCAGCAGGGAGGGGCAGAAGAGGACCACCGGGGACCAGAAGCATCTGAGGTTTTTCTGGCCCAGCCTGGAAGCTCTGCACCCCCTTGCCTGTCTCTGTCAATCTGTGAGCAGGCACTTCTGGGACTTGAAAGAGTAGACGGGTCAGGGGCGCCTGGGTGGCTCAGTGGGTTAAGCCTCTGCCTTCAGCTCAGGTCATGATCCCAGGTTCCTGGGATCGAGCCTCGCATCGGGCTCTCTGCTCAGTGGGGAGCCTGCTTCCCCTTCTTTCTGCCTGCCTCTCTGCCTGATCTCTGCCTGTCAAATAAATAAATAAAATATTAAAAAAAAAAAAAGTAGGTAGGTCAGCTCTGGTGGGCATGGCTTTGGAACCAAAGAAGGGAAGGGGGCGGGAGGAGGGAACAGAGCAGACTGACCAGCACGCACACCTTGAGAAGAACGTGGAGGGTGGGGACCCCAGGGCAAACAGCACAACAGCGTAGTCCCTGGACAAGGCTTAATTAGCGGACTTTGTTTCTTCCAGACGTTCCAGGCTTACAGAGAGGGAGGCGTGCAGAGACCCCTCAGGCCCTCTCCCCCCCACACCCCGCCCCCACCCCGCCCCAGCTTCCGCCGTCTTGCTTTAGCGGACATTGTCCTAACAGTTGATCGGCCAATGTCGGTTCACAACTTACACGAGAGTCACTCCTGCGTTGTACGTTCGGTGGGTTGTGACAAAGGCGTTTTGTCATGTATCCACCATCCCAGGGCCGTCCCCCGAGCTATCCCCTCCCTCCCCCCGTACCAGTGAGCGCTGAGGAGAACAGTTTTGTAACCCCCTCCCCCAATGCCTACCAGGCACCAAGGACATTCTGAGAACATTAGTTTGTCCAGCGTCCAAAGAACCTATGAGGAGGTTCCTCCTCTAATCCTCGCCTTACGGATGAAGGCAGAGCACAGAGCGTGTGTGACTCGCCCCAAGTCACACAGCTGCTGAGGGCCGCAGTGAGGCCCGCCGTCTGGCTCTGAGACGTCGCTCTCCCCCCCCCCCCCCCGCCCCTGCGGCCCGGCGGACATGGGGTCAGTGTGTTGGGTCTGAGTGCGGGGAGGGCCGGGAAAGAGACAGTCGCCACCGTCCCAAGCTTGCGGCCGACAGCTAAGGGCGTCGGGTCAAGCATGTGTCCTGCGCACGCTGGTCCACAAGGCGGGTCACAAGTCACAATGCCCGGCGTCCGTCCGCAGCTTCTCCCACGACCTGGACCCGATAGCGCCGCGTCTCTCGGCCAGCAACTGTTTGCTGAGCGCTCGCTCAGCACACAGCCTGCGCAAGCCCGGGCCGTGCATCCATTACGGAATCCTCCAGGAGCCCCAAGGAAGGGGCGCTCGTGTCCGCTCGGTGGCGGGGGACGAGGCCCGGGTGGGGAACGCTGCAGTCATCTGCCCAGCGCCGGCAGCCCGTGGAGGGAGGGCCAGAAGCCGAACTCCCTGCCCGCGCTCTGGCTGCCGTTATGTCCGGACCGAACTGCCCAGACGTCATTCTGGTTTGGTCCGTAATGATGTGTACGGGTCAGTCACCCTCTCTGGGCTACATCTGCCCCAGGTCTGTGGCTTCTTCCGAGCCGCGTCCTCTCTCAGTGGGCTGTCCTCAAAGCCCCGTGCGCACAGAGCACACACGTAATCCAAATCCATCTCGAACGCTGAGGACGTTGGCTCTTCTTTGGGAAACATCCTGGAGTTTGACTTTCTTGCTGCCGGCCCGGGCCTGTCACAGTGTCCCTCCACACGCTGCTGTCCTTGGGGGTGAGGGAGGCTGATGCAGGCTGAGCCTCCTCTAGAGGCGCCATCAGGAGGGACCAGGTCATGTGTCAGAAGGGGGTGCAGAAGGGCATGAGGACTCGTGCTGGCCACAAATGGCAAAGGAAGGAAGGAGAGAATTTTCAGGAGGGCGTCCCGCGGCTCCAGGCCCCATCAGCTGCTTGCACGGTGGTTTATGGGCCTTGGGCTTGTTTGCTGCAGACCAGGAGGAAGCTGGTGCTGCCCTCCCTGCAGGCGTCCTGCCCCGTTGGGTGAAGTCCTCTGTCAGCCTGTTTGTAAAATGAGCGGGTTGTCCTAAGGGACGGAGGCCCTGCAGACTGGCTCCCACGCCTGTGCTGTCCTCGGGACGCTGAGGGTCAGCTGCTGCCTCCCTGTTCCTGCGCATCCCCCCGGACCCAGCACCCGGGAGTCTCAGCCTCAGGCCTCTTTCCAAGGCCAATCGACATGCGCCCCCTTCCCTGGTCTCAGCCCTGGTCCCGGCCACTCAGCCAGTGTCTTCCCCTGCCATTGTTTTCTCCATGAAGCCACTTCCCTTAGCGATGGCAGTGAGAGACAGCTGTCCCCCCGCACCAGAGCCCTGACAGCACTCAGAGGCTCCAGCCCAGCGGGGCCAGGACCAGAAAAGGGGCAAGGTGTTCAGGACAGAGGAAGGGAGGGCATGAGCAGGAAGGTGTTTCATAAACCCCTTCTGACTCCGACGCTCATCAGAGAAAGAAATGGGCTGCCCCCACATCGCAGACGGGCCACGCCTCGTTCCCTTCATCCGTTCTTCGAGAACACACCTTCGCCAGATGGGCCACGCCTCGTTCCCTTCGTCCGCTCTTCGAGAACACACCTTCGCCAGGCCCTGCGCTCGTCTCTAAGCAGGCGGTGATGACGAAGCCAAGGGCGGTGGGCGTGGGCGTGGCTGCAGTGGGCTGATTTGTGCCGTGACGTGGGGCGTGCACGGGGTGAAAGGGAGCTCCTCCTGCCATCTGCGGCGACGGCATCTCGCTCACTCCGGCTGGGCAGGACGGCCTGTCCCGCTGCGGTCTACGAGCTACGAGCACCCCGTGAAATGGTGTAAGGGATAGGACAGGTTTCTGTGATGAAGCCAGTTCTGAACCATTGTATAAACAGTTCCAGCCCCACTGGGTGCAGGGCTGCCCCAGGGTCCATAAGTTGGGGAGATCAGGGACTGTCAGGACCAGCTGATGAGCCCCTGAGGCCACAAGACCCATGTTTTCAAAGGACACATCCAAGGGTTATTGCCCAGTGCACACGCGAGACTCGGGGCTGATTCCACGCTTGGCCCCTGGGAGGGCCTGCCTCTCAGACCCTTCCACTACCCGCCCCAAGAGGACCCTCCCCTCTCCCAGGTCCTCTGCAGAATGTTCTCTGCAGTTGTACCAAAAGGCGGTTTCGCAGAGCTTCTAAGAGGTCCATTCCACCCCGAGCGCTCTGAGAGATGCCCATGCTCTGTAGACCATGAGACCGGGCGTATATGAAGTCCGTGGTAACCATCTCACGAACCAAATGGCTTTTAACTTGATGTAAAAATGAAATGACACAAGTTCTTCATCTTCTGTTTTCTTATTTGGAACTTGGAGACTGTGTTACAACATCCTTCATAGAACAGACATGAAGGCTAACTTCACGGTTGCCAGAAAACATAGGGCACCCAGCTAAAAACAGACTCTCAGATACACAACAGACAGCTTTTTAGTATGAGTATGTCCCAAATATTGTGTGGGACATATTTATGCTAAAAACGGTGTTGTGTGTCTGAAATTCAGATATAGCCGGGCATCCTGGACTTTGACCCTGATGAGATGAGGCAAAGCGCTGTGCACGGAGCCTGCCTGGCTGGCAGACAGGCTCCAGGATCCTTGCCAGTAGTGACACCAGCTTGCAGGCTCATGTCTGCTCCTGGGCAATGAGTTTCTTGAGGGAGAGGAGCCTCTTGGGCTGATTGTTCGGCACCCAGGTCAGTTGCCGGAATGTGGTCCATGTCAAGCACATTCCGATTTACAGGGTCATCCAGTGCTTCTCTGAAGGAGAAGGACACCTAGAGGTGACTCCTGTCCGCATGATCCCACTTCTCTTTGCCTCTCGTGCCTCCCCGTGCCCCCGTGGGGCAGTACACCTGTGACTCACGCAGCAAAGCCTGGGGGTGCTCCCCCAAACAGGGCTTCTCGCCGCCCACAGGGTAGAAGGGGCAGATCGGAGATGGGGAGGTGGGCTGAGGTTGGAAGTGCCAGCGTGGCTGTGTGCTGGGGGGGAGAAGAAGGCTTCGCTGGGGGTCACTAAAGGAGTGGGTGGGCGTCCGCAGTGGAGGAGGGGTTGGTGCAGAAGCACAGAGAAGGGAAGAGTGACTGGGTCGGCGCACTGAAGGGAGCTTGGGGGATGGGCTTCCTCCGGCTGCTGCAAGGGGCCGCACACCAAGGGGCTTAAAACAAGTCCCGGAGCAGGAAGCCTGAAACTGAGTGTGGGCCAGGCTGTGCAACCTGCCTTCAGAGCCTCTAGGGGAGAACCTCTCTGGCCCCTCCAGCTTCCGGAAGCTGCCAGAGCTCCTTGGCTTGTGGCCGCGTCTCTCCAATCTCTGCCCCCACCTTTGCAGGGCCACCTCCCCCCCTTCCCCGTGCTTCCCTGCTCAGCTCTCACCAGAGCTCTGAAGCCACCTTCCCTCCAGGTGATCTCATCTCGAGGTGAACGAGGACATGAAAATCAGCCCCTGAGCAGCCCCCATGCTCAGCCCGGGGCACCGAAGCAATGGATGAGACACCACCTGCCCTGGAGAAGCTCACATGTTACCAGGTGAAATGCACAAGTAGGAGAATGTTTCAGTATGTCTGGTGTATATATGCAAAGAGAAAGTAGGGGTGGGCAGCCCTCCGGAAGGTGTGGGGAAGTTTCTGGAACTGGTTAGCCCAGCAGACCTCGAGAAATGAACCCAGTGGCTAGAGAAGGCCCCGCTCCAGGAGGCAAAAGCCTGGCTTCCCTCCCTCTCCTCCTGTCCAGGTCCTCGGGGAAGGCAGAACACACTGGAAAAGGCCTAACTGATCACATGCCAGCAAACTTCTGGTTCTAAGAGGCTGAGGCCGCCTGCTCGCAGCTGCACGGAGGGGCCTGTCCTACTTGTATCCCCACCTGGGCTCCCAGGAAGGCACCTGTTTCTAAAGGCTCAGGTCGCGTGCGTTCTGCTAGAGCGTGACTCTCATTAAGAAAGCCGGCTGCGTCACGCGGGGCAGTGCTAATTGGATGTGGTTGAAAGCTCAGGAGGGGAAGCAGAGACAGTCACTGACCTGTGCACGGAGCTGCTGCGGCTTCCCTGCTCTCTTCCCTCCTCTCGCTGAGGCAGACAATGGCTATTTCTGTTCCGGGATCAGCTAGGACACCTGCCGCCTATGAAGTGGGTGGGCAGGATGCAGACCCTACGTCCCTGGGACTCCGAGCAGGGGAGAGAGCGAGCAAGCCAGTCCATACGTTCCGACCCATTTCATCCAAGGGAAACCGGAAAATTTTTGCGGATGTGAACTGCCATGGTGTGGGATCACCCTGCAGCCAATGGCACTTCCCGTCTGCTACTCAGAGCCACTGGGTTTTCAGGGTTCTGCACTGGGAACAGAGAGGATTATCTGGTGCATTTATAGATGGGCTTTTACGTGTACAGAGCCATGCTTTCTGCCCCACAGTTAGAAACTGAAGGCACAGGAGAACCGAATGACTCACTAGGCAGAGAGGAGTGAGGGCATAGGGTGTGTGTGTGTGTGTGTGTGTGTGTGTGTGTGTGTTTATGTGGTCTCCCCGTGGGCACCTGAGTGTTTTTGGAGAGATGCCCCAGGACACAGGATCTTGTAACTGCCTGGACAGCTGCTGAATTCCTCCAGACAGACATTCTCTGACCTTGGCCCAGAAGTCAGAGTCCATGAGAGAGATGGGGACTGGGAAGGTGCAGAGAGCAGGTGTCGGGTCTGAGCGCCACAGGACCTTCATGCATCTGGGCTCGAACTCTAGCTTCGGGCCCGGCCCCCTGATTATCTGGAAGCCCCCAAGTGTGACTGTGATGCTCTCTCTGGACGGGGAATCCTGGGTCCCTAACCCGTGGCTCATGCCCCTTTCCTTGTGTTACCTTCCTGAGAGAGGAGTCACCTGGGGGACCTGTGTCCTGCTCCCCACCTCCAGGAATCTGAGAGTTTCTCTTGCTTAACAGGTGAAACCCTGGACCCACTCCCACTCAGGCCTGGGACAACCAGAGCAAGGCGGAGGCCGGGCCGGATGGCCTTCTCAGGCACACTCCTGCGCACCATGCACTCCGAGCCCGAACACACAGGAGCCACTAGCACTCAGGGTGGCTGTTCAGCCAGCAGCACCGCATGGAGGCAGCCGGACAGGACAGTGCAGGAAGGCCCTATGGCCGGTTTTCTGCTGCTTCCTCCTCCTGCCATTTTGTGCAAATCACTGCAGGGCAGAGTCTGACCTACGGGGCTCCTCCTCGAGACACACCTCAAGGAGGGTCCCCCAGGTCTCTTTGGAAAGGAGGTCAGGAGGTGACCTGTAGAAAGTTCTAGAAATAGCACTCAAATAAAGAGGAAGCTTTGAGGTGGTCTTCTGCCGTCCCCTGGAAGAACTGTCCCCATCTGAATGACCGAATCAATGACAGGAAATTCAGATCTTTCAAAAGCCCTTGAAAAGCCAAATTGTGTTTGTGTGACTAGAGTCCTTGAAGCTGAGAACTTTCCAAGGGCAAGAGTGGCTGTTTGTTGTTTGCAGGGACAGACAGATCCAGCGTCATTTCTACAGTGACGGTGGGAGGTCCCTGCTCAGGGACCGTATCCTGCTGCAGCCTGGGGCTGGAGAAAATGGTCTTCACTTCCCGGTCCATCCGGCCTGCGCCCGCCACGCACAGCCTGGACCCTGGCTCGGGCTTCTCGGTGCCGTGGAGAGCAGAGCTGTGTGGGTGACTGTCCACACCCCCATCAGCTGTGTCATCGAGGGAAAATAGGCCAGGCCCCAGGCCAGTGGGTCCGCGCCTGCCTCACAAAGGTGTTGACCTGCCCATTCTCTGCAGAAATTCGGGAATTCGGTACTGGCTGCCCGAGCCCATGGAGGAGTGCTTGCAGCCCTGGACTGTTTTCTGTTTTTATAGAGTGAATTCCAGGTGATTCCTAAAGCCATGAGCTCGTCACAGGAAACCAGAGGATGGCTCTCCAGGCTGGTCGCATCCATGAACTGGCACAGACCCTGAGGGTGAGGACGGCAAACAGGTGGGCACAGGCAGCATCCTACTAGTTCAGGGCCATCAAAATGCGGGCCCTGATGTGCCTTTAGTTACAAGCTCCCAAGCCCGTCTGACTTTTAGGATCACCCTTGGGGTCTGGGAGATGTGGGAGCAGAGAAAACAACTTCTTCCAGCTCCCCTTCCTGGATGAGCCTGGTTTGGGCATCAGCAGACAGACTCACTTCCCTGCATGAGAGAGCCTGTGAACAGACTCGCTTTGTCATCTGCCTCTGGGCCACCTCCCCACGCCTCGGTTTACCCTGAGCAATGTACTAATAAAATCTGGCATTTTCAGAACGCTCTATGGTTTGCACCTATTTCTGCATTCATCATTCTATCATCCCCAAACGTGGGAGGTGTGATGGTTCTTTCCGCGTTTCCAGATGAAGAAACTGAGGCTGCATCCACCTTCCCCAACTTCGCCAGCAAAGTCCTCAACTGCACCGAGCATGTGTCCCAAGGCCAGATCTTCTGTCTCCTCATTTACGGCTCTTGCCTCTCTGCTCTGTACACCCAGAGTTTGGTCACATTGCCCAAGTACTGCATTGTGAGGCTTCTCCGAGGCCCGGGTGCTACTGTGAGAGCAGCCACCCAAGTGGGCCTCCAGGCTGAGCAGAGCCGGAGTGGGAAGCCTAGAGCTACCCAACTCCGGCATCCGGGCTGAGGGAAAGAACCCACTGGCCCCAGGGCCCTGTGAAGGGCTCCTGTGCCAGAAGCTTCTGAGCACCGACCAGGCCGGCCTCTACTTGGAAACCAGAGCCTCTGGTCCTGCTCTGCTTAAATCCTCTCGAGGTACGACCCTCTACAGCACACAGTCAACCCCGCAGTCCCAGGTGACGTGTGGCAAGAGACTCTGTTAGAACCAGAAGAGGAAGACAGAACAGGCAAGACCTCGTGCTGCCCTCCAGGAGTTCACGACCGAGGAGGGCACGCGTGTCCTCCGTGGGACTCTGCTGATGCTCCAGGGGAACAGACACGTCTCCTCCAGAAGGCAGTCCGCCTGGCAGGAGCAGCTAACCACGACCTCAGCCCCCGCACAGCCTGGCTGGTACAAGGGAGCCGGTGGAACGCCGCGGGCGGCCCGGCAGGACGGTGATACCGGGTTAGGGCTGGAGCAACGAGACGCTTCCAGAGTCTGAAAACCCTGGGGGTCCCTGACAGGGAGGGGCCAAGCTCCTCGGTTTCCGAAGGTTCTGCTCCCCCCAGAAGTCCTCCCTGTCACATCCCCGATTCCTCCAATGAAGAAATTCATTCTGGCTGACAAGCTTTCCTGACGTACATATAAATAACCCAAGAAGAGCCGGGCGGAGGAGCCCCTGTCCTCCCAGAACGACTGCGCTTCTCCCGATGGCTTTCCCCCACCAGGAAGTCCTCGGGCAGCTTTTCCGAAGTGTGCTCTGCTAAGCGCTTGCCGCGGGAGGGGCTTTTTGCAAAGACTGGAAATTCTGCACAGTGTGTCCCCTTGGTGGAGATCTAGGCACGTGACAGAGATCACAAGCCCCCTAACCGTACAGCTTCTCAGAACCATGTTAATTGTGTTCACCCGAAGGTTCTAAACTTACTTGACTCCATGACCATTTTCGCGAACAGACCAGTTAATGAGGCTTGGGACGTATAGCGTCAGGGACAGAAGGACCCCTTTGGGTCCCATGAATGTTGAGTAAGAGCCTCCCCTCCTTGGAAAATTAGACCCCAGGAGGGAGAGCTGCTTAGCTTGTGGTTCCAGGAACGAGGAGAGAACAAGGGGTGGTGGGCTTAGACCCAAGTACTCTGGCCCCAGCAGCAGGATTTGCCACCAATATGCTCCGTGGTGAGGACAGGACTGCCCCTGCCAGCCCATCCACTGAGGATCTCCTCCCCCACCCCTCAGCATCTCCGTTCTTTGTTGTCTTAAGAACCAGAAGAGCCACCCAGATGACCGCGTGCACACACACACACACACACACACACGCACGCACACACACGCTTTTGTAATCAACCACCCAAACTGCTTGCCTCACCCAGAGGCTTCTCTCTTTGAACCCCATGCCCTCTGCTTCTAGCTCCTTCCTGGTCCGCTAAGGCAAGGATGCAGCAACCCCAGCAGCCCAGCTAGATCCTGGCCATCCCACTAGCTCCGCAGAGACCCTCCTCTTGTCCAGGGCACGGGCACAGTGAGCCTTGTCGGTTAAAGATGAATCAACAGAGTTGAAATTTGCTTTGGAGCTGACCAGGAGAGAAGGAAACGGTCACGAAACAGAACGAAAGTTCGACGTCTCCGTATGACTTTCTTCCGAGCACAACAGATTTTTTTTTAAGTCCAAAATATTTGCAGTGAAGCTCTCTCATTACCAAATTAAGTAGATATGCCTCCCGTTTCATACAATAGGCATGTTCCTGAGAAACTACATGAGAAGAGAATTTTTAAAAATCAAATTATATTTTTCAAAGTACTTGGAGAGCTTTCTATTTAAAAGAATCCCACAAGGAATCCTCCCTTAGAATGAAGAATCCTATTGTAATGCAAATGATCACCTCCTAATTTATCTGTTTTCTAAATTTAAATAAACTCCAGTTTATTCCGAATGGTCCAAGAGCAGGGCCCTGTGGCTAATTGAATATTCATGTTAATCTGGACCCACCATACCTACCCTGAGTTGAACACCAGTTTTCACGAAACAATATAATAAAATACACTTAGCATGAAATGATGCTGAACCTAATTACTTTTTCTTTGATAATTCAAAAGCTTTCAGGACCTCAAAGTGCCCGGTAATCGTGGGGTCTGTTCATCCCTTATCCCAGCACAGACCTGGGTTTTGAGAAAGGGATTAGGCTGAAGCCCACTCATCCTGGACACGTCCTGGGACTTTCGTTTTTGATGTGGGTCCTTTGACTTTTTTTTTTTTTTTTTTTTTTTTGGCACACTTCTCTGCCTCAAAACCAAAACAAAACCAAAACAAACAAACAAAGGAAAAACCCAAAACAACTAAATACAGCCAGACTTCAGAGTGTATATTTTTCCAAGTACTGGAAATACACTGTCTCCGACTCTGGTTGTTCTAACACGCGGTTGACAACACCGGCACAGGTGGGCCCCTGTCCAGAAATCCAGTCAAACTCTGAAAAATAAAGCAAGATTTAGCTGTTCTTCTCTGCTTGGTGTCTAATGAGGTGTGGGAAAGGCCAACAATCTGGATATGCCATGCTTGCAGACGGTGCCTTCCCTAGGAAGACGGTGATCTTCATTTCAAATAATGATGAAGGAAATGATTCGTTTCAAAAGCAAAGTGCGCATTATCCATCCCCCATCCCCGAAGCAAAGTCTTATCCCTTCACTTCTTTTCAAATACCCTCTGTCCACACCGCGGGCTTGTTAAGCACACTCCGACCCAACTTCTGGATGCTTTAAAATCCATTCGCTTCCCTGGGTTTGTTAGGACTGCTTTTCCAAGGACTCTTGCAACCATATATTCCTATTTAAGCAAATAAGGTTAGCTACCTTTTGCCATTCACAATTCAACAGTGCTCCTAAATTAATTTTTCCAAAAGTAATTCAAATAAAAGCTTGGTTGCCACTACTCTTTTCTGAGCCACAAGATTGAATAAGGCATCTGAATAAAAATGTGTATTACAGCCTTCTTTAATATTTAAGCATGACATTCATTGATTTGTTTCTTGTTTTCTGCAAACCTTGACAACATGATAAAATAAATCATAAGAACAAAATATAGTGGTAACATCTTTTATGGACTTCACATAGTCATCAATCTCAAGCTGTGAGTGAATTATCAGTACAGCAAAAAGATCTATGTTTTAAGAGCTCGAATAGCACACTAGCTGGAGGTTTTTCACAAGCAAACTCAAGGCGAGTGACTGATAAGCATCATTATTATTTTCTGAGAGTCTGGTTTATGGTGTGTTGGGGAGGGTGTTGGCATATATGTTTCGGAAGCAAAGGTTTGATCAATTCTAAGTAGACATCTACTAACATATAAAAAATATAACAAGGCTTCCTGCTGAGCGGTACCATAGTCCCCACCACCCCGTGTCAGCATGACGAGCCCTGCGTTGTGTTTCTGATTCTATTTGATACAGAATTAACCTTTCTTAACGTAATATACTATGTATGAAACATGGATCAAACTATGGCTGTGCACACACATTCCCCGTTTTACGTGTGCTTTGATTTTTAGCGGCATCATGGCCAATACAAAAAAGAATAAAACACAAAATAAAAAGCTTGAATTGTCATGGAACTGCAACCTCTCGGAGGCACCAAAGACAAAACAGCTGGGGGGGAATGTGCTCTCCCAAAGGTTATGGGAGCCAGAGCGGACGCTGGAAAGACTCCGGGATAATGGGAGAGTCTGAGCGTGTTGACAACAAGCGCTAAGAAGTTGTTTTCAAAATCATGGGCGCCTGCAGTGGTAAGATTGTGTCCACACCACGTCCTCTTGGTAACAAAGAAACCTCCAGCCCAGGTGCAGCTGTTTGTGAACCTGGCAGGGAGCGTCTGGACATGGGGGATGTCTGAACAAGTGCCCCCCCCCGAGCTGCTTTGTTCTTTCAACACCAAGTTCAAGCTACCCAAGTGATAGCTGCTTTTAAAAAAAAAAAAAAAAAAAAAAAAAAGCCACAATCTCTTCCCTGTGAATGCTGGCCCTCAGCGGGGCTTAAAGTTTGACGGGAAAATCACCAACAAGGGAAATGTCGGCCGCATCGAATCCAGTTGTGACAAACGGCAACAAGGGGATTATTCGGCGCGATTCCCCAAATCATTACCCGCATTCCCCCCACGCCCGTCACGGTCGTGGAACCGCACAGGAGTCCTCTACAAATCCGAAACGACGTTCCGGAAAGCACGGCAGCTTTGGTGGATTTACCGGAGCTTTCTATCCGGAAAATGGGTGAATGAAAGCTTGCGAGACGGGGGGCTTCAGCCTTGGGATTGCCGGAGTAAATATTAAGATGTTTTCTGACAAGCGGAATATATGTGGTTTCCCACAAAGTCCTACAGTGCTCTGCACTCCATAAATACCGCTCCTCTTCTCTTTAACTTGAGCTCCATGAAATATGACGCCACGGTCCACTAAAGCACAGCCGTACTTTCATTGGTCTCGAGTCCTGGGCATACCCTCATTTACATAGGGGGACACTATTCATCACCCTCATAATTAATCCAAGTCAATTACACCGTCTAAAGGACCTCCTCTCCTAGGCCTGGTGCGTTATTGCCACCTACTCTTTGTAAAATGAGGCTAGCTCTCCCTCTAGCTGAGTCACATGGTGGCTTTTTCTCTCTCCTCTTTTTGTTATTTCAACCAATTAAAGTCACCATGATTTTCTTTACTCGGCCTAAGAGAAATACCATCAGTATTATTGCTTGTTTGACATTTTGGTTTTCCATTTGTTAGGTTTTATTAGCAATATTGAAGATGTGAATTACTGTATCTTCACGGCTGCGATGCTCTTTGGAGGAGTGTCAGCGCTGTCGGGGCTGCTGTGTACATCCACTGTAAACCTCTCAGGGTCCGCGTTTCATTTGCGACGGCCCGGGGATGGCCATACAGGCAACTGGGAGAGAAATCAAGGCCAGTGCGGGAAATGCCACCGGTAGCACCAAAGAAATGTGGAGTGTGGGACGGCCCAGGGACTGCCCAGCCTGAACGGTTGCTTCATGGCAGGCCCCCGATAGTCAGGGCCATACAAAATGAAACACCTGCCCATTCGAGCCTGCTCTGGTTACAGGGCTCTGACAGCCACGTGAGGAGAGCGTGTGCTGAGCTGACTGATAAACTAAACATGGGCCAATTTATCTATAAACTCACATCAGATTGTATTTAGTCCCGTTTCTTCTTCTAAATCAAAACACCAGGAAATCACAGGAGGGATGATGCGCACCTTGCATGAAGGGGTGTCGGAGAAATTTGCTAACCGGTCCCCAATGCACACAGCGCCCTCGATGGCACCAAAGCACACGGGAGCACGCCAAGCACACACCGAACTAGAGAGGGCTGCTTCACCGACTCCCAGAGCCTCCCCAAACAGACTCACAGCTCAATCATGTATTTTCCTGGGATACCTAATTAACCTCCTTGAGTTGTAATTAACTTGCTGAGTTTGGCTGGGGTGGTAGTGTTAGTCATCTGATTCTAGGGAATAGATCATTAAAAATAATCTAGAATGTTGGCTCCATGAGGGCATGGACTGTGTTTATTATGTCCATTATATGTCCCCAGCATGGAGGAGAATGTCTGTTATACAGTAGGTACTCAATAAATACCTGCTGGATGAATGCACCCCTCGGTCACCTGCTCCAGGTGCAGCTCTGCTGGGTTCGGTCAGTATACCCGGAAGTACTGGCTGGCTTTGAGCCTCTCTACCTGTGTTTCCTCACCTATAAAATGGGGATATTCACCGTGCCTGCTTCAGAGGGCTGCTCTTGGATTAAATAATCTTGTGTGTAAGTAGTATGTGTATATGTAAACACACGTACACACATATGTGCGTGTGTGTGCAGGGAGAGACAGACACACAGGTGGAGAAGAGAGAAAACAGAGAAATCTGCTGTAAACACAACCTGCTCTCCGAAAAAACAGACACTCTTATTAATCTTATTTTGGGTTAGCATTTATCACATCAGGTTCACATGACTTCCTGTGCCCATCCAGCCTTGAATACACCTGAAGATCCAAAGGAGGTCACTTTTTCTATTTCTGGAAAAGTCATGAAGGAAATCCAAGGTCTAGAACAAGCCAGTGTGCTTCCCGGAGTCCCCTGTCACTGTTCCGTGCCATCGTAGAAACATCTACACTGATGAGCACCTGTGAGGATTAGTGATTACACAGAGAAAAAAAAAAATTCTATGCAAACCTTTAATCCTCTGTGTAGATGATACATTAGGACATTTTTTCTATCTGAATACTAATATATGATTCTTGCAGAAAACGAACCATGTGACCCATCTAAGCGATGGTCTGAAAAATATTCCATAATATTGCATCAATATTCCCTTAATAAAGGAGGAAGTTTGCATCGCTTATGTTACTTCTGTTTGGCTCCCTCAGCTTTCAGACACACTGGAGCAGAGTTAGTCCTGCAACGTCTATGCCTTGTCAGTCATTCAATTAAGCAAAGAAAGCCTGCTATTCATTTTATTTCTGTATATGTTAATGTTAAAAACTAATAGAAAACAGCTAGTAAATTGTCCCCTGCATATATTGGACACAGCAACAATTACTCTGCCAGAGAAGATATAATAAAAGAGGAAATTTTAATAGTATCCCTATTCCATTTATTCTCTTGGGCTTCTGTTTCAAGGTACTGTAGAAATTAACAATTATTTCTTCTCATTGTTTTGATGATCTTTTTCTATTATGCTCCTACCCGACTTAAAATAAAAATAATTTAAACTTACATTTTTTTTATTCAATTTTATGGTGCCCTGAGATTTACATTCCGGGCAGGAGGAAGAATGGAGGAAAATCGGAAAACAACCCGGAGCTTTACCTTCCTCGTTCCTCTGACAACACGTTGAGGTCACGCTGGCCATTAGCACAACTCAGACGATCTTGATTTCAACGTGGAAATTCACATAATAAAAATAATTATCTTATACATCATTTTATTGACAAATATGTCTGTCTCGTACTTATGAACGTCTGTCATACGCTATATCTGAGTTGTTGATATAGCTTTGCTCTGTAAAGCAATTAACTCAGTTTATATGGCAAATTGTCTAAGGATTTCTCCAGAATGCTTGGGGAAATCTAACAAACTAAAATATTCTCCAATTTATTGACATGCTACCATGTTGAAAAAAGTAGGCCATCAATAACCAGCTTTCGTCTGAAATCTGGGATCTGATTATAAGTCAGGGATTATGAGACCCCTGGCTTGGCTGAAATAAGAAAAGAAAATAAAATAAAATAACAGTTTTATCCTATAAAGAGCACATTTGTTCTTTGTTTTGGCAGAGGAAAATGTTGTGATGAATGGAAATGTGCAATCAAGACAATATTACTTAAAAATGATAAGTTTTTCCCGGCAAAGATCGCATCAGAGCCACTTCTGAGATGCTGAAACGTTTTTCAGTGTAAGCCACGTCCGGTTTTCCACGGTGTCTCTCCTACTCCTCATGAAGACTTGTCAGTTCACTGACCCTGACAGGTGTACGCCCAGGACCACGGGACCCTTCCTCATCCTTTTGTTGGAGCCGTGTGTCTGTCCAGGTCCCGCAAGATACAACCATCCTGTTGATGCCCCAGGTCGATCTCCACATACACACTGTTTTGTAAGTGTGCTATTTTCTCTCTGCTGCATACGAAGTCACCTGAAAACAACCTTGCTCATGATCGTACAGTGTCCCTGGGTCAGCAGTCCAGCCCTGGCTTAGCTGAGTCCCCGATCAGGGTCTCAGCTACAAGGAAGGCATCAGCATGGCTGGATGTGGTTGTTGGCAGAATTCTGTTCCCTGTGCTCGTAGGACTGAGGTCCCCACTGTCTGGTTGACTGTTAGCCATGGAAAGTTCTCAGGTTACAGAGTCCCCCACCCCATGACAGCCTTCTCAGGGACCCTCCATCATGGCAGCTCACTCCTTAAAGCCAGCAGGAAGGGCCCAGTCCCTTTGCTAAGGGCGTTCATTGGATCACTCAGGCCCACTCAAGGGAAGCTCCCTTGGATTCACTCAAGGTCAAGCTGATCTGAGCCGTGATTACACTGTAGGGACCCTTCACCTTCACCAGAAACTAACGCAGTCCTGGGGGCAACATCCGTCATCCCCACAGGCCCTGCCCATATTCAGGGAAGGTACTATTTTGGGGGGCATGGGAGACCCCAGGAGAGTGGAATTTGGGGGACCAGTTTAGAATTCTGCCTACCAGAATAAAAATCCAGAGTCTGAGCACTCTACAAACCTAGAAAAATTATCTAAAACTTGGGTCTTTTATCTATAATTTGCCTTAGATGCCTGAAATTCTCAGAGATATAAATAAATCTGAAGGCAAAGACTGCTTCCTCCTGTTGCTTCAGTTGCCACCACAGGGAATAGTCTTAAATTATCTCATCTCGATATTCTAACTCCCCTTGAAACAAATCTCTGCTCAGATAACCATGAAAAACTACAGCAGAGTGTCCTTCATGGAGGGAAAATGTCAGGAACCCTTCACTCTGTTCATGGGATAGCCATTCCCAGCTGGGGATCTAGAGGCTCAGCTCCAAGATGGAAGAAGTCGGTGTGCGGCGCTGCAGTGCCGGGACTGGGGAGCAGGGACTGGTCCGTCTGCGCCAAGGAACTCTCTGTTCTCCGCTTAGACCTGGGGACACAAATTTGAAATCTTACCTGCTTTAAGCGTATCACTAGCCTTGGCCCATCTGTTTCTGTCTCCTGCCCTACGGTCAGAGGGATGCTGTCCCTGAGTAGTCATTATCTTCCAACAGATCTACCCCACTCCTTCCCTTGACTTTGCTACTTTCATTTCAGTCACGTGATAGACTACAAAGGGCCTCCCCAAACGTCCTCATCCTATTCCCAGAACCCATGACTATGCCACCTAACATGGTCAGAGGGAGTTTGCTGGTGCGATTTCACTGGAGACCCCAAGGTAGGGAGACCCACCTGGATTACCCGGTCACAATTAAATGCAATCAGGAGGATTCTTATTAGGAGGGGCAGGATCAGAACAAGGACTAGGCCGTGGGAAGAAGCAAGAGGATGTGGTGATGTGAGGGAGGCTGCATGCCAGGAATACAAGAATCTCTAGAAGCAGGAAAAGACAAGGAACAGATTCTCTCTGGGAGCCTCTAGAAGGAACCAGTCTGGCTCACACCTTGACTTTATCCCTGTCCAAGTGATTTTAGGCTTCTGAGCTCCAGAATGGTAAGACGATAGATTTACCTTGTTTTAAACTTCCAAATTTATAGGCATTTGTTATATGCGGCAGCAGCAAGAAGCTGATAAAGGTAAAGAAGGGTGTCTACTTCAGTGGCTCCGGAGGGCCAAGACCCCATCTTACTGACTACACTGTATTGGTGTAAGCTGGGCTTGGCTCCTCAATTGGGTCTTCTTCTGTAAAGCCCCAGGACACACTGAAACTAGACCTGGAACAAAAATAAGTATCCCAGAAAGCAAGAATAACAGGTAAGACTTGAGGTTGGATGATTTCTGCCCTGGTCGATAAGGCCCCTTGAACATCAGAGGGTAAGAGCCATATTGTTGGCATCTCGGCCAACATCAGAGCAGTTTTGTCTCTACCCCTGCTGGGGGGATGATTTCAAGTGGTGTTTGGATTTATCTAGAGGAAAATGTATTTGTCAGTTTCATCCACATTAATAATGCATTAAAAAGTAGAAAAATTGGGATGTCAATATATTCCTTTCATAATTCAGTCAAGAGGCATTGTCCAGGATGACAGAAACAAAAATACTGGATTAAGTGTGTTATTTAAATTAACAAGATAACCAATGGAAATAAATACTGAATAGGGTGATATCAAATGTAGGAACAAGTTTGTGATATTGGTGGAGAGCAGGCTGACATCCAGCTTCAGAAGGATGGTTATCACTGTTAAGGTATTGAAGTAGTTCCATAGACTCATGTCTCCTTCCTCCCCACTACCCACCACTACCATGAAGCCTGTCTCCTTCAATTAGATTAGGTTCCCTCCTATTTAGTAGCTAAAGCATTAAGACCTGGCGGCAGGGCACATGGGGAGCCCTACCTTAGCACTTTGACCATTACACCTCAACAAGCTAATGCTGGTGGTACCAGTTGTCAAAGAGATTCAATATAAAGTATAAAGTATACTTTATATACTTCTATACCTTTATACATAAGTATAAAGGCAAGTTTAGTGCTTCTTTCCTGCATTAAAGTATCAATATTGCCTATATCTAATAAATCAAGTAATAGGGTTATAAGCATATTATCTCAAATTATATATGCCAACCAGACCAGAAAGGACAAGCAAGTTCTATCCAAGGAGCAGAATGGAGCAAGAGGGGCAGGAAGGAAAGTTGCTCTTTTCCATTCTCACTGCTTCTGCACCATTTGATTTGTTACCAAATATTTTTTCCTCTACTTAAAAAAAAAACCTAAAATTAAATAAATTAACTTATTTATAAATAAACCTCCTTCAAGTTCTAGATGTTACATTTGCCTGCTATGCCTCCAGCACTGCCATAATTCCCCAGTGCACGTTTCTGCCTGCCAAGCAAATGTTTTGCACCTGGAAGGACTCCACGATGGACCACCACAACTATCTCTTCTGTCTTCTGACAGGCAGTCTTTCATTCTTTTCTGTGGTCTCTCTAGAGACAATGCCACGTGCAGGTGGCTCAGCAGGTCATGGCATTTTCCTCCTCCAGGACAGGGAGGAAGACTACACATCCTGGGCTCTGTGCAGCTGGGTTGGGGCCGTGTTCCTGGCTCCAGCATTTGGGCTGTGGGCAGCTGTGCCTTGCATCAGTTCTCAGCCAAAACCCAGGAGAGTGAACAGGAGATCTCTTGTGCTCTCTCCTGCCCTCCTACTGGGCTCTAGAAGCCATGGGTTGAGATAGAAGTGTCACAAAGTGAGAGTGGCCTGGATTCCTGGGTTGCTCCATGGAGGACAGTCACCTGGGGGCGGGGTCCCCACCACAAAGAAGACTTTGCATGGGTGAGAAATAAGCTTCTGGATTTTGTTCTAGCAGCAAAGCTTAACCCATCCTAACTAACACATGGTAAAAATAGAGCTGTGCTCTGGTGTAACATCTGTGTCTTTGAAATCATACAGACTTTTAGAAGGACTGAGTGTCTGCTCTGCCACCATATCAAATCCGATGGCAGATCTGCCCCATCACTCAGCACCTTGTTGTTACTAACTGCAGACTGTAAATGTCGCTGAGAAAATGCAACTGATGTTGTAAATCACTACAGTCTCCAAAGTGCAAATGATCAATTCAAAGTTGTCTGTTTGGCTACTGGAGGATAAGTTCTCTCTCTCTTTTTTTCCCCTTTCCTTTCCATTTCTTTGTTTTCCTTTTCTCCTCTCTTTAAGCAGTGTACCCCAATAGATAGAGCAGGAGACACGGTGGTGCAGCATCATTCATCTCATGGAGGCAGGGCTGGGAGTTTCCTGTGGCTGAGACAGTGAGCACCACACCTGTTTTTAAAATTTTCTGCTAAAAATATCTCTTGTTTTTTAAAGAACACCAAGAGAAATGGAGGACTATGGACCCATTTTGTCTGAGAACTAAACATCTTCTACCTCTCGCTTTGGTCTTCTTTCTCCAAAAGAACCCTATTTTTTGAAGAAGGTAAATGGCTGTAAATCCCAACATCCAAGAAAAAGCCACCTACCTCAGTCTTCTTGGAAACTTCCAGAAGCTTCCAGAGTGTTAGTGGAGAGAGGCAAGAGAATGTTGAGAACAGGACTAGCCTGGGATTTGGCAGGGTGCTAATAAGAAGCAGTTAGATCTTTGCCTCTTTGCCACCCGAGGAAAGCTGTTAGGATCAAAGCATGTGTCCCCTCCACTCTGCCTAGTGGCACTGATAAACACTGATGGAGCTGCAGTGTGGGAGGCCAGGGCCAGAGCCAGCACCAGGAGGCCACTGGCAAGCCTAGAGCTCAGCCCTGAACCAGGAGAGCCTCAGAGTAGCCATGGAGGCTTTGCAACCTACAGTTCTGCCGAGGGGAGCTGCCTCCTGTAACCCAGGCTTGCATTTGCTAAGACGTGTGAGGCCACTTTTCATGTATTTTTAATATTCTGGTTATCATGCAAAAACTCATCGATGAGAAAGTTTAAGCAGTGTGCAAACAAGGTAGCCTGCTGAGCCGTGTTAAGGTACGGAGCGCACCATGTCAACATGACAAGCCTCACGTTGTGTTTCTGATTATATTTAATAACACGAAATTAGCCTTTCTTAATGTAACATATTGTGCCTGCAATGCTATTTGTTTGAACTAAAAACACCCCTTCCTACTTTTCCGTTGTAATAAAAGGACTCACGTGGTGACCCAAATTTCTAACCATTTTCATGCATTTGCAAAACAGTAGGACAACGGAGCAATTCTTCTCTGAAACCAGCCAGAGACAGGCCTGCTGAAATGGGCTCCATTACCCAGGGGCATGGCGGATTGTTCCAAACATCTGGGATCAGACTGCTCAGCATTACTCGCGATGGGACCAAGGCTGTTCCGTCTTGAGGGTGCGGTTCCCATTTCTCTGTCCTGCACCGGAGCCTGCTGATAAAGCCGGGAAACTGTCATCCTGCAGCAGGTCTCCGCTGCCACCTTCCAGTTGACATGGGGGGAGCCCAGCTTCAGGCTGAGGCTTTGGGCTACACCTGTCTGGGAAGTCATGCAGGCTGAGGCAGCTGAAGGGGGACCTTGGGGAGACAGGAAGCGCTCCCCACGGTCGAGTAGAGAGGAGCCCACGGTGGGAGCACAGGGCTCAGCTCTCTTACTGCCCGTCTTGTGGTTCATTCGGATACTACGCTTTTCTACCTCCCCTTGCTGTCCCCAAATAATTCTGAGTTCACACATAAAGTTTATTTCCTGCTTGTTTTGAAGCTAGCAAAGATCACCGTATCCGCGGAGTTCAGGGCTGGGTGTGAAGGAAGATGACACTCCAGCCTACCGGTCGTCTTCTTTCCCTTCCCGTGCCCTGTTATCTTCCAGGAATCCCCAGGAAACATTTATCAAATGGACACAAATGCAAGAAGCCCCTTCTGGCAGCTTGGTTACGCAAGACGTGAGGGGACAGAGGGCCAGCCCAGAGTCCGTACAGCTGGGCTCCTGCAGGGTGTCGCAGCGGGGTTAAAGGCACGCAGATCCACACATACCGCCCAGAACAGACCAGCTACCTCTGGGCTCTGACAGAACCTAGGTTCTAGTGGGCTTAGTTAACATTTCAAGCGATAAAAGACAAGGAAGTCAAAACTACACCCAGAGAGCCTCGATGAAGACGACAGAGTGAGGAAGGCCAAAGGTATGTTCAGGTGTGCACAAAAGGAGATAGTCTTGGCTTGACAGCGTCATACGAAGAAAAGAAGGGGCAAATACACTTGAATACTAAACTCAGGAATATATTGTAGAATGTTAATTCAACAAACGGGCTCTATTACAATACCTTCCTTCTGGAAAAAATCTAGAGATGCTAAAGCTATTATTAGCCATTGCTTTAAAATTGATGTATTAAATAATAAATATGCATCTGATGAAAGTAAATATTATCTTTCATCTTCAAGAACCCCCCCCAAAGAAAACTTTGAAAAATAAGAGTAACTGCAAGAATTCCCACTTTCACACATGGACAGACACACTACCCATGTCACACACAGCAAAAGGTGTCACTCCAGAAAATCCAGATGACCACGGACAAAGGATTTAGACCAAACATGCAAACCCCGACATGTGGGAAACGATGGCATCATTTCGAACATGCACGGGAAGGATGCATTTTCCAATGCGTGGCGCAAACTTATTGGTTAACTATTTTCCAAAAAACAAAGCTACATCCTTATCTCATATCTCACAACAAATAAATTCCAAATGAAATGAACAAGTCAATGAAACACAACACAGACGCATAAGTAATAAATATACATGATCTTTAAAAAATGTATAGAGTCAGTGTATGAAAAGCCTTCCCAAGCACAAGACCTAAATAAGAAAACAGAATAAATTGCTAGAAGCTTGTCTGAACAAAAACGAAACAATTGCTGAAAGGAGAAATGTGTAATAAAAAAATTAAACTCTAACCAATTGAGAGAAAATTGTTTGCTAAACAGATGACTGGCCCATGGTTGTTGTCCTTGAGATAAAAGGAGCTCTTGCAAGTCAATAAGAAAACAATGAATGGGAAGATAGGTAAAGACACAGCAAGGTGACGCACAGCAGAGAAGCAAGAAGAGCTAACACACTTCATGGAGGCGACAGGTCCGTCCAGGGTCATGGGTAGGCACTTGCTAGAGCTGCTATTTTGTCCTTCCTCTTGCTTTTCTATTAGGGTTTTGCTTGTTTCACTTTGCTTTTTATTGTTTTTTTTTTAAGATTTTATTTATTTATTTCACACACACACACACACACACACAGACCATAAGCAGGAGGAGCAGCAGGCAGAGGGAGAGAAAGCAGCAGACTCCCCACAGAGCAGGGAGCCTGATGCAGGGCCATGACCTGAGCCACCGAAGCGCCCCTCCACTTTGCTTTTAATGATGATACCGGGGCTGAGGGGGACAGGGTGTTACCTGGTGGCTCAGTCGGTCAAACTTCTGCCTTTGGCTCAGGGTTCTGGGATCAAGTCGGGGACTGGGCTTCTTGCTCAGTGGGGAGTCTGCTTCTCCTTCTGCCCCTCCCCCACTCTGTCTCTCATATAAATAAATAAAATATTTTTCATAAAATGAAAATGATGATACCAGGGTCCTCGTTAACCTGATAGAAGAGAGGGGGAGTCTGACAGATCCCTAGACGAAAATCTGGGTAAAAGCTTTCTAGAGGCAAATTTGGCAAGGTGTCCGAAGTTTGTTGAAAACGTGAATCGTCCATGACCCTGTGATATCATTTCTAGGCGTCTTACTGGAGAAAAACTGTGACAAGTCCCGAAAACTCCTGTGTCAATCAAGTTCAACACAGTATCATTGATAAGTCATAAGCTTAGAAAAAATCTTAATCTGGGGCCACAGGAGTCTTAGCACCTAACAGTGAGTACAGTAGCGTTTAGCTCAGCGGCACCGTGAAGGCTGGGTACGGCGAGGTATGCCCAGAGCCTGGCGTGGGGCCGGGTGCATTGTCTGACCGTCAGCATTGCTCTGTCTTCAGCCACACTGTGAAACACCAGGGGCCACTGAGGAAAATGCCGGAGAAATACGTGTATTCACCTGGGGAGATCTGAGATACAGTCAGTGCAGGAAAAGCAAGCCACAAAACAACAATTACAGGAAAATCCTATTTTTGGCAAGAAAAATATATAAGAATATGTATCATAAACGTTCTGAGGGGAAATAAACCAACTGTTCATAGCAGCCATCCACGAGCTCTGGGAACACACAGTAGTTCTCTCGTTCATGATTCTCCATGTGTCCCTATTCATCTACAACAATTATATATTTCTAGAGTGATTAAAAAAAATAAAGCATTTTGACCATGAATGTTTAGATACAAGGAAGTATTCATGTTACAACCAAAAGTGAGGAAACGAACCAACTGGTATATATGGCGGTTTCAACTTGGTTAAGATACGCACGTGACGTAGGGTTCGGAAGTCGGTGCAAGAGGAATATAGTTAAGTTGCAAGACCAGCAGCAACTCATGGGGAGACAGAGGAGCTCCTGTCCTGCACCCAAATGCCTACCTGCTGATGAACAAGGTCCTCGGGACCCACGTGGAGTTCATGGCCCCTGCTTGACCCAAGAACTTCGTGCCAGCACGGCCCACGCCATCCTGTGGTGGCTCTGTTGAAAGCATGTCCACTCAGAGCCTCAAAGCGTGGCCCGGAACGACTACTCATGTGCGTGTGTGAGGGGACAGAGCTTATGTGTAAGGTCCTCACAGTACAAGACACAGTCTGAGGTGCAAAGGGGATGGTGTGGTCTACAGGCCAGGAGTCAGCTGTCCCCACCTGTCCACTCCAGTCCCAAGGTGTCCACCATCTTTAAATTCTAGCCTGGCCTTCCAGCCAGAATGGAAGTGTCCTTGTCATGGAGTAGGAGCGGGGATATCTTCCTCAACAATTTGTTTAGTCTGATTTGTAACCCTGCAGTATTTAACCATATGGCCTTGGGTGCCCCTGTGTCCCCCGGCTCTGGACCCTCTGTCAGGGGTGGGCTTAGGTGTTCGGGACACTGGCTTCATTGTTATTGTAGTTGATGTGATTTTAACATTCATTACTATTGTTGCAAGTGGCCTTTTTCATGACAAAAATTAGAAATAAGGACATAGAGGCCAAATGACCAACTTCCCTTATTATGAGGAACGTAGTGACCTGTCCCAGCCCTCCCCTGCCCTAACCCTCCCCACCCCGGTTGTCCCTTAGCCCCCAGCTTGGGCCCCCACTGCGGCCCACCTTCTGGTCTGGCGTCAACTTCGGCCACTCCCAGCACGCCCATGGCTATGTCGACTCTTCTGGTCAAGATGCCTTCACTATCTATCCTACGCATCACTTCTACCAAGCGAATTCCAACACACATTCTAGAGACCTACAATTCCTAAACCGCACGGGGGGCTGTTCTCAAGGTCTTGAGGTTTGTCCAGGGCCGGCATTCGTGTCCCGGGCAGACGTGGACTCTCTCTGGTGACCACTTAGTTCATGGGTCGTAACAGTCCACTTCTGCTGTCCCCGCTCCAGGTGACTGTCCAGATGGGCGCAGCGCTTCCAGGCTGCCTGCGGTCTCCCTTCAGACCCTGCGTAGTCCTGCATGAGCACATGCGCTTGAGTGTCTGTGTGTGTCTGTGTGTGTCTCTGCGTGTGCGTCTGCACGTGTCTCTGTGTGCACAGGAGGAAATGAGATGCTGTTACTTGATTTTAACAGGGTAACTGCCTTCCACAAGCGAACGTCACCAGGGTTGCTGCTCTCTTGGGGGTGTGGCCATGACGGATGCAACCCCAGTGACACGGGCGGGAGAACTGAGAACAGCATCTCGCAGGCCACTCGTCCAGGATGTGAAAAGACACAGGGACCCGAGGGCCCAGGGAGCAGCCAGAGATGTGGGCCAACAAGGCCAGGGCAGGGAACGAGTAGGTGCCCGATAAAGGCCGGATGAGTTCCGTGTGCTCTGTGGGCTCATGGGGAAAGCAGGCGAGCCTCAGCTTAGCCTCCTGCAGAATGGGCTGGCCTGCCCCTGCTCTGAGCACAGACGTGGACACACCCTCTGCAGGCCGAGGAGACACGTGATCTTCACGCAGGTTTCAGCCTGGAGGGAATCAGGGGTTCGTGAACGTGGATGGGAGAAGCCACTTGAAGGAAGCAAACCCTTTAATTCCGAATGCAGGCAATAAAACCACAGTAGTGACGATAATGAAGAGGGGTTTTGAGAGACCTGCAGCAACGACAAGGAGCCACGAAAAATCAGTATTTCTCAGCTCTCTGGAAAGCCCGCCGTTAGAACAAACTCTTGCATGCACTGAACAAGTGCATGCCATGAATTTGCTCCATGATCCATGCCATAATTTGTTTTTTTCAACATCTAATAACTATTTTTGATATTTGGTTCCATTTCATGGATGAAAAGGACCATTGTGAGAATGGGGTCCTGCGGCCACTCTAAAGGCCAACAGTGTCCAGAAGAGAGAAAATGTCAGAGGCCCTGACCAATGGTGCTGGCAGCTTAAAGCCCCATTAATCCGTGACTTCAGGTCATAAATTGGGCAAAAGAGGCTTTTTCTAAGGAAATGGGTCCTCATTTCATACCTCCCTGGCTTCCCAAACTTAAGTGGCAACTTCAAGCTTCGTTCCAGCACTTGGTGCCAGGAACGCAAGATGAAAAAAAGGCCATGGAAAGAAGCCAACCGCAATCCAGCCTTCGAGCCAGGAGAAAGCATAGACAAAGCTGGAAAATAAGCAAAGTGCTTTGTTATTATGGTAACTCTGGCTGGTGCAAGTAAACACAGGCTTTAAAATGCCCAGGGTCACGCAGAAACAAAGATCTGGGACCTATTTTCTTGGGAGCCAGGGATCTAGGGAGAAACCGCCAGGATCATCATTCCGGCTGGCACCAGGGGGGAATGACCCAGAACTGGTTTGTTTTGATAGTTAAAGCCCAAGGCAGATAACTGAGCTACAGCACAGTTGAAAACCAAGCTGGCCCTCTCAGACGAGCCCGAAACCAAAGGCACCAGTCCTGAGGAGACGCTTCCTCTTTCCTCCCACATACAGCAGTGAGCACAGGGGTTTACCCAAGCAGCAGTCTAGAATCGAGGTTGGCAGACAGAAGGACGCGATGAGGCTACTGGGTTGCTGTAAGGCCAGTACACGCTTGGTTGGGAAACCCACCAAATGTTCGTCTTATGCCAGCACCTGTACTGGGGGTCCCAGTGTCTCCAAACCCAATTCTCCCAAGAGAAAATACTTGCAATTTGTCTTTCTCCATCTGAGATGGAGGCTGCAATGCTCACATACCCAGCCCCTGTCTGAGGAATGACCGTAACCCCTCACTTGGCATTTTAAAGATATCAAAGGATATTTCAATCAGTAAAACAAAATCCATAGGAAAACAAACAGGATATGACCCCTTCTCAAATGTCAAGCCTCAGAGCAAATCTAGCTCATCCTCCCCCAGGAACACATCAAGTCCAGTGGTACCCTCTAGGATTGACTCTGAAGCAAAATTCGAAGGGATTTTAGGCAAACCTTGTGAACATCTCCGGCTAGGACAGGATGGCCTACAGCAGTACGACTATAAAAACTGGATGGAAAGAAAAACCTGTTTTAAAACATTGGAAACCAATCAGTACAGCAAGGATCTGAGGATATAAGATGTCAGAGGTAAGGGAAAAGCACTGGAGTGAGCCCTCCATTCATGGATGCTTTTTCCCCACTGGGATATCTACTAATTTGCAGCCTAGGAAGTAGAGTTGAAGGAGAAAAAGTAGTAGCCCAGGAAAGTCTTGAGGAATGGGGAACACGACCGGAGTGCAGGGCTGCACAAAGTGAAGGATTGAGGTTCTAGGGTAAAGGGGGACCCCAGGGGAGGAAAACTGATCTTCTGCACCCGATTCCCCAGAGCATCTGTCAATGCCAAGCAGTAAGTGCGGGCCCAGGGCGAAGGAGGAGGAACCAAGGGGAAAGCAGGGGCTGAGAGGCTCAGCAGCTGAGCCAGGGTTTGGGAGCCTCACAGTGCGGGGAGACGAAACCTGAAGTTCCGAGCTGCTCAGGGGAGGAGCCTGGTGGGTTTTGCAGGTTTTTGGCTGAGGCTCTAGAAGGACGACAGTCCAGGAGTAAGGGCACACAATGAACAGGCCGCCCCCCTCCAAAGCAGGAAACCTGGCCTAGATAGCGTCCAAGTGATCTTCCCACGCTCATCCCCTTCCAGAAGGAAGTGATAATACCATCCACTGCCTTCAGGAGCTGTATATGAAGTGCTGGCATCTAATTAAGAAATGCTCAGGCAAAAAGAAAAGAAATGCTCGGGCAAGACATACTAATAGGAGTCATCCATCAAAAATCAGGAGGAGAAAAATTGGTAAGAGGAGCAGGTTCGCAGGTGATCCGGACATTGGAGCAATCAGATGTGAACTTGAATTGCAATGAACGTGTTTAAGAAAATAAATGAAAAAATAAAGAACTGCATTGGTGAAAGGGAATCCACAAGAAAGAACCAAAGTGAAGAATAAAATATATAACTTAAGAATTTAGCTGGTTTAACTGAAGATTAGACACAGCAGAAGAGAGGATGAATGAACTGATAAGCAAGTGAATATGAAATACCCAAAATTGCGGGGGTGGGAAAACACAATCGATAGGACTAGAGTTTTATGGGTGAAGAGGTCTAACATACAGGAGTTGGAAAGGTCAGGATAAAAGCAACATTTAAAGAGACGTCAGGTGAGAATTTTCCAACTCTGACAGAAGAATTTCAAAACATTCTACATACCCCTGAAAAACCACTTTAGACTGAAACTGAAAATCAAAGACCAAAAAACAAACAAACAAACAAACTTATAAGCAGAAATGGCCGAAGGTACACAAAGGAACAACAATAAGGTGAACAGCTATCTTTCCAAAGGAAATGAAGGAAGCCAAAAGACAATGGAAAAAAGCTTTAAGATGCTGGAAGAAAATAATAAGTAATTAAGGAATTTATGCTCCTTAAATATCCTTTGAAAATGAAGAATGTATAAAGTTTGGAAAATGAGAATATTTATTTCCAGTAGACCAACATGTTTTTAAATATTAAAGCAAATCATTTGGGCAAAAGGAAAATGGTCATAAGTAGATTTATGGTAATGCAGGAAGCAACAAAGACCATCAGAAAGGGTAAAAGTGACTAAAACAACAATAATAATGTGCTGAAGGTGCTTTACTACACACAGAATTAAAATACAAAACAACAATAACACAAATGCATTTAAAGTATTATAGGATTCTTGCATTGTTAGAAAAATAATCAAAGAATTAATTTGAAGTTGAGTCTAACTAATCAAGAATGTATGAGTCGCTGAGACCCACCAATAATCTCTACAGTAACCACTGAAAGAAAATAACACAATGCATATCTCACAAGCTGACAGACGGTGAGAATTAAATAAATAACATTTCGTTAAACTAATTAAGATCAGGATGGGGAAAGAGTGGGATCATACAAAAAAAAATTTAAAAAAAAGAATGAGAGGTTAACTATAATTCCTACATATAAAATTTTTATTAAATGTATATAAAACAAAATAAAATGAATACACCTATTAAAAGTATTATTTTTAAGATAAAAATTTAAAAGCCTAACTACATGCTGCTTTTAAATACCTAGATGTGTCTGTTTTATTTGCAAGGATACAGTTCATTTGAGAGTCAAAATGAAAAGAGAGATCCATCCCATGCAAACATCATCCCAAAAAGACTCATATACTTGTTTTCATATAAGGTAAGCAGACTTGAAGATAAAATGCACTTTAGCCATTGCATAATGATTAAAGAGGTAATTCAACAGTAAGGCAAAACATTTCCAAATTTGTTCCAGCTCAGAAAATGGCTTCAAAATATATAAAGCAAACCAGACAGAAGTAAAAGTAAAACCATAGAAATACCCAAATTTAATTGTCTCAACACCCTATATTGATGGAAGATAGAATAAACAGAAAAAAAGATAATCAGTAAGCTTATGGAGGGTTTAAAAGCCACAATGAACACATTTATTTGACCTGTTTCACATCCAGAGGACACCATACCGAGTACCTTCAGGAAACATATTCTTTACAAGTACACACAAAACATTTCTTAAAACAGAATATGGGTTTAACCATAAAGCCAGTGTCAACAAATTCCCAAGAACTGAAATCATAGAGAATATGTTCCAGGACCAGAGTAAGACTGAGCCAGAAATCAATAACAAAAGATGACTGGAAATTTCTTCCTAACTGTTTGGAAATTAAGCAATATAGTTTTAAATAATATGCAATAAAGAAGTTACAAAAAAAAAAGTAGAAGATATTTTGGACAGAATAATTGTGAAATCAAGATATACCAAAATTTGCAAATAAAGCAGTATCCTTGAATTCATATATTGGAAATGTAAAGCACCTGGAAAGTGATCTAAGTCAAAGGCATTTAAACTTTTTGGTCTTGGGTCCCCTTTGTAGTCCTCTGTAGTCAAAGAACTTCAGTTTATCTGAGTAACATCCATTGCTATTTACAATAATCTAAATTAAAACTGATATACCTTTAAAATATTTATTAATTCATTTTTAAAGTGGCAATAATGAATCTATTACACATTAACATAGATAGCATCATTTTAGAAAAAAATTATATTCCCTAAAACAAAATATTGGGTGAACAATTTGGCACTGTTTTACATTTTTGGAAATTTCTGTAATGTCTGGCTTAACAGTAGACAGCTGGATTCTCTTATTTGCAGCTGCATTCAATGTTATGATATTTTGTTTTGGTTAACATATATAAAGAAATTCATCTTCACACAGATATGCAGTTGGATAAAGGAGATTATTTTAATAACCTTGTCAGATAATTGTGTATGGTCTTCTTTGATACTACACCAAAATTTGGCAGGTGTAGTTGCATAATGACCAATTGTAATGTGAAATCTGAACCCATATGAATGCATTTCAATACTCATATGCTTTAAAACACATTGTTGATCTTATACATTGAATGGATCTTTAATCGTTAATGATTTCATAACACTACAGAATGGTCACTTAAAAAACATTGATTTTAAGTTATGAAGATCTTTCATATATTGGCACATGTCTTTATACAATACTTTAAGATTATATTCATTAGTATCTCTACCTACCTCATCATAAAAGTCTTAAAGTATTGAGAAGCTACAAAGTTCACAGTGGGCCCAACCATCCCAGTTTACCTGGGACTCTTCCAATTTTAGCACCTAAATTCCTGCCAGCGAAGAAAAGTTCACAGTCCTGGGCAAACCAGCACGATCCATCTATAGCTGACAGACTGTAAGCCTTGCAAATTTTTCAATTTTGCATAAAAGCTTGAATTTGTCATTAGTAATACACGATCTCAGTTATCTTCCTTGACAGGACAAGCACATTTGATTCTTCTTTTGAAAAAAGATGTCTGTTAAATATCCAAGTTGGAATATTCACACTTGACTATTATTTTTTCAAGTAAAAATAGTAAGCTACCAAAATAACTGGCTAGTTTCACTTTGCATCTCAATCATAAGGGTACTTCTCTGAGTCCATCCTTGGACTTGAGTACTCAGCAGAAATGCCTTATGCAAACTTCTCATTTGCCATTAGGAGTATTAAAGGAAAAATAAAATTAGTATTTTTGACCACTTATCACAAATATACTTTTAAAAGAAATTAGCATTTTGTATAGAAGTATTCGGCATTAAAGAATGCAGTTTAGGGGTACCTAGGGGACTAAGTCAGTTAAACATCTGACTCTTGATTTCAGCTCAGGTCATGATCCCAGGGTCATGAGTTCAACCCCTGAGTCTCCATGCTGGGGGTAGAGCTTGCTTGGGATTCTCTCTGTCTCCCTCTCCCTCTGCCCTTCCCCTCCTACCATTCTCTCTCTTCTCTCTCTCTCTCAAAAAAAAGGGGGGGCGGAGAAAGTATGGTTTAGTGCTGCTATACTAATTCAAGTTAGGATATCAACAGTTTTGTTCATCATTGCTTTTACACCACTAGTGTAAGAAACAGTACAGTGGAAAACGTAGTAGATACTGTATAATGTTGTTTTAGTATTATTATGAAAATAATATTTTGAATTTGTGGAGCTCCTAAATTCCTTGGGTATCTCCACGGTTCACAGAAGACACTCTGAGAAGTGATGACCTAAATACCCATATTAAGAACCTAAAATAAAGGGCGTTTGGGTGGCTCTGTAGGTTAAACCTCTGCCTTCAGCTCAGGTCATAGTCTCTGGGCCCTGGGATCAAGCCCCACATTGGGCTCTCTGCTCTGCGGGGAGCCTGCTTCCCCTCCTCTCTCTGCCTGCCTCTCTGCTTACTTGTGATCTCTGTCTGTCAAATAAATAAATAAAACCTTTAAAAAAAAAAAGAAACTAAAATAAAAAGCAAATTGAGCCCAAAGAAATAAAATGCGTAACAGAAGTTATAGATTCAATACTTGTTAGATTTAATATCAAATTAGAGGTGGCAGTAGAAGAAAGAAGAATAAAGATAAAAGCAGACACCAGCAAAACAGGAAGCATATATAATTGAAAATAAACATAGCCTGAAGTTGGCTTTTTGAAGTCTAACAAGACAGATAAATGGATCTAGTGAGACTGATGAGAAAAAAGCAGAGCAACAGTATGGGTACCCGGAAGAAGAACCACAAAAGGCCGCATTTTGGACAATAAAAAGATAGGTAAGAAGATGGTACTTTCAACAACTTCATATCAATACCACTGGGGAATTTAGGTGAAATGGAAAAAGTTATTGAAGCATACAGAACTAACTGAGTAAGAACTAGAAAACCCAAAAAGTTGAATGGATATTAAAGAAATCAATTCTCTAGCTCAAAGATCCCACAAGGAAAACTCAATGCCCACATGACTTCCCTGAAGAATTCTCATGAACACTTAAGAAAGAAATGGTGCCAATCTTACAAACTTTTTCAGAGATTAGCAAAAGAGAAACCACTTTCTCAATTTGTTTTTTGAAGCCAGTATAATCTTGACACCAATATCTGACAAAGACATTACGAAAAACAATTACAGGTTTATCTCTCTTTAACATAGATGTAAGTATACCAAATAAAATATCAGGAAATTAGATCCACTATGGAAGAAAAAGACAAATGCATTACATCTCCATGGAGTTTATTTTAAAAACACAAGGTTAATACAATATATAAAAATCAGTCAACATAATTGGTTACATTGACAAAATAAAGGAAAAAATTGCACTCATTACAGCAAATGCAGAAAATGATTTTAATAAAATTAAGCATTCACTCATGATAAAAATTTAACAAATTAGAACTAGATGGGAGCTTACTTACCTTGATAAAAGACACAAACACTCACACACGCACACACACACACACACACACGCACACACACACCAGCAGAGACCATAACTGCTGATGAAACATTGAAATTTCCCCCTGAAGCTGGGAAAAAGACAAAAGTGTTTGCTATTATCACTATGATCAAAACACCATACTAAATGTCCTAAGTAGTGTAATAAGGCAAGAAAAATAAAAATGTAAGTGTTGGAAAGGAAGAACCAAAACATACTTTTTCAGGTGACAGGTTTATGTTCATGGAAAATCTTACATAAATTTTTAGGCTTAATAAGTGAATCAAAGCATCTGTATTCAAGGTCGATGTATAGAAATCAAGATTGCATTTGTATACACGAGAAAGAAACAACTAGAAAATGGTATTTTTCATTGACACCAGTTATAATAGCATAAAAAATCACATATCTAGGGAAAAACATACTGAAAGATGTAAAATCTTAGCAGAGAAAACAGCAAATTATTGAGAAAAGTTACAAACTGACCTGAATGGAGATAAATATCATATGCATTGATCAGCAGATTCCAAAGTATAATCCTGTCAGTTCTCTAGAGAGTCAATAAAATGCCCGTGTTGAAATCCCAGGATATTTTTTATGTAAGGTTGATGAACTTATTTTAAAATTTATATGGAAATGCAAATGATACTCTTGAAGTCAAAATATATAATAGTTTCATAAGATAAAGATGTATTTCCTGAGTTGATAACTGCTACACATGATGCAAGCGTAGAAGAATCCAGAAACACAAACATACCCCATTATTTACGTATGTACTTGTATGGATGCCTACTTTTGTATGTGTATTTGCATGGATGTATATGTGGGCATGGGCATGTTTTGTTAACTTAACATATGACAAAGTTGCCTCTGTTATTCAGTGGTTAGAATGGTCTTTTCAATAAATGATGCTGTAGTGATTAGATAGTCATGTGTAAAAATGGAAAGAACCAAGATGCCCTTCAATGGACGAATGGATAAGGAAGGTGTGGTCCATATACACTATGGAGTATGATGCCTCCATCAGAAAGGATGAATCCCCAACTTTTGTAGCAACATGGACGGAACTGGAGGAGATTATGTTGAGTGAAATAAGTCAAGCAGAGAGAGTCAATTATCATATGGTTTTGCTTACTTGTGGAGAATAACAAATAGCATGGAGGACAAGGGGTGTTAGAGAGGAGAAGGGAGTTGGGGGAAATTGGAAGGGGAGGTGAACCATGAGAGACTCTGGACTCTGAAAAACAAAGCGGCGGGGGGTGGGAGGTTGGGGTACCAGGTGGTGGGTATTATAGAGGGCACAGATTGCATGGAGCACTGGGTGTGGTGAAAAAATAATGAATACTGTTTTTATGAAAATAAATCAATTTAATAAAAAAAATAATCTTTTTTTTCATGGAGGACGGAAGCGGTCCATGTTCCACCGTACACAAAACCTAGTGCCAGATGGCTCTTGGCCTAGATGTAAATGACAATCAATCAAAGCTCCTACAAGGTAACATAGGAGAGTACCACTGTGACCTCTGGGCAGGGAAAGATTTCCTAAATAGAAGGCAAAAAGCATTAATCATGAAGAAAAAAATGATTAATTGAATTGAATACAAAAGTTTTTGTTTATCAAAAGATAGCATTAAAAAAAGTATTAGAAGAATAAAAATAAGGCATGCCCTGGAAGAGGTATTTTCATTACATATATTCAAGAAAGAACTCAGATCCTGAATATAAAAGGAATTCCTACAATTAAGAAAAAGACAACTCAGCTTTAAAAATAAAAAAAGTCAAAAGTATAATCCATAAAAGGAAAATTGGTCAATTTTGAACTTCATCAAAATTAAAAACATTTGCTCCATGAAAGACCCTGTCAAGAGGATGAAGAAACAAGCCACAGAGTGGGAGAAAATATTTGCAAACCACATATGCAAAAAAAAAAAAAACAGTATATAGAATATATACAGACTTTAAAATCCAACAGGAATAAACCAGCAATCTAATTGGGAAATGGGCAAAAGTCAAGATGAGACATTTCACCAAAGAGGTTATACAGATGGTATAGAAGCACTGAAGATGTTAAACATCATTTGTCATTAGGAAAATGCAACATAAAACTGCAATGAGATGTCACCACACACCTACCAGGATGACAAAAATATGATATAGTGACAGCCCCAAATGCTGACAAGGATGCCGAGGAATGGTTTGTTCACACATTCCAGAGGGGACTGAAAAATGGGAGAGCCATACTGGAAAACAGGTCACCAGTTTCCCTTACACACTAAATGTGCAACTATCATTGCACTTTTGGGCATTATCCTAGAGAAATAAAAACATGTTCACACAAAACCAGTACTCAAATGTTCATAGCCAAAAAGTGGAAACCACTCAGATGTCCTTCAACAGGTGCATGGTTAAACCAGCTGGCGTATCCTTATTCTGGAACACTACTCAGCAATAAAAAGGAATGAATGATTGACACACACTACAACTTGGATGAATTTCAAAGGAATTAAGTGGAGTCGGGGGAAAAAAAAGCCAATCCCAAAGGCAACCAACTATATAGTTTGAAATACAGAATTTCTGAAAGGATTATAAAATGGAAAACATATTAGTGATTACTAAATCCAGAATGGGGAAGGGGGGGAGATGGTGGCCAAAGAAAGACAACATGAGGGATCCTTGGGGGGATGGAAATGTTCTGTATCTTGACTCTCAATGTCAACACCCTGGTTGCAAGATTGCACCACAAAATGCAAGATGTTTCCATTGGGAGAAGCTAGGTAGAGCCTACATGGCTTCTCTCAGTATTATTTCTTATAATTACATGTGAATTTCAATACAGAATAGTTTCACTAAAGAATAATTGCAAACATCAAAACAAAAAAAAAAACATAAAAATCAAAGACCTTTTGGTGAATTTCACTAAAAATGACTAACAAGCATATTAAGTAGTATTCAACATAATTAGTCACCCAAGAATTGCATTTATAACTTTGAAGAGACACCACTACTTAGCCACCAGAATGGAGGGGGAAAATGCTGCCGATACAGCATTGCCTAGACGTGGAGCAGCCAGAACTCTTACTCACTGCTGCTGAGGGCGCGCACTGATGTGAATCACTTGGAAACCTGCTTTACAGAGTCTAACTCGGCTGACAGCTCACTTAGTCTTTGACCTAGCAGTTCCATCACCAGAAATACACTCAGGAGTAACACATCCATATGCACATCAAAGGAAATGCACAATAATGCCCTTGGCAGGGCTCTTCATAATAGCCAAAACCTGAGGAAACCAAGATGCTCATCCACAGTAGGACACAGTTCCACTGGGATCCCTCCGTCCAGCAGAATACTATGCACCAGTGAAAAGGTACACATCATTGCTATGTCTAATGAAACGGAGGCCTCTCACAGAGATATTATTGAGCTAAAGAAGTCAGGTGCAGCAGACAAAAGAGTAGATAACACAGAATTCATATGCAAAAACTACACCATAGAGACAGATGTCAGAACAGTGATTAGCTTAGCATGGCAGCGAGTGGAGGGGGCATGAGGAAGGCTTCTGTTGTAATATCCTGTATCGTAACAAGGGGGAATGCCATGAGATTAAACATTGTGAGCACGATGATGGGTAGAATTCATGATAGGAACCTCAGAAAATTACTCTTCCCGGGACGCCTGGGTGGCTCAGTGGGTTAAGCCTCTGTCTTCGGCTCGGGTCGTGATCTCAGGGTCCTGGGATCGAGCCCCGCATCGGGCTCTCTGCTCAGCGGGGAGCCTGCTTCCCCCTCTCTCTGCCTGCCTCTCTGCCTACTTGTGATCTCTCTCTCTCTCTGTCAAATAAACAAAATCTTTTAAAAAAAAAAAAAAGAAAGAAAATGACTCTTTCCTATTCAAGCTGAAAAGAGATGATAAAGAATACAGGAGGCAGGAGAAATTCGTGACAAAAAGTGACCAGTGATACAGCCCTTGATGCATGCATGAGAATGAGAAGCATGAAAACCTCAGTGCTGGAGCGGAGCAAGGACGCAAGCAGCTGCTTACGTGGGAGAGAGATGCTGGGGATCGTCTTCTCAAGGGGTGAGTAAGGAGGGCGTGTGTAGAAGATGATGACCGCGTGTTATCCGGCAGATTAGGAGGGGGCAGTCTCCCAGTGACAGAGTCGTGGTAGATGGGCAGCTCTCTGAGTTGTCGATGAGATAGGACTGTCTCCAGTTAAGTAAAAACAACAACAAGAACCGTTTAATTGTAAGTAAATTATACAAGCATTGTCTGAGTACTATGAAGTCAACGTCCTGCTAGCCCACATTCCCTCCACCTTCACGACCGGACCCGGACTGGTTTCTGAGTGATTTACCCACCTACCGCGTCTTTGCAGTTATTAATGCTCCTCTTCAACATGTAATTGAAGAGGGTATGTAATCGACAATGCCGTGGGTTCAATTTTTATGGCAATTGAGAGATGACACGCACGTTATTTCTCGAGCCCCTTGCGGACGTGGTCCTCAGCGCCGTTCTGTCTGGCCCAGGCCAGTCCCGGTGCTCCTGAAACAGGCAAGCGACAGGTCGAGGTGGCGCGTGTGAGACAGTGTGGTCCCGCACGCTCCCGCACCGCCCCTGGGGCCCCGGCGGCACTGACTGCGGCATTTAGCACGCCGGACTCAGCCTCCGCAGCCTGGGTGTGGGGGGGTGGGGCGTGGGGGGCCCCAGTTTCTCGCTTCTCCATTTTGGGTAGAGAGCACCGTGTGTTTCTGTCCTTCCGAAACAGTGCTGATACTGTAGTGTAACAGAAATGAAATCCATGCCTAAAGTGATTAACATCTGAAGTCAAATTCCCCCTGCTCCGAGAAGAGGAGGGAATTTGGACCGTGTTCTCCAATTACGGCTGCTCAGTGCTGTCTGCGGAATTTATAGGCAGAAAATATGTCTTTCAGATGTAACCCCAAAAAGGCCTAGTCTGCCATGTATGTAACTGTGGTTTTTTTTCACCATGAATAAATGATACTTGGAAAGGGGAAGATTCGATAAAACCTTTAAAAGTCCTTATTCGTAGCTCTCCACAACCTGAAGAAAATGAGGTACGGGAGATAGGACCCATAGGAAGCCCCTGTTGTGGCCACATACCCCAGGGCAGCAGAGGAGCCCCCCGGAGACATGCAGGTCCAGTTCTGCAAGGACTCAGTGGCACCATCAGACGCAGCAGTTTGGAGACAGACATGGCATTGAGCACGGGCCCTTAGAGTCCACAAGTCTGTGCTTGAACAAAGCAGCCGTTGGCTGGTGGGGTCACAGCTAGGGGAAAAGAGTTCTTTAAAAGTCATTCTTTTCGAGTGGAAATGGTCCTGTCTTGAAGGAGGGTAACTGGAGAACCCTTCATGGCATTAACGCAGCTTTCTCTCCTGCCTGTGACTCTTTGGGTCCCTACTTGCTTCTGGATGGAGAGGGAGAGAAATTAAAGGGAACCTCACAGTGCTTTTGTTCGCACAATCTAAAACAGGTTAACCACCGACCCGCCGAGGCTCCTCAGTCTCAAAGCCCTGGGTACCCCCATCCCTGCCTCCTGAGTAATAACACAAGGAGATGACATTCCTGTGTGTCGACCACATGACTGTTCTGTGCAAGGCCACACACGTGTGCATGCACACACACACACACACAAGGCCACACACGTGTGCGTGCACACACACACACACACACACACACACAGTGCGCTGAGTTGCGCGATCATGGCATCCCTTCAGAACTGAGGGAACGCCAGGCCAGAGCTTCTCCATAGCCTCTTATACCATCACTTGGGAGACTCTGTGTGCCCCATGCTGCAAACAACAGTTAGAAATTCTAGCCCAGACCCCCAGGGCATTTGAGGAAGGGGGAGCTTGTGACCGCGGCCAGGGCAGGAGTAAGACCATGGAGCCGCGTTCTGATTTGATCGACGACCAGGTCAAACTGCAGCTCTCAGAGTGGCATCTGGGGGCTCTTTTCCCAGCACAACCTCGCTGTGGTTTCTAGTCTCCCTGGGATCATGCAGCCTCTTGTCCCGCATCTCTTCCTCCCCAAGGACCCTGTCCCCACCGAGGAATCCCACCGGGCGGCGGGCCGCAGGCTAGTAAAACGAGAAGGACATCAGACACCGCTAAACCGCTGGGCCTGGGAGGGAATGATGGGCTCGCAGATAAACATAATGGGGGCTGCGGAGAAATTTCAGGGACAGGGAAACGACATCTAATGCCCGAAGGGAAAAACCTGTGGCAAGCTCAGGGATATATTGCTGCGGCGGCAAAACTTGGCAGGGCCCCCGGCCCTTCTCAGTACGGGATATGCGTTAATGGATCCGAAATATTGGAAGCAAATATTGACTCTGACTCCTAAAAAGCCTTTAATTATTTATTTTGAATAATTTGATACTCAAGTAAATTAATGCTAAAGCATTTCTCTGTTTGTGCCAAATCAGTGCCTCGCAGTGGGGACCCAGTCCCTCTTTGCAGGCGAGCGCTCGCTCTCAGTAGGTAATCCATTTCTGCAGAGTGCCATTAAGTTAATTTCAAAAAGAACCAGTAAAGGTATATGGAGCAGGCAGTAATAGCATGGAAAAAATCCAAAATTACTAGACCCAGCAACAGAACTTGGATGCCATTTTCATGCACTAATAATTTGTAGTCTACGTATTGAAGGTAACTATAAACTGACTACTTTCCGTGCTAAAGCATTCGGGTAATTAAAAATACGCCGTTAGTTGTCTCTCTTTCAACATTTGGGAACAAGATGCCTTTTTTCTCTTCCTGGATAAATGCGCCTGGCAGACTGCATCCAGGGCAACGCGGAAGTCCTGTGTCACAAAGATGATCTCGGTGTCCTTGTTTCCCTCCCGGAGCTTGAGGCGGGCCTGCCCAGCAGAGCAGCGATGAGCCGGGCACGCTCCGGGGAGGCCCCCAAGACGTCGGCTACATTTTAGCGGAATTACTACATTAGGAGTTTGTTACTAGGAACTATTCTGGAAAAACGACATGAAATTAGACATTGGACAACAGAAGGGCCCACACCAAAATACATCATATGCTTTTGTTGAGGGGGGAAATTAATAAAACACAGGCAGGAAACAACTGTCGAACAACATTTTCAACTTCTCAGACCAGGTAAAGAGAAGCCCAAGTGTTGGAAGTTTCTACGAACCTCAGAGCGTTTCCTGTCCCTTCACTGCATCTCCGGGCGAGTGATCTCTTTCCACTTCTAGTTCATCCCCAACAGCCACTGTTTAGGTTGTTTTCATAAGCTACCCATTTCTAGAAGCTAGAAGCCCCTGTTGAAAAGGGATCAATTTAACGACAGAAGGTCAAAAAAAAAAAAAAAGAAAGAAAGAAAGAAAGAAAGAAAAGAAAAGCAATCTTTTTACTATTCATGAAGGATCTCAATATTATAGCAACCAGACTCGACCAGAGCCATTGTTCCTTTGCAACTCCTAGAGAAGGCGTAATTTTAACAGTAAAAAGTCATTTAACTATTAATTGGGTCTAAGCCATAACTACACAATTAGTCAAGTAATCGCTCTGAAGGACGGAGGCTTTGATCTTCACAATGAGGAGATGTGAAAGTGACAAAGAAACAGAGTTCCATTTTGGATTTTCCCCACAACCTGCATTTACCTTAACTGGAAGATGCCGCTTAGTCCAGTAAGTGCCCAGTTCACATAGGTGGCACGGGGGACAGTGACGGCTTCCAGACTCATCAAGTGCTGCCATCTGGGGTGGGTGTTTAAGGCTCTCTTTAAAGCTATCATGTGGATTTGGCAATTCTCTGGGTAATTTGCCCAAGAGAATTCAGCTGCCTCTCGAGGTTGCGACAGTCCCTGGAGAGGATTTATCCTCGTATTTTAAGGGAGGTGGCACAGAAACCAAAACGTGGGTGATTCCAAGGTAGGTTTCTGGCCCCACCGGCGTTTCCTGGGCATAGGGGACACTCACATCTCCATCTGCAACCTACTGGCTTTTCCCCCTCGTGCCGTCCACGTTCCTTCTTTCTGGGCAACTGCAGGGCAGGCTTCCACCTACCCTGAACCACGAGCACAAAAACCACACCATGTGATGGCTCCGACCACAGCTGGTCAGCGTGTTTTAAGAATTCTGGATTTTCTGTCTTCTGGATCTCGGGCTACATAACAATACCCCACAGGCATCTCACCGTCTACGGTCTGGAATGTGTTTGCATTGCGTTACCCGGCATCCCCTCTGTAGCTTCCTGGGAAGTCGTCACGACTGTCCCTGCCGGACTGATGACAAACATCAGTGACTTCCCCGGGTCTCAGAGTGGGACACACTTGGGAGCAGGGCTCGAGCTCAGACAGACACCGGAGCCCGCCCCCACTTCACGTACACAAACCCAGCATCCACAGAACAAGACGTGTGTAGGAAGTGGAGGAGGAAGCTATTCCCCCTATTCTCCCCGCCCTGGTGACAGAAACGGGCAGCCACGTGTACAGTTCGAGTCCAGAGGACTGCAAGGTCCCCTCGCCAAACCCTCTTCTTCGCCCAAGGCCTGCCATGGAAGCACGAATCTCCCCCCTTCTCCATCCCCTCCTGTAGGCTAAGGTACCATGACTGCAATGCTCCGAGAAGTGTTACACGGGAGGGGGAGCCCATTAACTCAGGATCCCCCATTAGCCCACATTTCCAAATTTGCACTCAGCAGGACCCAAAAGGAATGACATTTCGTGCTGGAACATCTGGATCGGAGAGAAGGGAGGGAGGGAGAGGCCAGGAGTTGTCACAGTGAGAAACAGGGCAGAGGGAAACTTCCTCAGGAATCGGGAAGGCCTTGGCCGCTGCAAAGGGCCCAGACTGGATGTAAGAGGAAGGAAGGAAAGAAAAATACACAAAAGGAGATGTGTGAAAAGCTGCCAGGGACCTGGTGGGACCTGAGGACAGCTTCCCCAGCTTTTCCTAGGACGCATCATGGATAGGCCAAGACGATGGAAGTCACCCTGCCCAGAATGCCCTTCAGGGGCTGCGGCACGGCCTGGCAGGAAGACCAGGTGCGTAGCTGGCCAACACCGTCTCTCCCGCCTTGATGGTGGCACCACCATCAGAAACTGGACCTGCATGCCACCTGGTCACAGGGTAAACTGCTCAGGGGTGTCTCCTGTCTTCCTAGTGCCAAGGACACCATCACAGCCAGACAAGGAAAAGTAGCCGGGAAAGGGGGAAAATCCCTTGTCAAAACCTAAGGTGCCACTCTGTATCCCCGAGATGTTCCAGAAGGACCTTGGCTGAGGGCCTTTCCAGCAGCAATGACACAAGCCAATCCTCCGGATGTTGAAATACGGGATAAGAAAGCAAACCCTGTGCTTTCCCAGGCACCGACCCGCCGGTTCAGGGGTCTTGGGGTCTTCCAGTGGCAGCACAATTGGACTGTCGTCTGGGCTCTCGGCTTGCTGCAGGAGCCTGTATCCTACGACTGACAGGGAAAACTTGCAAAAAAAAAAAAAAAAAAAATACCGAAGTAAGGATCCCTGGATCAAGCCCAAACTCAGAGGCCAAAAAAAAATGCATTTGCAAATAAAATGAGGTTCTAAGACATCGCGCATGTGTGGCAGGGGAACTCCAAGACCAGGCATGAAGCCGCTGCGGACTCGCACCCAGTGCGATTCGAGCGCCGCGGGCCAGGGTTCGTGACATGTGACAGTTTGGAACTTCGTTTTCTATAATACATTTCACACAAATTGTACCCCGACTTGCTTTGCAGAGTTAAATAATACAGTGACATACCCTATGAGAATTCACCCACAGAGTTAACATACTAGACTATTCTGGTCCCGTAATACATGAAGTCAGTCCTTGGTTTCTTATAAGATGCAACACACGCCCACAGTGGAAAGGGTCCATTTCCTTTTATTCAATGCTTCCCCTGCATAAAGACAGATCATGGGCTCTATTTTATTTAATACAACAATTTTCAAACATTTTGACCCGCTTTCTCAAACGGCACCAAGCATATCATGCACGGCAAGAAAATAGTATAAACAGGGGTAGAGTGTATCCTGCTGCAAATGCACAGAACAGATTTTTGGCTAAAGACGGGAAGATCACGGACGGAAGCAGCAACTCCTCTCCCCCCATAGGGATGCCCCGCAGGCAGTGGAGAGAATGGAGTAAAGTACAACTAAAATTGGATTTAATCATCGCTGCTAATAAAGGGCCAAGGCTATGCGGCAATTTACTGTGCTGTCGGCAAAATGAATTGCTTAAGGCACATTAGCAGCGTATTAGACAACACACAGTAAGTAAATTATGATTAAAATAGCTCGAGTAAATACGGAACATGCTTTACCGTAGTAACTCTTTTCAAAAATCTTTTCGAGATACCTCCCCCAGTGAATCTGTTTATCATCTTCTACAATTTTTATCAAATTCAATAAGCATATTTCTGACTCTATAAAATGTTTTTGATTGGTCTTTTTATTTTTTTTTCAATTGGGAAATGAAAGAAGGATGTCATCTGACAGCATTAAATACTATTAAACAGACCATAACTAACATTCGCTGTATAAATTATACATAAGCTGACACTTTTATGCAGTTTGTGAAGAATTGCTTCATGTGTTATGCAATCTTTTCCAAAAAAAAGCTCCGCGGAATAACATGACGGGTTGTGTTTCATGGCTACAAATTGGTAACTGAATTAGCATTCACTTATGAAGTTTTCACAGGGAACCCTTCTCATTCAAATACTTGTAGATTATAATTTATTTTTATCTGAGGCATAATTTTTCATGTGGCATTTTTGCCAAAATCAATATAGCAGGAGCCAAGCCCTGTTCCCTATTCCCCATTTATGCCCTCCTCTTCTTGGCCGCCTACCTACATGTGTCTTTTCTAGCTGGGAAGGTAAACAAATGAGTCTGCCTCGTAATAATCCTCGCTGCCAAAATCCCGAGCTGAATATTATTTTTTACCAGGCGAGCCCACCACACTTAGGACTCTATTCACACACTTTTTAAAACAGCTTTTGCATTCTTAAACAAGGAGGGCAGGCTCTCCGGCTCTGTGGCAGAAAGCCTGCATTCTTGCTTCTGATTCACAAGGAAAGCCCACGCCAAAAGTGACGACGACAGCCGGGTTTTGAGACAGCCCAGATTCGCAAGGAAAACGTGCGGCAGCTTGGGAAAAAAACCTCTCTGCATAGAGGCCATGATGCCAGCTTCCCCGGGGGCACGAGGACCCTCGGACTCCATTCTGAACCCAGACAAAAGGTCTGGAGCAGGCCACGGGCGGAGGCAGTATGTTCCAGCAGGAAGAATGCTGCAGGATTCATGTGGTAGGAAAATCTAGGGATCCCCGGGTTGCTGCTGTCCTTCACCGTAACAAACGCTTACCGACAAAATGCACCTGCCAACACCGCCGAGAACAGGGATGCCCGGGAACTCAAATGCTCTGGAGAGTCCTGACAGGTCGCAGGGACTTCAGGTCGCAATGATTTGTTTTCTATGGTGAAAACGCAGTTGCGCCTTTAATAATCAAGGGTTTTCCTTGACAATCAAGGGTTTTCCTTGACTTTCTGAAATCCAGAAAACACCTCGTACCCAGCGAACTATGTCCTGGAAGACCTACGTTGTACGGATGCACAGAACGTGCTGGGTGCAAACGACCTCAGCAGATATGTGATCGTTAGGGGTGTTCCTGGAGCTTCAGCCGATGCACCTGTTAGGGCGGGAGTTGCAGCTCCGGGTGCTGCCGACTCCTCTGTTGAACCGGACCCATGTCTGTCTCTGGGGCGCGAAGGGGCTCCGACTCTCCTGCGCCCTCGTAGCCTGTTTCTCCGCACATTTCATACTTAGGCGAACGGCTCTAGCACATTCTGACACCAGCTACAATTTTCCTTTATCTGAGACATTTTGAATTTGCATCGAATGAGGGAAACCCTCCTCGCTCACCTCGGAGGTACCGCTGCTCCTTAGCCCGCACCTGACATGGGGGTGAGAACTCTGGGAATCCCAAATTACCACCCCTCGCGAGCCTCCTGTGTAGAGTGGGCCGGAGGGCGCCGCCACGCTCCCTGATGGCGGCTCGGAGCAGGCACGACGGGGGAGGGGTTGTGGGGACAGATGCCACTGAGCTGGGTGTCCCTGTCGAGGCAGAATAGTGGGGACAGCTTTGTCACGGTTCGTCAACATGAATTTCAAAGTAGGAGAGCAGACTGTGAATAAGAGACAGCTACCGTCTCGGGAATACGTATGAATACATGTGTCGCTATGTGCACAGCATTCATACAGGAGTGTGTGTGCGCGTGTGCACACGTATGCACACTCCACGTGCGTATGTACATGTGTGTGCAAACAAACGCCGCAGATAAAATTATGGCCCCTTTTCCCTACCTCAGCCATTAACTTTTCCAACCATGGAAGAGTACCGTCGTCTGTGTTCTGGCCTTTTCTACCCGAGATCTAGCTGAACACAAGGGGCCCCTTGCCCTCCCCACTGGAAGTGGCCCAGAAGCAACACTCTGAGGTTTCTAAGTTAAGAGGAGGCATACACAGGCTGGGCAATAAGTAATATGATGGACGAGATGTCCCCCTAAAATTCAAATGTGGACGTTCTGGCTCCCGGTGTGACTCTATTTGGAGATAGGACCTTTAAAGTGTGGCTCAGGCTGGGGCTCTTGGGTGGCTCAGTGGGTTAAGCCGCTGCCTTCGGCTCAGGTCATGATCTCAGGGTCCTGGGATCGAGCCCCGCATCAGGCTCTCTGCTCAGCAGGAAGCCTGCTTCCTCCTCTCTCTCTGCCTGCCTCTCTGCCTACTTGTGACCTCTGTCTGTCAAATAAATGAATAAAATCTTAAAAAAAAAAAAAAAGTGTGGCTCAGGCGACTGAGGTCATATGAGTGGGGCCCTGATCCGACGTGACCAGTGCGCTCTTGAGAAGAGAAGGAGACCCTGCTCTCTGTCAGAACACAGTGTCCTCATCAGAAGTCACAGAAGTCACCAGGCCTTGCTCCCGGACTCTCAGCCTCCAGAACTCAGAAAACAAATCTCTGCTAAGCCCTGCCACCTGAGACATTTTGTTCCTCACCGCTCACTGCCTGACACACGTCCTAAGTGTGATCAAAGCCCCGGTGTGACCGCCATATGCCTCAGTGAATCTAGAACTAGGCAATGCGTCCAGGTTAGAACTCCCACAGAAACAGCTATGCACAGAAATGATTGTATTGAAGTCCTGTACCTGGGGTCCTAAAGCAGGCCCTCGGCCTCTCATCTCTATTTCTACGTTGACATTCTCCAGCCTCGTGAACAAGAAATTATAAGAAAGAGGACATTTGCGCTCTGTGTTCTCCCCGGTCCCTGTGACATCATCACCGTCTCTGCAGGTGACCCACACCTCCGCAGCTTCGCCCGAGCCTCTCCCCTGAGCTCCGGACAGGCACCGACAACAGCCAACTCTCCTGAGCACTTAGCTTACGCCAGATGGGTTGTACATGCTTCACTTGGGGTGCTCCAGTCTGGGCGCAGGACGCCAGTGTGGGCATCTGTCCCTAGAGCCCCCGCTGACCATCAGTGCGGTGGACAAAACACCTGCCGTCTCACCCCAGCGCCCCACGGGGACTTCAGGCACAACCTGTATCAACGCCTCACCCTTCTCGCACCAAATCAGACCGACCCCCTGTCCATTTCGAACGGTTACCTGGACGCTACAGCTCAGGGCTCCGTGTCGCTCACCCTGCTTCCCTGCGGGGATACAAAGGAAGCCTCTAGAATGTGCTGCCAGGACTGGATCATTGACACTGATAATTTTACCAGAAAAGGGCAAGAAGCTCCTTCCAGAGCAGCCAGTCAGCTTTCTGCCCCGTAACCCTGTCTGAGGGCAGAGGGGGTGGCTGTGGTTTTCCTACAGCCGCATAATCAACTGCAACAACCTTCGCAGCTTACGACCACACGCACCGTCTCACCGTTTCCCCAGGTCAGGGGTCCCCGCGTGGCTCCGCTGGATCTCCCCATACCGGTCCCCTAAGTCTACAGTTAGGATGTTGGTCCCACGGGGTTCTCTTGGAGCTCGGGATCCACTGTGGAGCTCAGTCGGGTTTTGTCAGAATGTAAGTGGGTAGCAGACTGAGGTCCCTGGCTTCTGGAGCAGCTCACTTCTCTTCTCCTAAGCTTTCTCTTCATTCACCACTGGGCTACTCACCTCTTTGAGTCCCTCTGAAGAGTCCCATCCGTCCTGGGTCTCTGCTTTCCTGAGAGGCCCAGACACTCCTTTCAAGGGCTCACCTGATGAGGTCCAGCCCTGCCTGAGAACCTCCCTTTTGATGACCTCCAAGGCAGGTGATCAGACCTCCAGCCCCTCTATAAAACTCCTTCCCCTTTTCCTTTCACTCAGCGTCCCACGCCCAGGTCCCACCCACACTCACAGCGAGGAGCACGCGGTTCCCCTTGCAGACAGTGGGCTCTTGGGGCCCTTTGAGAATTCCGCTTTGCCGTAGCTTGAAAGCAGAAAGCAGAAAGCTTTGGTCTTGGACCTATGAAGGCTTGACCATCTTCGCTTAAAAGACACCTCGAGACAAGCGCCGGCCCCCCACCTCCCAGAATGGCCGAGAGCACAACAAGGATGCCGGCTGTCAAAGCCATGGTCCCCAAACTCCGTCAGCGTCGATGTCCTGAGCACTGGCTCCTGGCCAGGCCCCGTGCCCAGTGCCCTTTAAGGACATCCCGAGGCCCCCCTCACCCTAAACTCATCCCAGGATAGTTTCCGGGGTAAGAGGATTCTGCAGGGAAGGGCCAGGTTGGCCCCCGCCTCTTCTTTCATAGCTGTGCTTGTGAGACAGACCCATCAAAAGGCCTGGAAGGTAAAGAACACATTCGTTATGCTTCTCTCTGCTCAGGGAGGGAAGGGGCAAGCCGTTCTGTGGATGGTCGTCATCATCCCCTCATGGGCTAGCGAGCGGCTCATCCTGCAGTGAGATGGTTGGGATGGACCAAGTCCTGAGGACCCACAGAAGCAGCACCTGCGAGGCAGCCGCGGCAAGAGGCCGTCATTTCCATCTCCCCAAGACCAGCCCCGCTGCCTGAGGGCAAGGATTCCTTGAATACCAGGGTCTCCAAGCATTTTCTGTAAAGGAGCAGAGAGGAAATATCTTGGACTTTGCAGGTCACACAGTCTCTGTTGCAACCCATCAAGTCTGCGGCGGTGGTGGGAAAGCAGCCACAGACTGCACGTAAGCAAATGGATGTGACTGTGTTCCAATAAAACTTTATTCATAGAAACAGGTGGCAGGCCAGATCTGGCCCTCAGGCTGGAGTTGGCGAAGCCCTGCTCTGGTTGTCCAGCCCGGAGAGAGCAGGGCAAGGTAGAGGGGTGTGTGGGTGACTCCTGTTTTTCTCCTTTGGGGACGCTACTAGCACACGAGTCCTTCCCCTTCATTCTCAGCCACCAGCTAAGGCCTGTCCCCATTACATGTCCTGGGGAGCAGTGGCCCTCGTGGTGCCCCCTCTGCCACAACCCATGTCCTCCTGCAACTTTAGAATGTGACTGTATCTGGAAATAGGATCTTGGCAGAGGTCAACAGTTAAGAATCCCAGAATGAAATCATCCTGGATTTAGAGTGGGCCTTAATTCCCGTGACTGGGGCCCTTTTCTGAAGGTGAGAGAACACAGACACGCGGAGAAAGAGGTCACTTAGAGACAGAGGCAGTGGTGAGAGGGATGTGACCACAAGCCAAAGGCACCAGCAGCCACCGGGAGTTTCTGCAAGAGCCTCGGGGAGAACTAGGAGACTAGGCTTCTGTTGTTTTAAGCAGCCCAGCCGCTGGCCATCGTTACAGCAGCCGTAAGATACTAATCCTGCTGGGCGCAGCTGTCAACAGCCCGGGGACCAGAGTGGCCGCCACGGTATTCCTCACTCCTACTCCTACACCGGGTGTCCTGTCCCTGCCATGGACGCCTTCCCCTGGACCCCCGAGTGCAGACGGCTCCACACTGCCCCTGCACCTTGGTGCTCCCCCGTCCGTACTCGGAGCCATCAGACGCCTGGAGCATCTTGAAACCTGCTTTTGCCTCCACTCTGGGTTGGGTGTGGGCTACCTTCATGCCCCTACACTCCCCTGCTCCCTGGGGACCCAGCCATGGGGACAGGACCTCCTCTGCAGACATTTCCTTAACCCCTGGGTCATCCATCCTAAAGCCCAACCCAGTCTACAACAGCATTTCCTAAACTCCTGGCGTCTCCATCTCCCCCCACGGCCCTCCCACATCTGTACCCAGCTAAGCTTTTATCTTGCGGTATTCTTTTAAGAAACCAAATCATGTTTAATTCACCTTTATCTTGAGAACAAGAACGCTTTATCTCACCACGGTAAATGGGTGATCCGAGTCATCTTTTAAGCTAAAACTGTCTCTGCTAACAAGAGTGAAGCCATGTTATTAGAATTATAGCTAGATGTTACTGTCAGTTTCAAAAGGGGATGAGCCCATTGGAGCTCTTGTCCTTGTCGCTGTCAGAAGGATTTAACCAACTGAGCCACCCAGGCGCCCCCAAATTTTTTTATTTATTTATTTGAGAGAGAGAGCATGAGAGGCGGGAAGGTCCAGAAGGATTTAAAGAGAACCCGAGGGGAGACCACTTTCTTACCATGTGTTACGGTGCTACCTCACATCAAGCTGTGTTCCCCCAGAGGCTGGCCCCCCGACAGCAGAGGGGCCCCACTAGCTGGCGCCCGTGGCTTGAGGGTCTTGCTTGTGCCTTGCATGCCTCCCTCTAGCTTCGAGTCTCCTGTGAGGCTCAAGGCTGGTATTTTCACATGTTCTCACTAAATATCTCTAGACTACATGAATGCGTAAGAGGCAGAGAAACACAAAATTCTAGGGCTGATCAGAAAATACATGTGTCCTATTTATCAGCATTTGGCAGAGAAGGATCTCCGCTCCAAAGCACACTGAAATCGTTCCCGCCATGTTCAAGCAGGACCTTGAGCAATTCCTGGACGGGCCCCTCCAGCAAGCTGTGTCCTGCAGGATCTAGAAGCAGATTCATGCGGTAAAGGACATCTTTCCTCACTTGCTTCTCTACCCATCCCATTCCTGCCTGTAGGATCAAGGGAAAGGACAGCAAATACCTTTATTTTTATATTTAACTGCAAAGCAAGTCCAAAATGAAATTGCTTTGGGCCCAAACAGGCACACCAGCCTGGGTTTGATGCCGTAAGATCGTCATAGGGTCACCCGGGCAGACGGGGCTGGAATCTTTGCTTTGCAAGAACACCAGGTCTGTGGCAGCTGCTGGCAGAATGCCAAGGCACTGAAGGATTTGTGCTAAAACCTCTCTTCTCATCCACTTCAGCAGAGCACCCAGGCACTCAGCCCAAAGCCACCCTTTCACGTGCACAGTGGGAAGGGGAGGGCGGCCCTCTACGCGAAGGAAAATTGTTCTTGTAATTGCCCCGGGAGTCTCACGTGTCTTCCTCTTCACAATTTAGTATGTCTATAGCCATTCGGAACCGGGGCCTACCACACACACAAGGTGCCTGTGTGTCCTGTTGCCACCTCTTCCTGTCCCGTTCACCGTGGCCGCATGCACTGCTCACAGGTGATCTGGTTTCCCAGGTTAGGGATGGCGGCCCCCAGTGCAGGAGACCGAGGTTGGATGGGTGGCCTAGGACTGACCTAGAACTGACCTTTCATGTCAAATGGTGACAACTCTGTTTGCATATGGATCTTTTCGCAAGAAACAAGTAGACTTCATTTTATTTTGTGGTCACTTTTGGTTCAAAACTAAACAAAACCAGAATGGGATGTGCCTAGCTAGCCCCGTGGAACGGGAATCAAGAGAAAGAGCTTTGATTCTGGACCTCCCCCACCTGCCTGAGAAGCTCTGGGCACCAGAGTTAGTAGCTTGAATCTGTCATTTCTTTACCCAAACATAAACGATGAACTGTTGAGGGTGAGGAGGGTTTGTGAAAACTCCACAATTCTCTTTCCAGGTTTCCCGTCAAGCCCAGCAGAGACGGCAGGTGGATGAGCGCGGCCCACAGACTGCGGACAGCTGCCTGCAGGTGCGCCGAGGGTCACATGATGGGAAACAGAAGTGCCCACTCTCCGTGCCAGGGGGGCTCATCTACTTGTTTCTCCTTGTGGAAGGGACCCTTTGACCATATCGGGAATGGAGAAGTCGGTAAAAGAAATATTTACGGAGCCCCACTCTGTATCACTGCAGGTCTAGGTGTCCGTCTGTTCATATGAAGGTGCTTCTCCCAGTGGAGAACCACAAAATTAACAAGAAGCAAAAGCAGCACATCTCATAGCGAGGAAGCTGGTGAATACTAGGGAAAAACAGAGCAGTGAATCTGGATAGGGCAGATTGAGTAGGCAGGGTGCTGGGACGGGGTCTCTGTAAATAGATGATCAGGGTGGGGGTCACAAGAACGAGACTTTGGTCAAGGGACATTGAGTGAGCCACGTGGACATCTGCAGGAACAGTCATCCCGGCAGAGCTTGTAGCCCCTGCCATGGCCCGGGGCCAGAGCCAGAGCGTGTCCCGGGATGTCTAGGGCAGGGAGAGGACCTAGAAGGGGATGTGTGAAGGTTAATTTTTGGTATCCTCTTGGCTGAGCCACAGCACTCAAATATGTGACCAAACTTTATTCTAGATGTTTCTGTGATGGTATTTGTGGATGAGAGTGAACTTTGAGTAAAGCAAATTGCCCTCAGTTGTGTGGGTGGGTCCCATCCAATCACCAGGACATCAGGACCCGTCCCCTGTCCCGCTCCAGACCTTCCTCACCATGCTTGCCCAGGGAAGGAAGAGAATGACTTTAATTAGGAGACGTGAACCCACCCGTGTTAGAAGAGAGCCTCACTTGAGGACAGTGCTCCCCCCCACCCTACTCCTGCACACAAACACCGTTCCTGCCATGTGATCCCAGCTTCTGACTGCGGCCAGAGCGGACGGATCTGATTCAGAGAGAAGATCTGCAGGAGGCCTTCAGCCACCTGGGTCCTCCAGGACATGAATCCGGACAGCTGCCCCCCCCCCCCCCGTTCAGGACCCTCAACCCTCCTACCAGGGGCAGTTTAGCCCCCCACAGGGCCTCCCGCCCCATCGAACCTCCACTCCCCGCAGTGGCCCAGACACAAACGGACTTGAGTTTTCACTTGACTGAAGTCAGTTACTGTTTGGCATTGGCTTGTGTTTTGCAATTATTTCAGCTTCGAGGAATCTAGTATGTTGGAAATCTGATGTGCTAAACCGATTTAGAAAACAAATCTTGTCACCAACTCTCGGCTCTGTTCCTGACTTCACTAATGCTCAGAGTCTCGCATCAAATAAGCATCGATCCGCTAACCACGTTACAACGCGTGATACCAACACATAGTTATGGGAAATAAAAGCAGGAAAATATTTCTCTAATGATGAGAGAATGTCTCAAAATGAAAACATGGTTCTCCTGTCTGCATGAAGTGAAACACCCTCGCCACACGGCAGCAAGTAGGTAGGACGCCTGCCGTCCTCTGTCGTTTCGGTTACTCAAGACTGGGCAGTGATTTTAATTTTAATAACATTTGAATTCCCCAAATTTTAACATGAATTTTAAGAACATGAATAAGAAGAGGGTCAGGAATAGGGAAGTTTCATATCTTAGTTGGTTATTTGTTTTTCTTTTAACTTCTTAAGTCTTAAAACATCCTACCAGTGAAACCACAGAAAAATTTTTATCTCATTCGCATGAAACAACAGACCACAGCCTTAAAATTAAAATAACAAAAACACTCAAGTAACTCTTGATGTTGTTAATGTAAAACAAATATTTGACTGTTACTTTGGGGGCCAACATTTTTCACATATTTGTGGAAACATCGAGGGAAAACTATCCCGTGCAGGAGAAAAATAAGATGGAGCTAGGAGCGTTTTAATTGACAGTCTCTTAACCAAATTTCTTCTTTATGCAGTTTTCTCCCATGGATAAGCCACAGCATTTTTAGGAGCAAAATGGCCCTGGCACTTGGTAGTGTTCTTTGGCGCTTCCTACAACTGCCCACAAATAAAAAGAAGGGGAATTCCTTGGTTAAGACTGACCTCAAAGCCCACAAGCTCATCCGTGGTCAACAAGAAAACCTTTGTCCCTTGCAGGGCAAAGATTCCTCGGTCCCCTCATGACCTCCTGGTGCAGTCCGCATCCCACCAGAGACTCAAAGCAGCTCTCCCGCCCGCCTACCCCCAGGCCTGGACTTTCTGAAGACAATTTTAGGAAGAGGGCAGCCCTGATGATATGTCCCCAAGTGACCTGCAACCTCAGAGCAGAACCCGCCGTGTGACTGCCATGACCAGCCAGCCACAGCGGCAGACCCCGTTTGAACCTTTTCCCCAGGACAAATTCTAAGCTCTGGGACGTGGGAATCCACACAAGGATTCTCTTTCTGGTCTTTATACCTCTATCCATGGGGACTTCCAGGACACCCGCCGTTTTCAGAGTATGTCATTGTCCTGCATTCAGAGATCTATGGACCCCAATAAGTCAGCACAGAACCTGGCAGTGTAAATGAATGAGCCTCTGGTAAGACTTGCCTACTGAAAGATACACATTTGGACAAACCAGGGTAATAACAAATCATTGATGGATTTGTTCCCTATGTCTGGTTATTTAAAAAGAAGGGAATTAAGCTCTTTTTAAACTGATAATTGCTTCTCCCCCAAAGAAGATTTAAGTTGACTATAGTCATCAATTTACCAAGAATAAAAGATCTACCAAGGCCCTCATTAGGAATAGAAAAAGAATGTCAATTTCTTTTAGTTTATTTTTGATGACGAAAACACTGAATTCTGCTAGTCAAGTAGCTCTCATACAGATCTAGCAACAAATGAATGGGTCGGGTCTTTGAAAGATTTGCTCATGTTCGAGTAATAAACAGTGGTTAGGGAGACTAATTGGATACCAACTGGGAAACAGTTTTAGCCAACCATTAATAGGATGCTTGTGGTGGTTAATATTGTTTTGGATGGAAAAGAAAGACAATGTAGGTCTCAAAAGTACTCTGGTGACTATGAAGAAGTAATGCATCTACCCAAGGACCAGGATGAGAACCCAGAACTGATAAATGCGATGGAGTGCAGCGTTAAAGGCTGGACAGGAGGGAGATGCCAGTGTATCGGAGGAGTTCTTTGGGACTTCACAATTGCTTTAAGTCACTGAAATTTTGCCAAGTCTGACACTGGTCTGACACTGGTGTGATAGCCAACCACTTGCAGGACATAAGGGGGGCTAATTATTTGTGGTGACAAAATGCATGTTGTCTTTATCTTGCAGACCTGGTCAAATTATGAACCAGGAGCTTCTAGATTCTCTCAGAAGCTAATTAGAAAACCTCGTGGGGATAAGACATTGCAGGCTCACTTGTCAGGTTGACATTCGGCTTCCCAAAGTGCACGTGCCATCAGACAGACTCACAGCGATGGCGGCGTTTATATCAAGATACGTGGGTGTAGATTGGACATGGCTGTAGATATGAATGTCGGTGTGGTGGAAGGGGATGGGATGTGGATATGGACACAATTGTTAACGTGAGAGGGAGTGGATGGGAATGTGGATGCAGAAGTGGACGTACATATGGGGGGAGATGGCTGAAGAGGTGGGTGGAGAAAAGGTTGAGGGTGGCAGTGCGTTGAGGATACAGGTATGGCTCTGGGTGCAGACACGGATCCGGGTGTGGATGGAGACGGGCTTGGAGAAGACGGGGAGGAAGCCAGTGAGGATGAGGATACCAATATGGCTATGGGCGTAGATGGCAATGGGGCTGGGGATATAGATAAGGAATGTTCGTGGATAGAGACAGAGGATATGGACGAAAACAAGATGGTACCATTTGGAGTCAATGCCTCACCTGCAAGTGCAGGAGCTGCAGAACCTTAGCTCCTCTCCAGACTGGGACTCTGGTTGACGAATCCATCTTTGCTGTCTGACCTGGAGCATTTGCCATTACTTGAGGTGATTGATCTGTGGTTGGAAATTGAATTTTATTCAGTTTCAGGAAACTGAATTTTATTCAGAAATTCTCTGAGTTGCAGTAGTCTGATGCCCTTTTTTTCTCACCAGTCAAGCCAGCTTCCCTGAGCCCCAAGATACCATTGACTAATAGTTATTGTGCCCCCAGGTAGCACCTGTATCTTCAGGAAGCTTACATCCTAAAACAGGTGACAAGGCAGACAAATGAAATGAAGAAATTGTGTAGTTGGGAGATTGGAAATGTTGAGTCTATCTTTAGCTAGCTAGTATGAGTGCTCGCTGCACTTGAGGCAAGTGTTATGATAAAAACAAATCTTGAAAACAATATTATGTGGTTGTTATTCCTGTCATTCAAATGCCTGCTAGAGCTAAGCTTTTTTTTTTTTTTAATTTTATTTTTAAATATTCAGGCTTGGAGTTGACTTGTTTCAGACAATAATCCCCACTGACTTCAGTAAATATCCCTAACCAGTCAAGGCACAGCTGGCCAATCGTCTCCTCTCATGCTGTTGGATTCAGCCAACAAGTCAATTATCTATTCAGCAGATGTTTTGACTCTATGGGCCAACAAGAACTTTATAGCCTGTATGCTACACAAGCCGCACACCCACACACACTCACTCACTCACACTCCTGATTGCACTGTTACTGGAAATTACCTCAAGATTGTGTAAGATTTATAGACAAATATCCCAACCTCACTTTGCCAGAGTCAGGATGGCATTCTCCTGAGATCTTTCGGGCTTCTCTTGTGGTTCTCTTGGGAGCCCCATGGTAATTACACACCACAATTACCATGTGTATCTTCACTGTGGTATGGCTGGAATCAAAATTCCTCCTCTATGCCTGTCAGAGCAAAGAGCCGAGAATCTCTCTGAAGATCAGCACTTAGCTGGTAACCTCAAAGTTGAATTTCTTCCACATGACAGTACGGGACTCTCTTCTTTCTTATTGAAAGGCCACATGACAGATTTGGTTAGGCAAATAGAGCTCTTCAAAAGAAGTGTCTATGTTTTGTCATAGTGCCAGCGTCTTATGTTAAATATTCTTCTCATAGAATTTCCCATTATTAATATTATCCTTGTGGAGAATATTCAAGGGTCACATAAGAGAGGTTGGTTTTCAAAGACATTCCGTATTCTACAGGAATAATAGCTCTGTTTTCTTAGGAGGCTCTGCCTGCTTGGGGCCTGGTTGGCAGATCTCAAGAGGAGAACTGGGGTCTGTCAATTTGAGGGAAACGTCATTTCAGAAGGTAGCTGGGCAGTGAGAAGTTGAGCTGAAGCCTCTCCTGCTGAGTTTGTGTGAGAAAACACTGTGGGAGCAGAATTATGATGGAGAAAGGATTTGGTTACCTCAGGCTGACAGAGGCTTCGGCCAACATGCTGAGTCCAAACATGGCTGTGATTACCTGGTCTCTTTGGCCACCCCTATGTACCCGTCAGGGTTCTCTAGAGAAATAGAACCAATAGGAAAAGTGTGTGTGTGTGTGTGTGTGTGTGTGTGCGCGCGCGCGCGCGCGCCCATGTGTGCATGTAGAGAAAGATTTATTTTAAGGAATTAACTCATGAAATTGCGAGAGCGGGTGAGTCTGATACCCATAATTGATAGTCTGGAAACTTAGGCAAGATTTCTTTATCATAGTTTTGAGGCAAATCCTTCTTCTCTTGGAAAACACAGGCATTTTGCTTTCAAGATTTCTGATGGACTGGACAAGTCCCAGCCACATTGCCAAGAATAATTTCCTTTATTTAAATCCATTGATTATTAATAAAATGTCTTTATAGCAACACTTAGACTACTGTTTGAGGAAATAATTAGGCACCATATCTTGGCCATGTTGACACATAAAATTTAACAACCACACCAGACAAGTCTTGAGGTTTCCAAATATTGACATTGCTTTCCCTGTCACCTCTCTTCAGACCTTTATGGTGTGACCCCCAAGTCTCTCCCCAAAGCCTTTATATCTTCTTTGTGTGGCCCTGGATTTCCCCCAGAAGTCACAGGTCACCTGCTCTCCATTTCACTTCATCTTTCTGGGCTGGGGCAGGGTGAGGGGGGCGGTCCACCATGCTACCTGCCCCTTCCCGTCCACACTGCCCCATAGCCACTGCCCCCACACCCCTCCTCTCCATCAGGGAGGTACCAGGGATCAGGGGGCCAGGGTCAGCTCTCATCAGCAAGACTGGCTCAGAAATCAGCACAGCTAGAGAAGGCAAGAATAGAGCAGTGGCCCAGGAAATGAGAGAATAGCCCAGGACACCAGGAGCGCTAGAGTGGGATGGAAAAGGCAGAGAGGAGAAGGGAGCTTCTGGCAGAATGGGGAAGGTTACTGGTTGTTCCGAGAGACTCTGAGCACATAAGTTGCTTCTCAAGGAGCTCCCCCACCTGCCCGGTGCACCCCCTCCCATTGGACAGACCACCCAGTGCGTTCATCCATCCATTGTCTATACCCAAAAGAGTTCCTTAACAGAAGAAGTGAATGTTTGCGTGAGCTTCTCTGAAGCAATGGAGAAACGAAGTACGGGAAGAAATGGAAATCGTGAGCTGACACGGGTGCCCCAGCCTTCCTCTCCGGCTACCGAAACATGGATGTTTAGCCTGTGGGGGCCACAGAAAAGCCACGTTCACACACTGGGCAGTGGGGGAGGCCAGGCGGAAACCCTGGCCGGGCTCGTTTGCTTGCCTGCATGGAGGACCGGACCCCGCAGCCTGGACACAGTCAGTGGCCAATTTCCAAACCCAGGCCAGCAGTTAAGGTCTTTGAGTTCTGCCACTTCATGGGACAGCTGAGGAAGGAGCTGAGCACACGCAACGCAGGACACTGTGGTTCACAGAGAGACAGAAGGTTTCACCAGCCCCGTCATTTCAGACATGGAAGGAGACCCTTACCCAGGGCACAGCGGTGGGATCAGGACTGGAGACTCCATTGCATTTCTGAATCTACAATCAAGACGCAAGCAGCGTAATAGATCCTCGGGCAGAAAGATGGTCTGATTTCTTACAGATTCTGAATTAACCTGAATCTTAAACAATTCTCTGGTATACAACTTGCCTATCAAACGGTGCATATCCGTGCACATATCTGAAGAGGTGCCAGGAAGAGAGCTCCCGCCCAGGGCTACTGACCTGATGAGAAAGACAAGCCCGGCACTCCTTCCTCCAGGGAGAGCTGGGCTTTACGCTGCCCACCAGAGAACAAACACTCCTTCCTCGAGGGAGAGCTGGGCTTTGCGCTGCCCACCAGAGAACAAACACTCCTTCCTCGAGGGAGAGCTGGGCTTTGCGCTGCCCACCAGAGAACAAACACTCCTTCCATCCAGGAAAGGGCTTCTTCCCATTCACAGAGGCTTTTCCATCACTGAAGCACAATTGTGTTCTTGCAGGATCTTTGTCCACTTTGCAAAAAACCCCAGCTTCTTACTTAGAGCCTATGTGTATACTCCGTGGGGTGGCCTTCCCTTCCTAGTCTCAGTGTAGTCTGGTGGTCTCGTTTAAATTGGGGAGGGGGGGGGAGTAAGGCCAGGCCAAGTTTAAGAAGATATAAAAGGAGGGTAATAAATGATTACCATGTGTTAGCAGCCAAACCCAAAGCAGCAAAGTTTATGATATGATCAAAGCAACTGGGAATACTGCATAGATTCATGTCGTTGACTTGCATTTTACGAATCGGGTGGCGGTTCAGGGAAATCATGAAAAGCCAATTAGAGAGGGATTTTTTTCAAATTATTGTCAGGCACTGGAAGAGCCTTTCAAAGGTGATGGGGACTCTGCCACCCTGGGCCTGAGACAGGCTGGCACGGCTTCCCGGGAGGCCCAGGCAGGAGGGAGAGTGGCCTCCACCGGGTGGGGGGTGGGCAGCGCTGGGCTGACCCCCACCTCCTCTGAAAGGTTTTTGGAAACAAACATCAGGCCTGTGTGCTCTGCCAGGATATGTTTTGGCGCAATGGTGGTTGGAACCATTTCCGAATGTTCTGGGAAGCAGAATTGTGCCGTTTCTCCAACGTGGGGACAGCATTCATCCATGAGCTGCTGGAAGGAACGGGGGCGAAGTGAGGTGGCGTGGGAGGCAAGGAGGCAGGAGACGGCCCCGCTGACATCAGGAGGAGGAGAGGAGAGAAAGGTCAAGGAAGGGAGGCGGGTCTGGCTGGCACCGCCCCGTCGCAGCGGAACTGAAAATAGCGGGAAATCCAAAATGCTGCATCATCCAAAAAGCTCTTCTATTTGGCCATGGAAAACATCGTGGGATTCCCAGCAGCAGGCTCCACGCCGAATTGTATTTTTGGTTGTTCATATTTGAATGAACGTTTCTGGAGAAGGCGCCAACGCTGAGCTCCAGGAGACCCCAGCCCCTCACCGCCGAGTCAGAGCTCTTAGGAGTCACCCCCAGATGGAAAGGACGAGCACCAGGCAGGGAGCAGGAGCAATGCCAGCGCAGAGGCTTCCACCACGGCCCCCGAGGCCCGGCCTCTGGCGCGGGTCCCCAGCGCAACGCTGTGAAATTGGAGGGCCCCTTCGGCAGGGATGGACTCACCCAAATCCAGGGCTGTCGTCTGGCCAGACTGGTGGTGGCTGACAGTCCCCATTCCCCCGGGGTGGATTGTTTGGCATTAAAAGTAGGTGAATGTCTTGCTTAAGGGGGACACAAAACTCACTCCTGGGTCTGGAAAAATGAAGGCAGGGCCACTGGGTTTTTTTCTGTGCATCCAGGCCAACGCTGCAGGGGGGCCACCGCAGTGAACACACACTCTTGCTACTACAGGAAACCCAGGCAGCCTGCCCGGCCCCTCCTGGGTGTCCCCCGCAGCTTTGTTCTGCCCTCCACAGAGGGAGGCTCACGGTGACGCCCGCCTGCCCCAACTGACTCTCCACGCCCGGGACAGTGTCAGCTCATGCGTCCTCAGAGCAGTTCTGCGAGGCACATACCGGAGCTCCAAGGGGGCCCTGTGGAAGGAGCCGGTCCTTCCAGCGGTGCTGGCCGGCCTGTGGGATGCGGGCTGCTCATTCCCCAACACCCATCAAAGAAGCGGGGCAGGAGCGGGACTGGGCAGAGTGCCGGGAAAAGCCTGGATCATCTCGGTGAGGGGCCCCAGAGCCCTGGGTCATCTCTGCGAGGGGCCCCAAAGCAAATGTGACCCCACAGGGTGGCCCCATGTCAGTAGGAACCGGCCAGACCCGGGACCTGCCTTGCTCACTGGCTCGCTCTCTCGTCAGATGCCGCTCTGGGCGGGGCGTGGGCTGTACTGTGTGGGAGCCCCCGGTGGACAGCTGCACCCCCCACATGGCTAGGCAGCAGGTCCTTCCTTGAAGGGAGTTCTGGGAGATGCACGCCCACAGGCAGCCCTCCGGAATCAACCTCATCCTTCACGGGGGACAGCAGAGACTCAGGAAGAGTAGCCAAGGTTCCCTGGGCCGCCCAGCTAGTTGGTGAGACGCTTCAGCCCCAGGTCAGCAGGCTCAGGGTTGAGAGCTGGGGTCCCTTCCTGCACGCTCTGCTACCCCACGGCTGCAGTGCGAGTCAATGAAATAGTACCTTTATTCACAATAGCCAACTTACGGAAATACCCTAAGAGTCCGTCAACAGACGACTGGATAAAAAGATTATACATAAAACATAAAATGTGTGTGTGTGTGTGTGTGTGTGTGTGTGTGTGTGTGTGATTCAGCTGTGAGAAAGGACATTCTGCCATTTATGTGGACCTCAAAGGGATGATAAGTGAAATAAGCCGGGCAGAGAAAGTAAATACTAGATCATCTCCTTATATGCGGAATCCAAGAAAGTCTATGCCTAGAGACAGAGTCTAGAATCGTAGATACCAGGGACTGGGGTTGGAGGAAACAGGGAGACGTTGGTAGGAGTACAAACCTCCAGTTACAGAAGAAAAAAAAAACATTAAAAATTAAACTCTAGGATAGTGTCTGTTCGATGTTTAGCCGCACACTTTGTCAGTACGATCGGTCGGCACTTCCTCTGTGCACGTGGTTGTCAAGATCTAAGTATCATAAATGACGACGACTTATGTCCTGGACCGGCTGTGCGAGGGACAGCAAAATGCTGCATGAAGAACGTAGCCCAGGAAGGTAAGAGATGGCTCTGTCCCGGCTCCACTGACAACTGAAGGTGAGAATCCGGATCTCCTGTTTACCTGTGTAAAAAACGAAAAGGCTGGATTTGGTGGCCCCCAAAGACACCCCTAGTTGTAACGTCCAGGGTGCTCTGGTCTCGTCACTGCCCTCAAAGCCTCATTTTGCTTTGGCTTGGGGCCCAGCATGGCTTCATGGGGAACTGGAAGTGTTACCCCAAGGGAACGCAGATCCCCTGCTGAGGGTCGTGGAGCCTGGGAACAGGCTCACGGACTTCTCCGCACCTCCCTACTAGAATACAGGGTGAAGGGGCCGTCATGGTGCAGAGGGCAAAGCTGATGGGCAGGAGGGCGATGTCCTGAGACCCTTCAGGACTTGAAAGTCTTGTGCGTCATCCCTAGCAAGGTCTGCCCCAACAGTTGAAATGTGGCACCGCCCTGTGGCTGTTAGCACCCCCACTGAGACAGGAGGACACAGAAGGTAAGATAAGCCTCTTCACCTATTGTGAGTCTAGATTCGCCTCACTCAGCACTGGAAGAAATTGCCGGTGGGATCCCAGAGCCACTGTGGGTGCACTTTGAGAAATAATGGAGAGTAAGAAATGTGCCTGGAACAGGAAATGCCTCCTTTCCTAAAGAAGAAAGAACTAATCCCCAAAACTATGGGCTGGCAAACTGAATATTGCTGCCAGGATGAATCCTAGCCGGCCGGGAAGCCCCGTGCGGGAGCCCACAGCACAGGGGCCAACAGGGATGCCGGGAGCCATCGCAGACCTCTAAGCGCACCAACAATGGACACCAGCACTGTTCTCCTTGCTCGCTGTTCTGAACGACTGAACGAGAAGGCAATGTCATAACACTAAACGACCTTGATTTGGGAGAAAACTCTTGTCTCCGGAGGGCGCCGGGAGGCCTGGGGTAGGCTCCAAATGCCAGCTCTGCTACAGTCCTCCGGTGAGCCTCTCGACATTCAGGACGAAGGGACAGGAAGAGAATTAGCGTGTGCTGAACCTCCATAACACACCAGGTGAGGATAGGCTCCGTGATTCTTACACACTGTCCCCCTTCCTGCAGGTGCCATTTTATCAGACAGATAATGTCTTTGTTTTACACATTTGAGCATCAAGACTTAGAAAGGCTAAGACCTTGACCTTGCAACCAACGATGACGATACATCCGAGATGAGAATCCCAGTCGGGTTAGGGAACAAGAGCAACAGAGGACCACGCCAGCATACCCGGTAGCCTGGGAGATGGAACTGAGGTCCCGTGAGGGGGGCAAAGAAGAACCCTCAGAGGTTTGAAGTGGCGGGGGGGTGGGAGGTTGGGGTACCAGGTGGTGGGTATTATAGAGGGCACAGCTTGCATGGAGCACTGGGTGTGGTGAAAAAATAATGAATACTGTTTTTCTGAAAATAAATAAATTGGGAGAAAAAAAAAAAAAAAAGAAGAACCCTCAGAGAATCCTTGAGCTGTGGGCCTTGGCTCCAATGGGTGTGGGTGTGTTTCCTCTCGCAGGCCAATGGGAGATTGGGAGATTTCACTCTGCTTACATGGCCAAAGGTAGAGAAAACAGGAGGCAACTCTTATCCCCATTTTACAGGTAAAGAAACAAAGTCAGAGAAGACAAGTTAGCAGTTTACCCAAGTTCAAACTGGGAATTCTGAGTGCAAAGTCAGCATCTCCTATGCTCTCATTAACAAAACTGGAATTATTGTCCATGCTCCCCTTACCGCCGTATTACCTTACCATGCTTACCCTTACCCTTACCTTACCATGCTCCCCTTACCGCCGTATTAAGGATCTGCCACTGTGTATGTCTCTGAACGGCATGCGGGAATGGGAGCCGGCGCACAGCAGAGTAGAGCAGACCCATAACGGATGAGCGGTGCTGATCAATTAGAGAGTTTCTGCCTAGAAGAGAACCTTGGTGCAGTGCCGGCTGTACAGCTTTACACTTGAACTGACCTGGAGCATCATTGCACAGATGCTTGAGATACCAAATTTTTAGGTCGAACAGCTTGGAAAGTCCAATTGTGCAGTCGTGCTCGATACAGCGGGGGGTCAGGAAGGGCAAAGCCGGGCTGAATGACATGAGACCAAATAAAATGCAACGGAATGCATGGAAAGCTCTGTATTTCGGTTTTAAGAAATCAATTATACAAGCTCTAGATGGGAGGGACACGGGTTTACACATGTTTGCGTGACAAAGCAGGAAGGATCATGACCACGGCGCAACACGGCTCCGTGGCAAGGAAGCCAGAGGACCGTCCGGCTGCATCCAGCGTCCAGATGCAGGGCTGTTGCCGTGGCAGCGGGGTGTTCCATAACGCGCATTTTCGGGAAATCTACCACCGGGATCAGATTCCGAGGCAGGGGATGAAGCCAATGGTCAGCCTAGAGCTACAGACGCTTGAGGATCCGTGGGTGATGCGGGTCGGTGCGGGTAAAGCCGAGAGGCAGGGAGGAAGCTGATGACCGATGTCTCCGTCCGGACGAAGAGACAGATCTGGGCTCGCCAGACACACAAAAGGGGCCCGCGGGCTGAGCTTTCCAAGCATGTCGATGCCAGGAGGACTTTTCTGCATGGAACGCTGTCCCACAAGGCTGAGAAGCCCCGGGCCGGGAGACGTGACGTGGAAGCGCCTGCTGTGAAGAGTGGGGTCGGCGACCCTGAAGAGGGACCCCAGCTGCAGGTTTCAGCAAGATCCCAGGGGCCCCAGGGGTTCTACGAGGGTTCTGCAGCTCCTCCTATCGGGGTGTGGCAGGGGACCGGTAGCCCGAGGGTGGGGTCTCCAGGTGTCCGCCTCTCCCCACAAAGGCAGCCCTTCTCCATCCCTTTTCCACACTGGGCCTCATCTCGGGTTTCACCGGAGCAACGCTTGTCTGGCTACAGATGACATCTGGCAATCACCGCTCTGGATGGCCGGGAAGCCCAGCCAGCTCCCAGATCTGACCTTCCTCCAGCCACGCGGAGTCAGCACGGGCCCACGGGGGTCCTTCGGAGCGCAGACCTTGCCCCAGCGAAGGAGAAGCAGCGAAGGGAAGGTGAACCGCAGTGCTTCGGGAAGTCCGGCATCAAGACCATAGACATCCTCCCTGCGGTGGTCACTTACCAGGCGTTGTGGGGTCAGGTGTAATTTGGGAAAATGACCTAATGACTGGGAAGACTGGAAGCCAGAGACACACGCTCCTCTTGTGAGTCTGTTGGCCGTGTTGATTTATCGGGGCTTTTTTGTTTGTTTGTTTCAGCTCCTAGAAACAGCACCACGGGGATGTGGTGAGGAAGAGGCCCTCTCCATGAGTGACCCTGGGATTTGTGCTTCGTTATGGTGTTTGACCTCCCGCTGACTCACCACTCAGGTGGAGTGACACCACGATCCCAACTCCGCGCTGCCCGGAGAGCGGGAACACTGGGGTCCCAGAAGGAGCTCTGAGCTTGGCTGAGACCCCTCTGCTGAAGGGAGCACGGCATGGCACGGCCGGCGCAGGCCCACCTCTGGGTGTGCACACATGAGTCTGGTCACAGCTTTCCTCGGGTCCATTTGGGCAGTGACAGACCAGTCTACCACGGGAGACTTTGCTGGACTCCAGGAATCCCCAGTGTGGCTGGCTTCGTGATCCGAATAACAGAGCGACGGTCATCACGTGGTTGATGCCCGTCTGGGGCTCACGATGTGGAAGGCCTGGGCGGCTGTTTGAGCGGAAGTGGCGGTGTCTAAGGGGAAGTCGTGCCCATATGAAGATGTACTCAAGGCTCTGAGAGGAGACAAATGGCCACCCTAAGAACAGGCCCCTGCTAAAAACCGGGATTCCTGAGGGCGGGGGTCTGGTGAGAACAGAAGATGTGCACAGGGGCCCTGCGCAATAGGGGAGGATTACAGGGGCTCGGCCAGGGGCAGTAGGGTTTTGGGAAGACGGAACGGAAAGCAATTTATAACCTAGAAAGTTTGCTATGGCAAAGAGGAGGGTCCCAGAAGCTCAGCCGAGTCCTCCTGGCTTGCTGTGACCGCAGCCCAGTCGGCCAGGTAACACATGACACGTTGGTGGCTGAAGTCTGGCCACGGGACAGATGATCTCCATGGGGGGAATGTTATGGGTCGAATTGTGTCACCCCCACCCCCACCAAAAAAAGCTGTTGAAATCCTAATCCCCAGGACCTGTGAATGTGGTCTTATTTGGAAATAGGGTCTTGGCAGATGTCATTAAGGTAAGAGAAGGTCACTAGTGTGGGCCCTAATCTAGTAAGACTGCCATCCTTAGGCACAGAGGAAATCTGGACCCAGACGCAGACATGTGCCCTGGAAGAATGCTGTGTGAAGAGGAAGGGAGAGATCGGGTGACGTTCCTAGAGCCAGTGGACACGGGATTGCCAGAAGCCAGAGGAAGCGAGAGGAGAGGCATGGAGCAGCTTCTCCCTCACGGCCTCAGAAGGTTCCAACCCTGCAGACACCTTGATCTTGGAGTCTAACCCCCACACCGTGAGTGACTGACTAAGTTCTGGTTGGTCAAGCCCCCGGTGTGTGCTACTTTGTTTTGGCAGCCCCAGCAAACCGATGCAACCACTCACTGTCTCCTCTCCAGTCAAGGGAGGGTGTCCATGCACCTGTCATGGGGACTGAAGTTAGTACATGACCCGCTGCTTCAGCAGCGACTCTTAGGCAAGACCCACTCGAAAGAAGTCAGCCTCTACGGAATCCGGTGTTACCCTCTCAGGGACCACGCATGCTTCTTTCCTAAAGGCTAAAAAAAGGTGTTTGTGGCAGAGGCTCTCTTGATTTACAGATGGGTCAACCAAAGTTCAGAGATGACCCATGCCACTGCCCTAGGTGAGCTCACGCAGCCGGGTGGGGCCAGCTCCGGCCCCGGTCCGGGAAGGATGAGGGACTGGGCTGTGCACGTTTCAGAACTCCCGCCCCAGCACTGTTTAGTTACGAATTCCGCCGCTTGCTTCATCACGGGCTCATAAAAGTGCTTTTTAAAAAATGTTCAATTTTACCTTCTTCTCTTTTTAATAGGTAACATTTTCACAAAGGTTCTTATTATGGTCATGAATTACGTCTCACATCTCGGAAAGGCTCCCAGGCGGCAGGCAAAGGTCTCTTTCCCACCTCGGTCATTTCCTGCCCACCGTGTGGGGTCTTCCCAGCTCTGCTCCAGTGACTGGGGACATAATGGTCCTGAGAGCTGAAGCTGACACCCAGAAAGTTCAGGGACACAACCAGCCCAGGTACGGCTGCTGCTGTCTGATGGACGGCTTGCACTCTGGGGCCAGGTGAACCCCGTCATGCTCTTGGTGGCATTTATTATTCAAAAAGAGTGGGGGTCAGTTTGAAGGCTCTGCGCCCTGAGTCTGGGATGCTCTCTAGAGAACAAGAACAGAAACACACGACCCTGGTTTGAAACCTCTGGGGACCAGCCCTTGTCATTGGAGTACCTGAAATGGAGGCCCAGCCCTACAGAGCAGCAGAACCCTGCGCAGCTCAGCTCGGAACCTTGGGCTCCCCCTTAAAAGAAAACATGGCATCAGCACCATGAAACGAGGTTACTCACTCTCAGACCCCTATTTCTCAGACCATGACAAAGCATTCACTAATAAAACCAAAATATCTGCTTTTGGAATGAATGAGAGAATTTAGTCAAATGGGTGGGATAACTTACGTGACGAGCTCACAATAACTAAGCAACCACACACGCCCCCCCCCAAAAATACCTTGCGCTGGACATCCAGAACGTGACGAGCTCACAATAACTAAGCAATCACACACGCTCCCCCCCAAAAAAATACCTTGCGCTGGACACCCAGATCGTGAAGAGCTCACAATAACCAAGCAACCACACACGGCACCCCCAAAAACTACCTTGCGCTGGACACCCAGAACGTGAAGAGCTCACAATAACTAAGCAACCACACATGGCACCCCCCAAAAAATACCTTGCACTGGACACCCAGAATGTGAAGAGCTCACAATAACTAAGCAATCACATACGACCCCCCCCAAATACCTTGCACTAGATACCCAGAATGTGGAGAGCTCACAATAACTAAGCAACCACACACAGCCTCCCCAAAAAATACCTTGCGCTGGACACCCAGAAAAGTGCTCACCCACAGAGCAGAGTCCCAAATATCCTCTCACATCTCCTGAGCCATCCGTCCACACAAGAGTCTGTTTTGAAGCCCCTATTGTGTGAGAGCCACCGTGTTATGCGCTGGGGTTAAGGGATGACATGCCATCCCCATGCTCTGGAAGAAACCCCAGACAGGTGACTGCGGCACACGTGCACAGGCAGAGACTGGGCAAGGAGCAAGGTGGACTTAGGAAACATTTCTAGGAACAAGTAACATCTGCACTGGCCCTTGCAACAGGAGTAGAGCTACCAGTGTGAGGGAAGGGGAGCACTGGAGGACGAGAGGCGAGCGCTTACAAAGCTGTGGCGGAAGGTGGGAGGAGCCCAGGCAAGGGCAGCCAAATGCCCAGGAACCTGGTCAGGCCGGGGTAGACTGGGGCCCCCGAAGGCAGGAAGGGAAGAGGGATTCTGTGTGGATTACGGATGTCCCTTCCTGCTGTATTCAGGACATGGAACAGAATCCCACTGACCCTGGGGAGTCACTGAAGGTTTTGCAACAGGAGAATAACATGCACCAGTTTTCTCCCCATGCCTTTGAGATAGCCGACTTCAGGAATGAAGGCTGTCTTGCTCACAGAGTTTGCTATCAGGTCCGGAACCAAGTGTGACAGGCATCAGTTTTAAACCCCAAACCCCAAACCTGGGACGCCTAGTTGGCTCAGTCGTTAAGCCTCAGGGCTCAGGTCATGATCCCAGGGTCCTGGGATCAGGCCCTTCATCAGACTCCCTGCTCCGCAGGGGGCCTGCTTCTCCTTCTCCCTTTCCCTCTGCTGTGTTCCTTCTCTAGCTGTGTCTCTGTCAAATAAATAAATAAAAATAATTTTTAAAAAATTTTAAAAAGTAAAATAAAATAAAACTCCGAACCTCCTCAGCATCGCCGAGCCCAGATGCCGGGCACCTGGCCAAGGTACCCCTTCTTTCAAAGACGCCCTCCAGGCGGGCGTTTGTAACTCTAATGGTCCCACTTGGCCTGTGGTCCTTGTCCAGTTCCCAGGCCTTTCACACGGGGGGACAGGTTTTCAATAAAATAAAAAAAAAAAAAAACTCTCTTGCTTCTTACAGATTGGACTTGATTAAATATTCCGCTGATAAAGGGTAAGCAAATGTCAGCTTCAATATCATAAAAAGAGAAATGAGAGTTCGTACAAGCAGCAAAGCAAACAATCCATTTTCATACTTTATTAGAAACATTTATTGCCATAATGACTACATTATATTAAGCAAGCAGGTGGAAAGGTGTTTTGTGCATGATATCTTCAGATATCTTTATCTTCTAGATCTTATCTGTCTCCTACGTGGACAGATGTTTTATTCCCTCTAATAGAGCTAGGGCAAGAAAAGCCACAATTTCAGCAACTATATCGGCACATGAAGGTCATGGTGTATCACTGCACCCCCCCGATGGTGGGAATCCGTGACTGCCTTTTTCTACTCAGCACATGTGAGGCATTCTGGATGCCAATGGCAGAACTCACTGTGCACTAGGCAGTGTCCTGCCAAAATCCACAGCTCTCATTCCAAGTGTTCCTTTCAACTTTTCCAAACCCTCTATAATTTGATAGCCACATAATTCCAGCCCAGAGTCTACAGCCAAAAGATAAAGAACTACTGTATGCCTCTACTATCTACACCACTTCAAAAAATATTGGCAGATTATCTTGAAGAGGAGATGCTGAAAGCTCTTCTGTCACCTGTTCCTGGTTATCTGTTGCTGGGGACAGTATTACCACACACTTAGTGGCTTAACATAATGTCTATGTATTCTCTCACGGTTTCCATGAGCAGAGCTCAGCTGGCTGGGTCGCTAGGGGGCTGCAGTCAAGGTATTGGTCGGGTCTGGGTCTCATTTGGAGGCTCAGCTGGGAAACAGTCCACTTTTGACGTCCCGTGGTTGCAGGAAGCATTCATTTTCTTGTGGCAGATGAACCAAGGACCCTGGCTTCTTCCTGGCGATTGACCAGAAACTGCTCTCAGCTCCTTGCCGTGTGGCCTCTCCAGATGGTCCTCACAATATGGCAACTTGCTTCTTCAAAGCCAGTGAGGGTAAGAGTCTCTCGGCGAGGCAGATGTTACGGCCACGTGTAATGAATCCACAAGCACGTGACCACATTTACTCTACTTTTCTGGGCAGAAGCACATGCAGGTCCCTCCTACACTCCAGGGGACGGGATCTGGTCAGGATGTGGACACCAGGAGGCAGAGGCCACCTTGGAGTCCATTGCTCACACCTTCCTCGAATCTGTTAATCCTCCGGGCAACAGCTGGAGTGGGTGGGACCAACTTTAACCACAATTTCTTATGACAGAATTGAATTCCTTCCAAATTTAACAAAATGGAAAAAAAATGTAGTTTAATAAGCCATTTTTCCCTTTCATTTCATAAATTCAGACCCTCTTTCCAGCATAACTTTCCTATGCATATCAAAATCTCCAATCTGCATAATCCAGAAATGTTCATTTTCTGCTTTTCTTTGGCAAACAGAAGTAAATATATCAGACATTCTGATTAGGAGACAAAGTAGAATATTTGGACTCAGCCAAACAGCAAATGTGTACTGAGCAGTTACCAAAACCTCTGCAAAGGCGCCCTGGAAATTAAGAGAGAGGGATCCAACACGGCATCTGCCTCAGGAGTCTAAAACATTCACTGGAGCAGGAAAGGTTTTCCAAATTTCTAAGTATGTGAAAAGGATTGACCATTCGACTTCTCTTTTAGTTTACAGGTAAATAATTGGAGATGGCACTTCTCAGCTGTGCAAAAAGCCACGTCACACACGCACATAGTAAGTGAAACTATCTCAGACGGGAATGGAAGTGAGCACACAGAGGGGCCACGAGGCTTCTGTTTTCGGCAGGCAAGTGGACCAGTGACACTGAAGAGCCCTCCACTCCAAACTGCTATATCCTCCATCACAAATGACTGCAAATGGATTGCTGGGCTCACAGAAAGTAAATGCAGTAGAAAATGCCCCCCAGTGTGACCTGAAATCAGAGCAGTGATAGCCAGAGGTGGGAAACAGATAGGGAATGTGCATGTGTGGCCAGTGCCAGGGCTCAGCCTGCTACCATAAGCGCTGCACTTTCGGGAGCAAACTTTGGACCACAGGCAGGAAGAAGGGAAGAAACTAGCATGCCCAGATTCAGGCTGAGACTCCCAGAATCAGTCTAAAATTGGCCCAAGTCAGCAGTGGCTCTTGGCTCCCAATGTAGGCAAAACCAAATGAAAATCTCCTAAGGGGAAAACTATCCTCAAATAGGGGACCAGGATTTTCAGTGAACAGCATCTGTCGAATAGAAGCTCACTGTCAAAGCTGTTCCATACATACAAGGAAACGAGACACCATGAGGGAAAGGCGACAGAAGAGGAGCCGAAGATCTGAACAAACAGTTCCTCAAGCAACGGGAGACACAAGCAAATCGCCCACAAAGGGATGACTGTCAGGCTGATGGCAGACTTCTCAGAAGTCATATCAAAAGCCACAGGCTGTGGATTAGTATATCTAAAGTGCTAAGCGAGCCAGAAGTATGTACTCACAAAAACTCCCTTTTGAAAGTGAGAATAGAAAAAACATACTTTCAGCTTAAAAAACACAGTAGCAAAGAAAAATACTCTAGAAGGTACTGTAAGATGCAACAGAGAATGAAAAACAAACAGAAGGAAAATCTAAACAAGTATTATGTGAAGTAATAATCATCACGATGTCTAATTTGTGGGAATAAATAAGGAATTAAAACACTTCAAATCGATAATATGTAAGTCAAAAGGGGTCATTAAAGTTTGTTCTCAGATATTTGTATTGTTCCAAAAGAGAGCTGAAAAATTATCTTTAGATTCTCTTAAGCTTAACATGCATAGTCAATGTTTAAGTGTAGCAATTAACAAGAAAATATTGAAGTGGATGCCAGTGGAAATGAGGAAATAGAATAAGAAAACAAAATTAAAAGTACAACAAAAAGGGGGCCTGACTGGCTCAGTGGGTTAAAGTAAAGCCTCTTCTTTCAGCTCAGCTCATGATCCTGGGGTCCTGGGATTGAGCCCCACATCAGACTCTCTGCTTGACAGGGAGACTGCTTCCCCCTCTTTCTCTGCCTGCCTCTCTGCCTACTTGTGGCCTCTTGTCTGTCAATTAAATAAATAAAATCTTTTAAAAAATAAATAAATAAAAGTATAACAAAAAGAAAAAGGAAACCAAAAGAGGCATGAAAATGTGATAAATAGAAAGTAAATATACAGTGGTGCAAATGATTCAAGCATATCAGTGATAATAATAAATGTTCTTTGGCTAAATTCTCAATTAAAATGCAGAGATTTTTAAAATCTAGATACTGATCCTCTTATAAAAGGTATTTGCAAAGCATAAGAATACAGACAGGTTCAGAAGCAAATGATGAAGAACAGAAGCAGGAAATATACTTTATTATAAATAGCAATATAAGGAAGAGAAAAGAGAGGTGTGCTGTATACTGAGAAATGTTCAATTTACCAGGAATATAAAAATATTCTAAAATTCAGGCACCTAGGTGGTTCAGTGGGTTAAGCATCTGCCTTCAGTTCACGTCATGATCTCAGGGTCCTGGGATCGAGCCCCGCATCAGACTCTCTGCTCAGGAGGGAGCCTGCTTCCCCCTCTCTCTCTGCCTGCCTCTCTGTCTTCTTGTGATCTTTCTCTCTGTCAAATAAATAAATAAAATATTTTTTTAATATTCCAAAATTCTTTGAACATTATCAAGGAACCTCACAAAATTGAACAAAACTTATTGACAGATCTACTGGTAGAAATGTTCAAATCCATCCTCATAGAGAGAAATTCTAATATAATTCAAGGTTAAATTGCCAAAACTTAGTAAAGATGAAGAAGAGTGAACATCCCAATTTATAAATCTGATTATTGTCATATATAGATCATCACAACTGGAAATCAGATATTCTCAAAAACAAGCAAAACTTTTACAAAACTAGCCCATGTCCTAGGCCATAAATCAAATTCCAACAAATCTTAAAAATTAGTTTCATAAAAATCATATACATGCTTATCACAAAGCATTGAAATACAAGCCAATAACCAAAAAAGATTAAAAACATTGTATTTCAAAAAATTTAGAAATACTTACAAATGACTCATTGCTCAAAGAAAAAAATAATAGAAATGCTTAAATTATGATGAAACGATCTTGTAAATGTTACATATGAAAGTGTGTGGGACACACAGAAAGCAGTAAGTACAAGAAAATACATAGACCCGCATTCTCATGTGAGAAAACAAGAAAAGATGCCCATTGTATAGAGGAATGTGGAGGAGAAAAGAGAGAAAAAGACAAAAGATGGAAGATGGTCTAAACCAAAGTAAATAAAATAAGATAAATCTCTGACAATATTTTTCCAAAAAAGATGTAAATATTTCTGGAACCAAACTGTAGATCCAGAAAATGTTTAGAAAATATTTTTAAAATACCCTTGGAGTATCTGTGTGGTGCAGTTGGTTAAGCATCTGACTCCTTTTTAAAAAGATTTTATTTATTTATTAAAAAGAGAGAGCCCAGAAGGAGAGGGGAAAGCAGACTCCCCACTAAGTGGGGAGCCCAAGCGGGGCTCAATCCCAGGACCCAAGGATCATGACCTGAGCCAAAGGCAGACATTTAACTTCCTGAGCCGCCGAGGCACCATAAGAATCTGACTCTTGATTTAGGCTCAGATCATGATCTCAGGGTCCTGGGATCTCAAGAAGGAGTTTGCTTGCCCTCTCCCTCCACCCCTTCCCCACCCTCAAAAGAAAAATAAATAAATAAATAAATAAATAAATAAAAGCTTTTAAATGCCCTGAACAACTTTATGTTGCTGAACCTAAAAGCTTAAATAAAGTGAGAATATTTCCAGAAAAAAATTCCTAAGCAAAGCTGATTCAAAAATAGACAATGTGGGACGCCTGGGTGGCTCAGTGGGTTAAGCTGCTGCCTTCGGCTCAGGTCATGATCCCGGGGTCATGGGATCGAGTCCCACATTAGGCTCCTTGCTTGGCAGGGAACCTGCTTTTCTCGCTGCCTCTGCCTGCCTCTCTGCCTACTTGTGTGTACTCGCTTGCTCTCTCTCTCTCTCTGGCAAATAAAATCTTAAAAAAAAAAAAAAGACAATGTTCTTTGACTTCTAAAGATTAAATGTCTCTTTTAAAATATTCCAGAGAAAGAAAATACCAGACCCAAGTAGTTTTCTAGTGAATTTTACCAAACTGCCAAGGAAGAGATCATTCTGACCTTACAGAAACCATTCCATGGAATACAGAGAGTTAATGCTATTTGACTCATTCCACAAGACCAGTAAGACCCTCAACATCAAAAATTGCCTGGACCAGGACAACACAAAAAAGAAAATATTAGACCAATATCAGTCATGAACATAAGTAAACAAATGTAAACAAAATATTAGCCCATCAAATCCATTAAAAGAGATCTTTTATCATGCTTAAGTTAGGTGAGTCTGAAACAATAGAGATAATACAATTTTAAAATCTATTAATATAAATGCAAACAATGAACCCTGGAACACTACACCAAAAACTAATGAGTGCTGTATGGTAACTAACATGACATGATTTAAAAAATAAAATCTATTAATAACATTCCTCACATAAGTAAATTGTAAGACAAAAAAACTATCAATTCAGACATACAAATCTGACAAAAATTCAACACAGACTCACTATTTACAAACATGTGGTTGAAGATCACACAAAGCCAAAGCAAATATCATCCTTTCATAATTTTTATCATGAATATTTCCAAACACAACCGGAGAAATATGTATGATAAACTCCCATATGCCTGATTTGCAATTAGGTTTGCAGGCGTAAACAATGAAGCATCGAGAAAATAACACAAGAGGATTTCTCATTGAATTTGGCATAGAGAACGACTTTTTAAACAGGATATGGAAAGAAAACTCTCCACCTAAACAAAAAGAATGATAAACTGGAATTAATTACCATGACAGGTTTTTATGCATCAAAACAGCATTAAGAGAACAGAAAAGCAAGCCATGGAGGCCTGCAACACTTAGAACTGACAAGGGTTTTGTATCTAAAGTATATACATAACTCCTATGAATCAGTAAGAAGAAGAAAGAGCAAAAAACTTTTATACTGTATAAAATAATATATCCAAGTAGCCAATAAGTGTAAGAGAAGGTTCTCATTATCATCAGCGATAATGGAAATGCAAACAAAAACCCTATAAATGGGCTACACACCCATCAAAATGCCTAAAATTTAAAAGATCAACAGCACCAAATGTTGGCAAGAATATGGAGCAACCGGAACTCTGACATGTTGGAGCCAGGAGGGTAAACTAATTCAGTCACCCTGAAAAACTATTTGGCATTCCCTACCAATTAAATATATACACACGCTGTGGCCAAACCATTTCATTCTGGTATATTCCCAAGAGAAATGTTGGCACATGTGCACCAAAAAACGCATGCACTGATGTTCATTACAGCATTGTTTGCAAAAAGCAGAGAGTATGCATAAATAAGCAAAGGCATAACCATACTGTGGACCCTATTTGAAAAATACATTGTAGTTGGGTTCATACCAGGAGCACTCCATGACTCTGAAAAATGAGCAAATGAAAACTAGGCAAAAGACACAAAGATACATTTTGCAGAAATATTAATGGCACAAAAATATATGAAAAGTGGCTCTGTCTCATTCGCACTTGGCCTAGTTAAGATGATAAGGAGATGCATTTTACCACTAAATTGGCAAACCTTTGGAAGCCTCATAACACAAGGCTTGGGGAAAGATGTGGGTGCACCAAAGATGTTAAATATTGCTAGTAAAAGTGTAAATTGGCACAACCACTTAGTAAAAATTTGGCAGTATCTGGCCAATTTACACATTTTTATGTCCTACCATCCAGGGGTTGTAGTATTAGGTACCCATCCTAGTGAAATCCCTGCACATTTTTACGAGAATGCTCACAACAGTTTGTTGGGGTTTTTTCATTATAAGGAAAGGAAGGAAAAAAAAAAAAAAACAGAAACAACCCAAAAGCCCATTGATAGGATATGAATAGATAAATGTGGATAGAAGCACTCAAAGGAATATTATATACAGCACTGAAAATGAATGATCTATTCTAGAGTTACATGAAACAACATGGATAAAAATCATAATTTGAGTGGAAAAATGCTGGTGGCTGAAGATCTCAGGCGCCTCAGAGGTGGGAGTGTGCGTAATCTCCCTAGCAACGCAGCGCTCCTCTGCTAAGAGCAGGTCTCTGGAGAAGGGGCAGCTGTGAGCTGTTAGCAGCCAGCCCCACAGCAGCTGGGGAGTGAGCTTACAGCCCCAGAAGGGGGCCCTGGGTGAGTACGAAGGCATCTACCACACCACCCATACATGATTGTGGGGTGTCGGAGTGTCAAACTTTTCCCTTGAGTTCTGTAATAAAACATCTACTACTAACTGTGTGTCTATGTTAAGACCCATACCTTAAGTAGCTTTGAACCAGCCCAGGTGGGTTTTTCATTTCTTTTTTAAATTACTTTTAATTGTGGCAATATACACTTAACATAAAATTTTTGCCATTTTAACAATTTTATAAGTGTTCATTTCAGTGGTGATGTTGACATTGTCGGTTCTGGGCAATTATCACCATCCATCTCCAGAATGCTTTTTTTTTCCTTGCAAAACTGAAACTGCCCCCATTAAACAACAAATCCCCATCACCCTCCTCCATTTAGTCTCTGAAAACTACTCTTCTGCTTTCTGCCTCTGAATTTGACTACTATGGAGACCGCATATGAGTGAAATCCTACAATATCAGTCTTTTGTAACTTTTTACTCCACTTCCCAAAATGTCCTCAATCATGAGTGTTGTAGCATGTGTCAGGATTTCTTTCCTTTTAAAGGCAAAATAATATTCCATTATTTGTATATACCAAATTTTTTTTATCTACTTGTCTGCCAGTGGACATTAGATTTCTTCTGCCATTTGGTTATCACAAATTAATACTGCTATGAATTCTCTATACAAGTATCTGTTCAAGACCCTTATTTTCAATTATTTAGGTATATAACCAGAATGGAATTGCTGGATCATATGGCAATTCTATATTTAACACTGTCTTCCATAAATGTGGCACCATTTTTTGGATTTTCTTTTAATATGGAGTTGAAACTTTTCTCCAGGCTCCACCACCACCTCTAACACAACCACCAACACCACCTCCTCAACTGCCAGTGCCAACACCTCCACCATCATCATCATCACCTTCACCATCACCAACACCACCACCTCCACCACCAACGCCAACACCTCCACCTCCACCAACAACACCACTACCTCCACCACCAATACCACCACCTCCAACACTAATGCCAACACCTCTACCATCACTATCACCATCATCACCTTCACCAACACCAACACCACCACATCCACTACCAATGTCAACACCTCCACCACCACCATAACAGAAAAAAGGAACCTGCATTATTTCAAGTTACCCTTTTCTTGACATCATCCTTATCTGTTAAATCAGCTATATGTAAAATGTTCATCATTTTTAGGAAGGCAGAGCTTACTAGGTCAATTTTCTTTGGCTCCATCCTTAGTTATCTTCAAATAAATCCTCTCAAGTGAACACTGAAGAAAGTAAATATTTCTATGAAAAATAAATGCAGTGCAGTTGAACTGAAATCTCCCCCTCCTTGCCTAACCCCTCCAAAAGTACAGCCAGATGTGAAAATGTGAAGAACATTGTGAAGTATCTGAGATTACAGAGTAAAAACAGTTTTATGATTACTAAATTCAGTTGCTCCTCAATTTATGAACAATATCATTATCTGCTGCCCCAAAAAAGATAAATATGTATAATACAGATGAAATTATAGGAGAAAAAAAAGGTCAGCCTATATTGGGGAAGGAGTAAATCTTACCAATTTATCACATTTGTGGAAAGATTAAGGATTAGAAAGCATGAAATCATTTTAGTTTCTTTCATAGAACTCTACCATCCTTCTAGTCAGTGAGTCTAAATCCCATCAATAAGGGTGAGTAGGGGTGGGAGGGAGGAGTAGAAGAAACAAAAGCTTTTTCATTCACTGCACAGAGATGCATTCTTCCCCTTTTTATGATCATTTTCTCTAATCCTCACAACAGCCTTGCAAATGAAGTTACTGTCACCCCCATTTCACAGTTGAGAAAACATGTAACTGAGGTTACATGGCCTGCAGGAAAAGGCATGTTCAGTTAAACAGAGTCAAGAATTAAACATAGTTTGCATATTCTGGCCCTTTTTCTGGAGTCTATTCTCTATTCCTCTAAAGAGAGTCTACGCAGAGTTCACTTCTGGGTCCCTATAGAGTGAAAATGTCTTTATCTCACTCTATTGGATGTCAGTTTGGCTGGGTATACAATTCTAGAGTCAAGCTCATTTTCCCTGAGAATTTTGGGAATGTTGCTCTAGTGTTTTTTGCTTGTATTGCTGGTGAGAAGATATCAAGTCATTATGGTCTTTGATTCTTCATAAATACCAGTGTTTTTTTTTCCTTTCTCAGAAAGTCCTTAATAAATTAACTTTACACTCAGTGCTTAGAAACTCTACAGCAATAAGGCTAGATTTCCCCCTTTTTCTACTCTTTTCACTCTACTCAACACTCAGCCTTTCAGTCTGAGGACTCAGCTATGTCTTTAACTCTGGGAAAGATTTTCTTATTACTTCTTTGTTCAGTGGCTTTCCTTTTCTCTTATATGCTCTACTGCATTTGGGGTATGAGGCTCAGCAACCCTCCTGGGAACCCACACTTTTGTCTCTAATCTCCCTGCTCTGGCTCCGTCCTGGACATATGCTGATGCTGCCTAGTGCCCAGCTCTGGATGGGCTGGGACTTCCCAGTCATCCCAGCTCCTGAAAACCATGCTGGGCAAGAGTTAATCTGGAGGGAACACCACCAAGCCCCCGAGCTCCACTGTTCCTCTCATAGAGGCCTCTAGTAGGGAAAGGCACTCCTCATTTTGCCTCTCATCTCTGTTTCTCCGAGCTTCCTACAAATTTCTGATTCACTATCCTTCTTGTTTCTTTTTTCCGGTATTTTTGTGGGTTAATTATTTTAAAAAGTCTCTTGTGTCATTTTACGGCATCTATGGTCCTCCCCCAAGTTGTAGAAAGTTTCTGCTCAGTCTGCCATGTGGCTCCTAAATTCTGTCTGTGCTTTAACTATTAACGGAACATGCAGAGCAAAGCACCAGTTTTTGAATTACAACTTAGATCAGTTCTTAAATAGTTCTGTTGAAAACCTATTGAAAGCACAGTGCACTCCTATTATATAACTTCATGTCAATTAGTTCAGGCTTTTATGTTATGTTAAATTGGCAGCAAGCATTTCTCAGACGATTCACAATTATAGTTGAGGTTTGATCCTCTTTCTTGTTCTTTGGGCGGCCTATCTCGACAGTACAGAGATACCCAGACCATTCTCATCCCAATTCCAACAGCTCAGATGTGCAAAGTGGAACTAAATCTATGAGAATTGAGTTTTTACCTTTAGCATATTTTCCTCTTGACTTTTTTCTTTCTGCCATGCTTCACACAATTCCTGCACAGTCAAAGAAGTAGTGTCAAAGGTAAAAATTGAAGCCTTTCTGCCTCATTTGCAATTCTGTGGGTGCATTTGTATGTGTGTGTGTATTTCATAAGGTGAACCCCTTAGATAAGTTTTACCATTCCTTAGTGTTTTATTTACTGCTGAATCTAAATGGCTTGTCAAAAATTTTTAAAAATAATGATTATGCACATACAAGCTCTATCAGTAGCCCAAAATATAAGAGTGGGTCAAAAAAATAATGTTACTAGCACACCAGTAGCCTCAAAGTCCTTCCTCCCATTCAGCAGAATGAAGAACTTCATCTCAGAAAGTTTGGAGGGGAATTAAGTAGAAATAACATGTTCATCAGAAATGTGTGAACTTCATACAATTTCAGTGGCTTTCCCAGACACCTGTGGCTGAAACTCCCATGTGAAATCTCATTTAGCAAGTGGTGGGAAGCCTGGAAACCAGGAAGTAGACTATTTAAAAGTGGAGAAGGATGCCTCCATCAGAAAGGATGAATACCCAACTTTTGTAGCAACATGGACGGGACTGGAAGTGAGTATGCTGAGTGAAATAAGTCAAGCAGAGAGAGTCAATTATCATATGGTTTCACTTCTTTGTGGAGCATAACAGATGGCATGGAGGACATGGGGAGATGGAGAGGAGAAGGGAGTTGAGGGAAACTGGAAGTGGAGGTGAACCATGAGAGACAATGGACTCTGAAAAACAACCTGAGGGTCTTGAAGGGGCGGGGGGTGGGAGGTTGGGGGAACCAGGTGGTGGGTATTGGGGAGGGCACATATTGCATGGAGCACTGGGTGTGGTGCATAAACAATGAATTCTGTTACCCTGAAAAGGAATAAAAAATAAAATAAAAGTGGGAAAGGGCTTAAAATTTAATGGGAGACTTAGTGACGCCCCAGGGTGTTTATCTGGGGCCACAGAGAGCTTCCGGGAGTAGACCATACTTGGGGCAACACGGCACTCCCGCCTTGCACTCCTGCACTCAAAGAGGGCAGAACTCGGCTGAAAACCACATGTGGAGCTGCTCCAGCCACACACGCAGCAGCTCAGGGCCGTTCTCTTTGCAAAGCTCCACCTCCACATCCAAGGGCCAGGATGTAGTTACGCTGGGGTTTTAAGCAATTTCCCCTGCTCCAGGGTCGTGAGTGGGGTTGCTCTCCAGCCTCTCCTGGTTCCCATTTCACAACTCCTGCTGATCCCGCAGACCACGAAGGAATCATGTGTAAATTTCACACAGCTCCTACGTTTGGGTTGGAAAAGCATCTAAAAACTTGGTTTCTTACCCAAAATTTACCCAAACATCATTAGTTGGACAATCTCACGTGATCAGTCTTTCTCATGAGACCCTCCTGGGTTTCAGCCCAGCCAGAAATACTAAGTGGGCAGCCAGTCGGTGACTACAAAGGCACACACAGTTTTTAAACATCAATACAGAAAAAACAGCTCTTTTGAACCTCAGAAATGATTTGCATTGGCTTGTGCCTTCCTCAGAGACCAGAGTCAGCTCTCCATCTTCCTGACACAGTACACAAGTTTTCTGAGAGTCACGAGAGAGTCATTAAACAGGGGCCGGTCAAGAACCACTGGAGCTCCAGGGAGAAGGAACAATTCAGAGCTCTCAGGAGGGACTCATCCTTTGCTACGGTATTAGTCTTCCACTGCTGCTATAACAAAGCATACTAAGTATCCACCAAGAGGAATAAAGTTATTCCAGGTCCAAAGTTGGAGGTCTACATTCAAGTCTAAGCAGTGCTGAGCCCCTTACCGAGGCCTCCTGGAGGATGTGTGCCTTTTCCAGCTTCTGGAGGTGCCTGCACCCCTCCCTTGAAGCACCAAACCTCTTGTTTCTCTTGTCATCCCTCCTCCTACTCACACAGATTCCCCTGCTCTCCTCTTCAACAGACTTTTGTGATTATAGTAGGCCCATCCTAAGAATCCAGGACAATCTCCCCATCGCAAGATCCATACCTTAATCACATGTGCAAAGTTCCTTTTAACGTTAAGAAAACGTTTGCGGGTCCTGAGGATCGGGACGTCAGCAGAGGTGGGGTCATTATTTCACCAGCCACGGTTAGTTTCCCCTCAACCAAAAAACTCTGAACTCAGAATCCAAAGGGAGTGTACGCCTTGATATTTCTCCAAAAGAGTTGAAGACCAAAGAACAGAAGAACCTGTGCATGGATGTTTATAGCAGTTTATCCATAATTACCAAAACTCAGAGACAACAGAGATGTCCTTCAGGAGGCGGATGGATAAATGAGCTGTGGCATATCCTGTCATCACTCATTTGTCCAAACCCAGAGAATGAGCAACACCAAGAGTGATCCCTGCTGTGAACTATGGTCTCTGGGTGATGAGGACATGTCCATGTGGGTTCAGGTGTTGTAACAAATGAACCTCCCACCTGCGGCATACTGACGCCGGGGGAGGCGCTGCCTGTGCGGGGGAAGAAGGGATATGGGAACTCTCTGTGCTTTCCTTCCACTTTGGCTATGAATCTAAAAGTACCCCCAAAATAAAGCCTTCATTTTAAAAAAGAAAGGAAGCTGTTACTGAAAACATTCTATATTTACCTACATTGAAAATTTTGACAATAGCTCAAGGTAAATTGCATTTACTTTCTTGAAAATGTCAGTATATAAATAAATGTATTTTCTTGTCCGAAGAAAGACAGTATACCACCACATTAAATAAAAGAGAAAAAAATAAATAAAAAATAAAAAAGGAAGGAAGGAAGCAGGACACACTCAAACCTATACCCTGGCAGCTTCCTCCCTCAGGCAGCAGGAGGAGCTGAGACTAGAGTCCTTCTTGGAATGTGCAGCAAGGAACATTCTCTGCTCTGAGCCCATTCGTGAGGCTTGGGTGCCATGGGGAGGCAGAGCTGAGAAGGTTCCCTGGGGCCCTAGGGCAGGCCCTGGCTTCCTGAACCTGACCTGTTACCCAAGGGCCGTGTCACCCCACGTGAGGCTGACAAGTTTCAGGACAAGCTTGGCTCCTGTGGCTCTTACAGGGCAGGCCCTGTCCGGGCTCTCTCTGGACAGCGGGCCTTGTTTCCTGTGGCTCTGAAGTGACACACACCAACTCTCTGGGCCTCAGTTTCTCCCGATCAAGAAAGAGCGTGCTGTCTGTGACGTCATGAGGCAATGATGAGGTGTACTTGCTGTGCCAAGGGCAGTGTCGCAGTTAGAAGCAAATGATGCCCCCAAGGAGCCATGTTTCTTCCCCTTGGGTGGTATACTTCGCGGAAGCAGGGATGGAGGATTCCCGCCCTGACGAACAGCATGGGTTACGCACATGGCTGCGGTACCCACACGGCCGCGGTTGGACCCGTCGTCTCACCGAGGGACGGCTGCTCGGTGCTCTGAAGGGCAAACGGGTGCATGGTCTTTATCACAGGAAGAAGTTTTGGGATACGTAAGGCCGGTGGCCAAGTGAGCCAAGGCCAGCTGCCCCCCGAGCCGCTTGACCCAGACGTTGTTGAGGCCGGGCCCATGGAAATCACCACCGGGTCATTTTAAAGAGGAGCAGCTCCCTGTCCCAGGTGCCATACGCGAATGGTGCCATAGGTGGGAGGAAAAGTTTGTTTTCAATATGAGTGTGTGCTGTACTTGGTTTCCCTGGGTCGGCACGATACAAGGCATTTAAGCTCCTCAAACACCACAGATCTCCCGAGTATGTGTGAGTGACTGAGACATTATGAACTAAGAGGTGATTGTGGGAATCAAGTTATTTGGGGAGGGCTTACTCTTCCTACTGTGCTATGCCTTTCTTCCAGGACATTTTCAGAAAGGCCACATTCAGAACATTAAAAATAAATATAAACACATAGAAACGAACCTTCCCCAGAGCTCCCCACCCCCACCCAGGCAGGCTGCTCATCCACCTCCTCCAAGATGGCGGCCAGAGCCCAACATCACAGGTCCTGGGACAAGCCCTCTCGGGGGGACTTCCTGCCACCTTACCCACAGCCCCAGTGTTGGCTGGTGACAACTTGCCCAGGACCCCTTCGTGATTGCAGCAGCCGCTGTGGGAAGGGTCCACTGAACTGGCTGTGGCCCCGGACTTGTCTTTCCACGGTTTGACCTTCATTGCTGGGATGGCTCCGTTGTGGGTTGGGCTCCCACGGCAGAGACCTGGGGGTGAGCGGGGGAGCCCTGCTGAGCTTGCTCGCCCCCCTTTCCTTGCAACCATCACGCTGAAATGAAAAATTAAAAAGACATCGCCATCTAGGTGGCCTGTGGCGTCGACGTCTCGGCCAGACAGGGGGCTGGAACATTCCTCTGAATCCAGAGCCGGGACGTCCCCATCATTCCACCACCACTGTGCCTTCCGCTGCTCTGCCCCTGTCCTAACGCAACTCGGGGGGTTGGATTACAAAATGATTTGTGATAATGGGAGAGAAGGCGAGGGTTATTTGACTTCAGGAAACAGCGCTGCGAGTTGCGAATGATATATGAAATCAAACATCCAGGGCCAACTCACAGCCGACGCATGAGGTCCAACAGGCTGTCCCCACTGTGCCGAGCCGCCTGCTTGTAACCAGACACACAGACGTTTGGCTCGATCCGCAGCAAGCCTCCCAGAAAACCGCAGCCAGCCCCTACGTCGCGGGTAAAATACGGCCCGCTAACAGGCACGCCGTTAATTAGCCGGAGTGAAGGAGAGAGCGGGAGGGAGGAAGATGGATTTCCACGCGCACAAGTATCAGCTCTTTCTTCTCCCTCCCAAGTCACAGGACCCATTTGCCTTCGAAAGAGCCAAAAAACAAACACACTCCTCTCTCTCTCTCTCTTTTTTAATACGAATACTAGCTGTTACATTTTGAAAGGTGAGGGCTCTTGAGGTAAAAAACCAGAGCTGAGTTATTTTTAACTCTTTTATTCCAGCTGTAAAATAAAAGAGAGACGATTATTATTAAGAGTTTCTTCAACAGGGAACAAAAAAAAGATTTTTTTTTTTTAGGTCTTTAAATATGAGTAGCCTTTTTTTAAATTTCTGAAATACCTTAGGATCAGCCCTCAAATGCTCAGAGATGACCCCTGTGCTCTCAGTCTTTCTGTCCCTGAACAGGCTTTGTCATGCCCACTGTCACGGGGACCTACCAGAGTCTCTGGGTGGAGGTGCACAGTGTCCACGAGACGTGGCCTTGTCCAAACTGCAGCTCCTAAGGCAAAGATCGCATGTTTTTATCGAAAAAGCCAGGACACGCACAGGCCCGCATTTGTGTCGCATCACACAATATATCCTTATCACTTAAGACATCAAAATGATACCAGAGAATTAGCAGATGGAACTCAAAATTCTAGGTGTATGACTCTGGGATTAAATTTGCCACTCACTAGGACTTTTACTAGGATTAAATTAGCCATTTTCCAGGATTTCAGAAAGGAAGAATACTAAAACACTTTATTGTGTAGTTTTTAAAAAGCCATTGAACATTTCCCACTGTCAGAAGCAGAGTGGATGACAGAAATCCTAAGTCCAATGGATAAAGGTCAAAAAATCCCTCTGGTCTGCCATCTTCGTGAACGTGGACGGAGGACTTCCCTTCCGTAGATACCCTGAGCGGGCTCCCCTGAAACGTGTGTGTCCCTCTGTAAACCCCATGTCATTCATTAATGACTGGATGCTTTTCAAAACTTACTTTATGTGAGACCTGACTTATCCTGAACGCTGCTTATGCATCTGCTCTCCACATAATAGCATTTTAATTTTAACAACCTCCCCCCAAAATCTTTTTCTTTTTTGGATCCCTGTTGCACAGTGCCGGGTCTGTGCTCCTGCCGTGTGTGTGTGTGTGTGTGTGTGTGTGTGTGTGTGAGAGAGAGAGAGAGAGAGAGAGAGTCTGCAAGCAAGGGGCATTGTGCCTCAAAGTCGCGGCCTGATTTTTTTAAAACCAGCCAGCCACCAGGAAGGCCCAGAGACACGCCCTGGCCTTGCATTCATCCTTGCACCCGGAAGACAAGGGTTTGTGTTTGTTCGTTGAGGGGAAACGAGGGAGAACGTGCTCCGGTTATGTGTTAGCTTCTGAGACAGGAGCCTGGACGTGGAAGCAAGCTGGACTTTAAACCTGGCTCTTCCAGGTGTGCCTCAGCGCAGGCAGAAACAACGGGCTCCAGGGAGTGATCTTGCTGGCCCTCCCTCTGCAGAGGAACGACAGGGACCGCTCCCTGTGCCCGGGAGCCTCGCCACCAGCTGCTTCTTCCAGAAACTCGCTTTGGTCCCCAGGAAGATGTGTGCAAACGCGGGCTGACAGGCAGGACGTGCCCACTACAGTCGTCAAGATCCAAATGGCTTTCTGATGCTTCCCGGGATAGCGAGGGCGTTGCACTGCCTCCTGCGTTTGCAAACATCTTTTCCTCTCCTGTCCCATTGAACCGTCCAAATGAAGTCATTTTTTAAAAAATCTGCCCCAAGAATTTTTGCAAGGAAGGGAACAAGCCCTGCTCCGCAGTCCCCAGTCCTGTCCCTGGACTCCCCGCAACAGCTAAGTGCCTCCCGCTCCCAGCCAGCTGAGCCTGGGGCAAAGCTGGAGAGAGGGGAGCCTGGTGCATCCATTTACAAACAGAAACAAACACCTTTCCAGCAGGTTCTACAGAATCGCTAAACAAAACTAGGGAGAAGGTATTTTTGATGTAAATTCCGAGCAGCTGGGACCCTGTGTTTTCTTGAGGAAATAACACCATTTCCTAAAGACACGGAGCACTGGGAGCTCTGCAGTCTTACAATTTCCTTTCTTGTTGACGAAAAGGCCCCGTTCGGGCGTCGGTGTCACACCTACGCATATTGCTTGGATGGCGTCCTATTCCCAGCTCGGGTCGCGCAGCTGCGCCCTTGGAGGGTCGTACCTGAGCTCTGCTGTGAAGAAAGCCATTTCCGGGTGCCAGGTACCCGCACCCCGGGGCCACCCGGCCTGGCAGAGACTGGGAACTTTGTGCAGCCGCGGTGGAGTGGGTGAAAATGAATCCGATATGAAAATGTCTGAGGCAATAAATTAACACGCAGCAGGGGGCTGATAGCTCAATCCTGTCTGGTCCAGACTCTACCTGACACCCATTATTGCTGCAGGAGGTGGGACCCGGTGACGGTGCAGGAGCGAAAATGAGTCCTCCGCACAGATGGGAAGCTGTGCCCAGGTCCGCGAGGCAATCGCGCGCGAGCCGGCCGGCTCCCAGCAGTGTCTGTGCGTCAGATTCCAGGTCCCTGTCCCCTGCCTTCTCTGCCGTCTCCTGCTTGTTTGTTTCACGCAGAAGGAATGTCTTTGACATTTGGGAAAACCTGCATCCTTGATAAAGCTGATCAATGTCTTTCTTAATACAGAACAAACACACGCAGGTCGGTCTGCCTCTTCCCAAGGATGCTCAGCTGCTGGGCTTGACAATGGCCCTGGATAAAACAAAAGGAGAGAAAGCGTCTAAACACTTGCCCCGTATTCTGTGCCAGGTACCCGAGACTAACAATGTCTCCCTGCTCCAGGAAGTCCTTAATTTGCGTGCGTTCTTTGAAACGCCGCTGACCCAAGTCTGAATTATTTTCCTGGAACAAACATTTGTGAGAGAGGGTTAGAAGGCACACCTCCAGGAATGAATCTGGGAACAAATTCCCCTTTAGATGGCTCTGAGTAAAAATTCTCCTCTTGATATTTTGCTTAGAATATTTCATGCTCAAGGTCTTCAGAGGTAAGATTCTAAAGTGCACATTACGATTATTTTACATCAATAAATTGCTTCTGGAGTCACATAGTACGTGTGCTCAGTCCTCCAACACTTTGAAAGGAAAAGCAAATTTGAAGAATAACATTCGTTTCTCCCCTTAAGGTTGAAAACAATACATTTTTTATAGATGCTCCATTTTTATTGTTCGTGAGGAATTTCCAGGGTAAATAATGACTCTTGTATTTTGATTTTTTTCCTTTTTTAAATAGAGATCAGCCCTTCAATGAAAATTGCACAACTCCAAGTATAAAATAAATGCGATCATCTTTCAGGAGGGAAGATGATATTATCCCATACTTCCATTTTGTTTCTAAAAACCACATAAATAGATTTACATTAAGTATGTGACTTCTGGGAAAGTTGCTGGATTAAACGGGGTCACAAGACGCTAATAATTTATGTCACCTCTCATTATAACCATCCCAGAAAATGAATTTCTATGGTCTTGTTTTTTTTCCCATTTTTTATTTGCTCAAATAGTTTTCTTACCAGCAATTTGAAAAACGCTCACAGCCTTTGCCCAAAATATTTTCAATGCTTATTGTAGCAATTATAACTCAGCTAGTTAAAAGTCAGATAATTAAACACACAAAGATAGACCACACTTTTTTGCATTTATCCTTTGGAGACTGGAATTTTAGCACAGCTAAAGCTATGCAAATTGGATTCCGTTGTCTGTAGGTTTCTTGCTGCATATTAAGACCGCTTGCTCTCAGTCCGCCCCTGCTGTGGGGAACAGCAGAGTTGCCTATAGAATCGAATCGAATATTGAAGCGCGATACCTAGAACAACGTCTGCCCCAGGAAGGCTCAGCGAGAAAAAAAAGTGCTAAGGACAGGCAGGAGAACATACTCAAAATAACCGTAAAAGTCCTGACGGAGCTAGATTGGTCAGAGACGATAAAAATCTCCCTGCTGCGAACACAGAGCACACAACAACGCGTATTTCAACCAGAAAAAGAGACAAATACTGCTGACTCCAAGTAACAGAGCTTTTCAAGAGGTTTCACTGCGTAAAAGTTTATCCCATTCCGTGCTACAATTCCTTTCTTCAAAGACAATTTGGAGGATCCAAAGTTCACTGACCACCAATCTGTTTTTAATGTTTCAAGTGAACAAAGCCAGGCACAGCCTCGTTACTGGGGCTGCTGGACTATCGCAAGAGAGGGAGACAGAGGGATCGTTTGCGTCTCGAGCGCCTTCTCCCACCCAACGTGGGCAGGGACCACCTCCTCCCACCCCTGGGTGCAGCCAGCAGCAAGGCACCAGGGCCCGCGCTCTAGAAGCTACTCCAGGTAGAGTCAGCCCAGCGGGGGGAGGGTGGGGGTGGGGGGGCAGTGTGCGGGGTGGGCGTGTGCTCCTGCGTCATTGGCCTCCCACATTCCCACATTTTCCTTCTGCGCCCCAGTGTCTGGCCTGGCTTCCCAGAGGCGATGTTGGTCCCAAACAAGACACCATTTCTAGCAGTTACCGCGTTCCTTCATTCTCCCCTTCCCCCCCCTCCATTAGCAAATACGTTGTGCTCTCCCTCTGCTGAGGAAAGTGAATACAAAAACAAAGTGAGGTTTCCTTCCGGCTGGATAAAAGCTTTCTACACACACGCAGAAAGAGAGTCTTAACTGACCTGCTGCCGAAAGTTGTCCAAACCACCTCAACTAGACCTACACTGACCTCACCAACTCAATCTTGTGCAATGGGCAGGGTCTTGCCCATGGACAAGGGTGATCTCCGATTTCTCTTTCTTTCCAGACTTTTCTTGGCATTGTCCAACCATCTGGAGGTTTCCGTCAGACCCAGCATCTCCAGAGTCTCCCAGCATCCGGAGTCTGGGGCGAGACGGGCCTCGCTGACCCCAGCCCCCCACCCAAAGCGATGCCACTCACAGAGCCCTCCAAGAGAAACTTGGACGTGTCACCCTGAAACCTCATTCCCAGTGATTGAAATGAGCTCCGGGCCACGTGGGAAATGTGTGGCTGTCGATCTTTCCGAATACATTTCACGACATTGATTTTAAATACCCCACCATTGTTTTCCTTTGGATTGTATGATTATCACCCTCATTTAGAGGCCCCAGAACTCACATTGTAAAAATCAACTGACTGTTTCTGACTTGCTGATTTTCCATGAAAAAACAGGGAAAACTCCAATGTGTGAGAGAGAAAATGTTTGGATGTGATGTGAGCTAAAACGTACCACTTCACTGGGCTGTGAAAAGTCTCTACTTATGTGTGTTTAGAGTCCAATTCTCCCCCTAACTTAGGCTCAAAATCCCCGCTGATGATGTTACATCCCAAACAAATCCAATTCCACGATTTTTAAAGGCAGGTGTGTCAGTCAGTGTGTTCTGAACAAACAGAGTCAAAACGCACTTGGCAACGTCCTGTCGGAAAGGGCTACCGCCCTGAGGAAATGCTGAATGGCTCGGCGGGGGGGGCGGGGAGGTCCTTTAACTTTTCATGATTAATTTATGTATTTAGACTTATCTCTCTCTTTGAAAATCTCCTCCATAAAATTGGGTCTCATCAGGCGCAGTGGATGTTGCGGATTAGCCTGGCCCTAAAGCGGCCCACGCGGAAAATAACAACCCGGCCAGTTAATAAGGCCCCGTGTTCCCACTTTTGTGTTCCTGCTTTATGTGCGTGTAACTCACTTTAAAGACAATAGATCCTCCCAACGCCGGGTGAGAGGCCTGGAGGAGCTGGTCTGTATTAAGCCGCAAAACACTGGACACGGGTCCATGTTCCTTCCAGAATATTGGCGGGGGGGGGGTGCTGTGGACTCATGGGGGGCACGCCCGAATTTGTGTTTCTGAAATTGAATTCCATTCTTCCCGGGAATTTGGTCGGGAAAATCCTGAAGGGGAGGGTGAAAGGAAACGTAGCCACAGGGAGACGAGGTGGGGGGAGCCTCCGAAATCCAGCCCAGGGGAGGGCTCTGTGCCTCCGGGCTCTCAGATTTCCAGTCTCATTTCCCTTCGCGTTTTAACTCTGGTCTCGGTGCTCAGCGCCGCGGAGCGGGAGCTGCGGCTCGCAGGTGCAGGTGTGCCGGGCGCCCGCGGCCGTGAAGTTGGGGCACTGGCTGTTCACAGGCGCAGGTGACTCTCCACAGACAGCCCACATATTACCGCGTCCCTTCTATAGTGCTTGCTCTCCAAATTTCCTTTACACTTTGTTTACTATATATTCCAATAGTGTAATATTAAACAAAAACAGTGTGTCCTCCGCCAGGATGATTGATTACCGCATCGTCACAAGGTCACCTCCTAGGGACAGGCTGGGTGCAGGAGGGGCTGTCTGACTCGTACAGTTAACACTATATCCGCATTGTATGAATGTCACCAGCAATCCAGTGATTTATTGCTTGGAAGGCTCTGTTCAATTTTTTCTGCCTGACCAAATTGCACATTTTCTAGAAAAAGAAGCAAAAATATTTCAGCACACGGATTACCTCACTCCTCATTTTCCCCACTAGGACCCGCACACATTTGCAGCAATCCTGATGATCAAAACCTCGTCTTCTCCCGCTCCTTTTCCCCTTCTGCGAGATATTTGGAAAAAAAAAAAAAATGATTATCCCACTAATGAAAAGGTACAGCAGGAGATTAAGGGATTTTTAATCAGATTTTGGTAACATCTGTGGGCCAAGAGTAAGGGCAGCTGTATGCTCTGTTTCTTAATTTTAGCTAGATTTACCTTGGATATAAAATTGTTAGCCTCGGGGAAAATTGAGTAGGGGTTGGGAGGGGGACACGGTCTTCGAGAAGACTACAGGACCAAAACTGTTTCAAAATGCGGCTAGATAAACCTCTTTTGCTCTGGCGGGGTTTTTCCTTCCTTCTTTTCCTTGGAAAGATGTACAATGAAACTAAGGAAGCGTTTGTGTAAGAGACCGTTCAGCCCAATTGAACAGAGATATCGCTGTGTGCGGGGGGGGGGATCTCTGTGCATGGCGGGGGCGAGGTTCTGCCAAGGGGCCCCCTCATGATTTATTCAGTTTTCTCAGGGCTATTTCTCCCTCTCAGCCACCACTTAATATAACTTGCCCAAGCCTTCAGGGTTCTGATCATGCTCTATGTAAATACAGATGAAACAGAGAGAATATATAGTCCAGTACGGCCGCCGGTATATTTTTAAGTTTTTGCTTTTTTTACTTTCAATCATTTATCCGTCCTTTCTGTGGAAGCTGCAAGGACTTTGAAACCCTTCGCTTGGTGATGCGTGTGAGAAGGCTGTCTGGTGTGTGTGGAAGTCGTGAGTCATTTATTTGGGGTTTTTACCACTCGAGATGGATTTTCTGAATATTCTGGGTTAAGAAAATAGATCAGACAAGATATAAGCATTTTCTGAGATTTTTCCCGAATTGGACAGTCTGTGGAGACATCTTTGTGAGGATGTTTCATTCGTGTGCCCATTCTCAGCTCTGTTTAGTTTTTTACAGTTGCGGGGGGCAGGTATCAGAGGCAGAAAAATAGGAAAATGTGGAAGAGAATAAATTTTTCAGGGGTAAGGAAAATTCTCACCAGAAACACCTTCTGAAAGTCCTAAACTGAAGGGTTGTCTGGGTGGTTCAGTCTCTGAGGGTTCAACTCTTGATTTCAGCTCAGGTCATGCTCCCAACGTTGTGGGATTGAGCTCCGCACGGGGCTCTGTGCTCGGCGGGGGGCCTGCCTGAGGATTCTCCCCCTGCCTCTGCCTCTACCCTCTGTCTAAAACAAATGTCCTAAATTGAGTCAACTTGTAATACAAATATAAGACTCTAGAGTATTACTGTCCTTCATTGTTTCTTATATTGGCCAAGTTTTTAAAAATCACCGTGTAACTAATCGAGAACAGTTTCACAAAATATTCCCTAACCAGTGAATACTGAAGTGTTAAAATTAATATTTTGTCATCTTTCGCAGGTCTTTCCTCTCTGTGGGCAGGAGCTGTTGTTGGTCAAGATGACGACTCTGGGTAAGAAGATCCCACAGTTGCCTAGACCTACGAAGTGCCTGAAAGACTCTGACAGAAAAATGGGCTAAAAGTCTTGTGGGGACTGACCTTCTAGCCCAGAGTTTGTGCAGAAGGCAGGCCTTAGTCTCTTGATCACATTCAGGAAATTTTTACTAGATCTGCATTTTGTCAGAAGGCCCGAGCTTTTCTCTCCCCCCAACCCCATAAGGACTCCTTAAGGGGCAGAAATGATTACCACTGGAAAAGCACCTAAATCAAAGGCGTGTAAGGCACATTCTTGAAAACATGGGACACCCCGCGGTATGTGTTCAGGGGACAACGCAGTCTCCTCATTCCCCTTTCTGAGCCTGAATCCACCTAAAAGATGCGTAGAGCAAGAAAAGGAAAAAAAAAAAAAAAAGACGGAAGAAGACAGAAGACAGGTTTCAAACAGGAAAGACTCCGTTGTAAATAAATAAATAGGTGAATAAAAAGAAACATATTAGAAAAAGCTCAAACATGAAGGTGACACATTTACATGAATTTTTTGACACCATTGACCCAATTCAATGGTGAAAAGTTACTAGTTATGAGCCGCAGGGTTGTTACAGAGTGTGGTCTTTCGGTGCCAGAGTCTTTTCAAGATAGTTCCTGTGAAATCACAATTCGTACTGGGGTTTTAACTCACTGGGAGGAAATCACGGCAGCGTGTCTTCGTGTGAAGTTTACGTCCGAGGGTCAGTAACCGTCCTCATGGCCGGAACAAGTATTGTCCACAGCCCGTTGCTTTGGGGGACATTTCCTCGCCCCCTGTGAGCCTTGACGCTTTGCTCTGATACTTTAGATTCAAACTGTACAGAGCGGGGTCCCTTCATGCATTCTCACTGTTTAGAAACACACCAAAGAACATTTTTATCTTTGAGCCTTCCTCTAAAGCCCCCAATTCTTGAGACTTTTCATTTCAAAATGAAACTTTAAAAAAATTGTAGGAACTGTCTGCTATATATTGATATTCTTTTTTTTTTTTTTTTCTGATTGGTAAAACCCAGTAAGAGAAAAAAAAAATCTATCAAAAAGGATTCATGGATTTTTCCCCAAACATCTCCAAGAAAGCACAGACAAGTCTAAAAGGGAGCTTCCCTGCTGCCAAGAAGGAATGTCCCCGACCTGACCTTTTTTTCTTTCTTTCTTTCTTTTTTTCCCTGTCCCCTGGTAGTTGATCCTGGTTCTGTTCTTCTACTTGTTGGTAGAAGAGCAAGTCGCAGACCCCACCCCGTAAAGCTCTCACGCTTCCCCGGGCATCGGCCTTGTGATTACACACTGTGGTGTATTCCGTTTCCATGGGGTGGAAGGCGTGACTTTCTCATTTGCTCTTACTCCCCTTTGAGCTCACAGGCCAGTCTGGTGGCACTTTAGTGGCCGTCGAGAGGCAGCCCATGGTGAAGACCCCGAGAAGCGGATAGGCACAGAAACAGGCTTACGCTAGGGTTCAACCAAACGCCTCGTTTGGGGCAATACAGCCTCGCAGAGTCCAGGTCCCCACCGGCTTTCATCTGTAGATTTCAATGTATACATCTGTGTTTTCTTTTTTCTTTTTAAAAGCCCCAGGCCACATGTACTAACAATTCAGTTTGTGTCAAGGAAAAAAAAAAATCCTTCTCTCAGCGCACACATACACACACACTCGCAAATACAAAGCTGGACAGCCGACAACATCCAAAGACCACGACAAGAACACAGAAAGTCTAGATCTCTCCTCGCCAAGACATAGCCTCCTGTTGCCCGAAGGTGGGGACTGAAGATGTTGTTCAGTCCCACAGAGATGGGCCGTTGCGTCCCACAGGCGGGGACTCTGAGTCTGAACAGTGCGTGCGCACGTTCCCGGGAGCTCTCTGCACTGGTGCGTGGCTAGCTGGCCTTCTCGGCTGTCTCTTTCATTCCCCTCTGCTTTGAACACAGAAGGTAATGCATTTTTTTTTTTTTCACTATATTTCCCAGAAGTAGTAGTCCCGACCCAAATGTATACGGCGGTGCTGGATCGTAGGCGGATACCGATTGGTCGTTGCTGGGACACGGTTCCTAGAAGTCCCAGGCAGTGTGTCTAAGAATAATGTCAGTGCATTGCAGACCCTACGGGTGCCCGTGGGCAAGATGGGTATTTTGGGATCTCGGATGGCATGGGTAATTCCGTGGCTTCTTGCAGGAGACAGGTAACGGCTATGATAATGCTCTTTTCCACCCTTTCTTAAGACATGCCAGGGAGGCACTGCTAATTAAACAAACGTGAGATGAACCCGGCAACGAGAATAAATCGTGAGCTGTTTCAAAATAATGAAAAGAAACATCCAAGAGAAACTGGTCACAATAGAGAAACCTGAAACTGTGTTTAAATGATTTTGGAGTTGGTTCCAGAAGTCAGGTACAAAGTCGTCACATAATTCCTCATTTCCATTGAATTCCTTAAGGTTCCTCTTTGGGAAAGGAGAAGAAATAAAAACACCACAGCTTCAATAATTTCAGTGAAGACACGTCTGAGGACGCGATGTGACAAAATGCCTGTAGTTCTAGCCCAGCCACATCCTGAAGGAATATATCAATGTTTTCAAAAATTATCTGGGCACTCTGGAAAACGTTAACGCTTCTTTAATTACAAGGTTTATGTCACTTGGTGAAATTTTAATGTAATGAAACATTCGGCTGGACCTTGTGCTGGATGTAAGAGAAAATTATTCATTGAAAATCAGACCATAGGCCACCTACTGTTTTTTTTAACAAACGGTTGAACTATCACGGGGTTACAGAACTTAACATGTAAATTGCAGTAGAACTTATAATTTCTGATTCAAATCCCTGAAGACTGCCATTTAAGTCAAATATATGAGTGAAATTTTGCTTCTCTGCCATAAAAATGCGGTGAAGTGGTCAAAAATCTGAACATATCTAGGGTAATTATTAACCCAATAATAATGTATTTTTAGTTATTTAATCAAAGGTATAAAAATTATTAATGTCAAATTCTTCTTATAAAAATGAAGTTTTAAACACCAGCATTTAATTTGAAAGTGACAATGCTAAATCTACCCCATTAGGGGAATTTCTTGCAAAGCCAAGTGGTATAAGCGAGAGAGAAAGATTGCTGCTCATTTTTCAGGTCATTACTAGGAAATAGCAGAAAAGGACAATTTTTCTCCAAAATGGTCTTGAACTAATTTTTAGCATTAACTGAAATTGATCAGTCTTCCGTAAGCTCGACTTGATCTATGGGCTAAGACAAAAACTACAAGGCAAATCCCGCAGAAATCCCACGCTTCGCAGGTAAACACAGCAGGTGGTGTGTGGGACCGGATGTCTCTACCCCATGCTGGCCACGTCCTGTTGTTTTCTATTTTGTGCTGCAGGGAAATCGGAAAGGTGACTTTATGTCACCTGGTAAGAGTAATAGATTTTTTTCCCTTTTGCTCTCATCTCCTGAATGTTAAAAACCTATTGGTAATACAGAAATTTCAATTTTCACATCATCTGTGCTAAGGAGGTTTCGTCCCCCACAAGCTCCCGCATTTCTGTGCACCTAGGGCCCCTCTTCATCCTCGTGTACGTCCCTGGGACAAAGTGCTTGCGTTTCCATTGATAATAAAGAAATCCCGTCGTCTCTCGACTCTGACCGCCTGTACCCCAGGGTACTAAGGAAGTAATACTTTATTTTTGCAGCCAGGAGGTGTCAATGTATCCACTTCACCCTGTCTTCCCCACTTTTTGGTGGTCAACAGGTCCAGTAGGACCTTAACTCTATGTGTCCCGGGGGGCAGAAGAGGAAGAGGGTTCCCCAGAGTGTCCCGGCGGCCAAATGACTCGAGTTCCTCGCACATCCAGCTTACCCACAGAACCCCTGCCCCCCCCCAAATGGGACAAGATTGAGATGGCTTTTGATTTTTTGCTTGTTTTCTGGGGGAAAAAAAAAAAGTGCAATGGAAACAGAGAAATAAGCAGAAAAAGAGAGGAGCTGCAGGAAGACTCTGAATGAGGTAGCGCTGGAGAGCCAGCCTGCAAATATCCAAAGACCATCCCACAGCCCGGGGTCAAAGGAATAAAGTGACATCTGTAAAAAGAGCGACAGCCATCCATGCATCCTGCAGGCATCTTTCCTTAAAGGCACAGAAGCTCCCAGGAGCCTGAGCTGCTCTACCCAACACTCTCCCCCCACCACCCCACCCCACCCCGGCAAACAGGTGCTGCCCAGCACTGCCTAGACGGTGCCCATCCCCGGGTCTGCTCCTGGAGTCCCATCCCAGGGAGTGCTCCTCGCTGAGAAGCTGGGGGGTCAAAAAGCCAGGCTCTCTCCCCACCTTTGAAGCCACCCCTTGCCTCCCTGCAGGTGCGGATTCCCAGCAGTCCTTGAATCCACGCCCTGTCACTGCTCTTTCATCCCTATCTAAAATGATCGGTCACCTCGGGCCACCACCTGCCTTTTCGATTCAGTGCCAGCTGCACTACGAAAAACTGTCAGTCCTGCCCTGCTTCCATTTATACAGAGTCTCATTAACACCTCTCTTTCCTCTGGCCACCTGCCACCACGATTTAAGGAGACTTGTGTTCCCAAACATACACAAGAAAAAAAAAAAAAAAAAACCCTACCTTCAAATACAGTAGTGGGTCCCTCTGACTTCAGCTCACAAGTGCTGAGCCATCCGGAGCAACTTCTGGCCAACGTATTTCAACTGAGACAGGTTCATACCTGACACCTGGACATCAAGTTCTCAGTGAACAACCACAGTCAATGAATTTTTAAAATATGCTTCTATAATGACGAATATTTATGAATTTTCTAATCTACCAGAGGAATTCAGGTCTAGAACAGAGAACCTACTCTCGGACACAATAAACAGCGGCTGAGGACATACCAGGTTGGTTGTCGACAACAGTATATCGTCCTGGGAGAAGCCCTGACATGGACTGACAAAGCCACAGGGTCCTGCCCCCTGCCCCAAGCCCTGACTCCTTCGTCCCAGAGCAACCCTGAAGTTTTACCAAGTGCCCAGTGCTTCTTGGAAAATATGTCCAGAGGGGGACCCTCACCTAAGCCATCGTGGAGAAGGGTGATCCCTGGGTATAGACGTGACTGCTGCCACACATCCCTCCTTGTCCAGGGTCACCCAGTGGGAATCGAGAGGTGTGCATATCTGATTGTCTCAGGAAGTGCTCCTTGGATCGAGGCCTGAAGCAGCAATGTGCTCTCACCAAGGTTTCATGCCTCTTCAGACCACAATTGCCCATACTTCTTGGGCTTTTCATTTTCTACCTATCCGGGGGCAAGACTGAGTTGGTCTTGGCTTTTCTGCACGGTCCTCATGCCCGTGTCTCTGCGAGGGCAGAAGGAATCTGTCCAGCGGAATAAAGACTATGAAACCCTGCCATAGCCCGGAGCACAGCCTCACAGCAGGAGAGGCTGGGGCCCATGTGGCTTCAATATGACAGACTGGGCAGGAGGCCGGGCGCCGTTTGTACGGAATGTCCTGGAAGACTTGAGCAGCGGGGATCCACATGGCTCGGCTAAACCTCCTGTGTGCCCAGCCAGTGAAGACCAGCTCGCCGCCAGACAGAGGAACGACCATGGCCCCTCATCGCCCAGGCCCCCTGCCCCTGTGCGTCTGTGCTGTAGAGCAACCACACTCCCCCAGAACCCCCGTTTGGATTTTCTCTCTTTCTTACTAGGGTGCGAGCCACCTGCCAGGCATCCTGTACTTCAGACCCTGGCACAGAGTGAACACCCCTTTTGAGGGACCCGCCACTGGTCTGCAGACACATATAAACACAGATGATGCGTAAATACCACAGTAGTTGGTGAATTGGGAGCCCGTTATGGGACAGGGGAGTCAGGGAGACACAGGAGGGAAACTGGGGTGGGCCGGAGGAGCTGGCAGGAGGAGCCAGTGACACCTTCGTGGGTTCCTTGGAGGGAGCGGGGGGGCAGGAAGTCACTTTCACATGCAACCCACGTTAAGGTCATTTTGTACACACTGCTTCATGGGTTCCTTGTGCCCTAACTAAACAGAGCAAATCACATTTTTCCATATGGAACTTCTTAAAAGGCTCCCTGGAGTGAAAAGTTCTGTGAAGGAAATTCTACATGTTTAGATGACTTCTCAGAAATTTCCTCAGTAACACTGACTGTTTTAAGGGGGTCCACCTATATTGCTCAACAAGGATCAGAGCTGTCACTAGCCCTGGACAGCAGGGAAAGACCTCAGCAGTGCAGGAAGCAAGCAAGGACATTCACTAGTCCACCTTGATCTCCGCCTGCCATGGGACACCCCCCACCCAGGATATGGCCGGCCGGTCCAGCCATATTGGCACTGGCCGTATTTAGGGAGACCTGGTACACAACTTGATAGGGTATCCTGGGCCTTAGAAAATGTGAGGGCTCGTGGCAACATTGCTCACTGGGGCAGCTGCCTCAGGACCCAGAGGACAAAGAGTCCTTGGCATTTTGAGTAAATGGGATTTTTTGCGGGGAGGAGGCAGGGGAGGGTGAGGGAGAGAGAATAATCTTACAACACAACCATGAGATCATGACCTGAGTCAGACACGTAGCTGAATGAGTCGCCCACATGCCCCTTGAGTGAACGGTTTTTGCCTTTGTACTTTCTGTAGCTATATGGCAAATAATTTACTTTGGATCTCCTATTACTTACCCCAAGAAAATGAGAACCATTTTTTTTTAAACATGACTCTTATAGACTGAATGTTTGTATCTCCTGGACCCCAAATTCCTATGTTGAAGCTCTCACTCCTGAGTGATGGTATTAAGAACCACAGCCTTTGGGAAGAGACCAGGCTTAGACAAGATCCTGAGAGGGGGCTCATGGGGACAGCTTGCTGTCATTCTCTCTCACCATGTCAGGACACAGCCAGAAGGCAGGCATCGACAAGGCAGGAAGAGGGCCATCCCCAGGTCCCGACCATGCCGGCACCCCGATCTGGCACCTCCAGCTGCCGGCGCTGGGAGAAACGGACGTCTGTTGCTAAGCTGCCCAGTCTTTGGTGCGATGTCACCATGCCCTTGCACACTACCATGAGGACTCTGGAAGATGAAGCTCTTTGCTTTTAATTCAGGGGAATTCAAAAGCAGCAACACCAATGTTTGTGCTTAAAATTGTGCAAAACTGACTTTATGAAAGAGAGAGTGAGAGAAGAAGGGAAGAAGAAAGAAAAAAAGAAACTCTACCCAGTGATTGATGTTGGGGCAGAGGTTGAGATGCCGAATGCCAGCCTTCAATTCAAATAGATTTCTCAAGCCAACTTATACACTCCTAAAATATTTCTGTGTAATTGAAGCATTTTCATAAATGCCTGTATGAATGGCAAGGCTATAATAAGCATCTTTTCTGGGCTAGATTACACCATCGCACCAAGTTAGAGTCCTAATTATCAGGTTTTCTTGGGAGCACCTGGCTGAGTGAACTTGTACTAAAATATATTTAATTTGGTTTTATATAGCACCTTTTAGTACACACTGTGCCTTATTTCAAACTGCTTTAATGAGTAATGAATTAGATCCTGGCAGAGCAATGACTCCTCAAATGAGTGAAGAGATATTACGGGCTCAGCAATAGCTCAAATTGGAAAACCAGGGCTCCTGTGGCAGCTCATCTCCTGTTCTCTGCAGGAAAGGTCATGCTGTCGTGCTTTCCCATGTGGCTGAGGGCAGGAGAGCCTGGAGGAGCCAGCAGGTGGACATCAGCACACCCAGGGCAGGTGCCAGGGGGCTGGACACACCTGCTGGTGATGGGACCATGAGCAGCCCGGCTGGCAGAAGGAGACAGGGGAAGACAGAGCTGTTACAGCTGTATCCCAAGAAGCAAGAAGTGGGGTCCAGCCACGCATTGGTATATATTCCAAGAGTGGGTTGAATGTGATACCTGGTAATTTGAGGAGAGGTGGTTTTTAGGAAAATCAGGCAGGCAGGGACTGAAACTTAGAGCCCTACCTCCAAACCAAGATAGGTAGTCCTTGAGAAGTACGAAGAGACTGAATTTACATATGTCTAAGGTGACCATTGTCTCGATTTGTCCAGGACCAAGGGGGGTTAAGTTGGAGAAATCCCAGGCAAATGGGGACAAGATAGTCACCCATATCTACAGCAACTATTTCTCAAAGGGTGGTACTCAGACATTCTGCTTGTTTAAAGCCCAGATGCTGGTACCCTTACTCCACACCAAGGTGTTGAGAATTTAGGGATGTGGGATTCAAACATTTGCATTTAACCAGTACTTTGGTTGCTACATTATTTGCAAACAGCTTCTGAGATCCATTTTCCTAGAGAAACTAAAAGCAGCAACAAACATTGTATCGACAAGGAGAACTCCATGCACAGCCTGAAGAGAGGCAGGTCCCCAGGTGGGATAGAGCTGGGTCTACTCAGTGGGAACATGTAGCCCAAAAATTGGGGCGAGGAGACGGGAGGGGGGGCCAGAAGGCAGAGTCAGGCCAAATGTCCTACAGTGTCCTCTACAAGGCTAGGTGGAGGCAAGGCGCCCCAAAGCAAAGCATACAGTACTTTCCCCTCTACCTCCAGCATGGAGCAAAGGCCTCAGAAAGTGAAAGTGCGCTCCATCGAGGGAGGGTAGGAGTCCAACCTGGCGCCTGGGGCTGCATTCTGTCCAAACTACATCCCAGGGGCCAGGAGGTTCCAGCAGAGGGTGACCCCTCAGAAAGCATAGAACCAGCTTTGGTTAACTCCCCACCTAGACCAGAAACTCTCATCATGATCACATTCAAAACACATTTGGCCATTACTGCCATCCATTACTGAAGCAAGACCACTGAATCTAGCAGAAGCAGCTTGCTCCAGGTCATAATGCAAATAAAGAAGAAAGCCAGGCCTGCCAGACTCTGAAGCCTGGGTCCTTTCTGTTTTACCCACCAGACACCCAAATGTAGCACCCTTTATTCCTATGGACTACTTTGCAAATACCCCCAGGACAGATGCATTTTAAGACTCATCTGAGTAGCTCTCCAATGTGCCATGGTTCCCACCGTCCTGTTCAGATCGTGCCGTCACAGACCCTGGGTGCACCTTGCAGCACCACTCTTCCCAGATCTAGGGCCTAATAAAATTAGATGGGCTTTGCTTTCCTGTCCATTTACCGCGAATTATAATAGCAGGGGCTCCTGGATGGCTCAGTCTGTTAAGCATCTTGGTTTTGGCTGAGGTCATGATCTCAGAGATCGTGAGATCGAGCGCCATGCTCAGCACAGAGTCTACTTGAGGTTCTCCCCCTCTTTCCCCTCCGACCCTCCCTCTGCTTGCAAGATTTCTCCCTTTCTCTAAATAAATAAATTAAATCTTTTTTTTTTTTTTAGAAAAGAATAGTAATAGGAAATCTGTATAAGGTTGTTAGAAGCATAAAATAAAATAAGTTAAAAATAAAATAATGCTGCCTACCACATAATAAATGCTCAGTTAATATTAGCAATTAGTCTCTTTACTCCACAGCACAATATACATGTGAAATGGCCACTGGGCTTGCAGTAGTACAATATGGACACGGATAGCCATAGTTTTGTTTTCTGCCTGAGGTTTGTTTCCAGCTGCCATGATCATAAAATTATATTCATTGGTTTGAGGCACTCACTACAGGGAAGGGTGTAGCTGAGAACACAACTATCCTTCATCTCTAGCTTCCAGAAACACCCAAGAGTTGGAGCGATATAGCTGTGCCACCTGAGTAGCAATGACAGCCGTGGAGCGGAAGCCGACCATGTGTCAAGCCCCTTGTGTCGACTCCCTGTTTCAAAGCTCACAGTCATCTTACAGGTCCATTCTTTCACCCACCAAGTGTTTGCCCAGAGCCCATCAGATGCCAGGCATCGTACTAGATTCTGAGGCTCCAGGAGTGACTAAGCCATTTCTTTTTTTTTTTTTTAAGATTTTATTTATTTGTCAGAGAGAGAGAGGGAGCGAGAGTGAGCACAGGCAGACAGAATGGCAGGCAGAGACAGAGGGAGAAGCAGGCTCCCTGCCGAGCAAGGAGCCCGATGTGGGACTCGATCCCAGGACGCTGGGATCATGACCTGAGCTGAAGGCAGCTGCTTAACCAACTGAGCCACCCAGGCGTCCCGACGAAGCCATTTCTTGCCCTTCCTGAGCTTACCATGTACTGCAGAGGACAGGTGTGGCGCTACCCCATGGGTGTTACTCTCTCTTTGATAAATGAGGAAGCAGAGGCTCAGGGACCTGAAATCGTCTCCAAGCGACATGGCCAGCATGCAATGGCGCCTGAACGGAAGCTCAGGTCAGCCCAGTTCTAAAGTTTGCACACCATCCCCCGTGACACAGTGCTTCTAGCCAACTGAGCAGGAAAAGTCAATGCATGTCTGAGGATAAAGAAGCTACTGTTGAAATCTCTGTTAAGGGAGTAATTAAATATGATCTCAATAGCCTAGAAAACTTTTAGAGATGGTAACTTTAAAAAAATATTTGACAAACAGAGAGAGGGTGCACACGCAGTGGGAGTGGGAGAGGGAGAAGCAGGCTCCCTATTGAGCAGGGAGTCTGATATGGGGTTTGATCCCAGGACTCTGGGATCATGACCTGAACCGAAGGCAAATGCTTAACCAACTGAGCCACACACATGCCCCAAGAGATGGTAATTTTTAATTTGGGTTTGAACTCAGTTTCCCCAGCAGGTCAGAAGGGGATTCCCAACAGGAGGAATGGCATATGCAAAATGACGATGATGGGAAAGGGGAAGCAGGATCTTAGGGTTGCAGGAGGTCCACAGGGACAGGGATGTCCCTGCTGGTGGAGGTGAGAGACGGAATGAGGGTTCCAGATGACCGGGAGAAGGAAGCCAGGGCCCTGGATGCCATCATAAAGAATTTGGGTGTGGTTCTTGGGTCAATGGAGAGCCTTGGGGGGTTGAGCATGGAAGTGGGAGCAGCAGGTGGTATGACAGGATGAGGACGTCACCCCTCCCACGTTCCTTTCCTTCTGTGGGAGGGCTTCCTGTCCCTCCCCTGACCTAGAGCCCTGGGAGAAGCTCTTGCCCCAAATACTCCTCCCCAGTTACTCCTCTCCCTGTAGCAGGAAAACCCACTTGTCCCTCCCACATGTTCCTGCCAATCTTCCCAGCCTTAACAAGAATCTGTTTTCTAATTGCTTTCCACAAGCTCCAATCTCTGGTGTATCAAACGTCCCCATAGACCACATCCAGAGAAGCACAGGGAACCCCGGTTCTTTCTCAATGAGGTGCAAAGTGGTGGCGGAAGACTGGAGTTGAGGCATCAGACAGACTCAGAAGTAGGGCCCATCCTCTTACCAGCCATGGGCCTGAACACAGCATCTCACCTCCAAGAACACACTTCTACTTGGGCACCTGTCAGAAAGGGAGCTGAGACACTGTGTGTGCCGGACCCATCACCAGCTCCAGCAAACGAGAGTGGCCACACCACCACCTCGAAGGTCTGTCTGGCACCTGGTCCCAGAGGTGCTCCCTGGGCTTTCCTGGGAGGAATGACATGAGAGGAACCTGTGCATTCTCCTCCTTCCTGGAGAAGGACAACCCACATCATCATATTAGATGCCAGGAGAACTCCCTCAGTGAACGAAGCTGTTCTGCTCTGGATAAGCCATAGTTTCTGCAACTTCTTTGGCCATGAAAATTTTATTTCATCTGACAGCAAGCCACAGAGCTCCCTAGGCCAAGATCTTTGATGTCGTCTGGACTCAACTCTTCTCTCCCATTCATCAGTGAATCCCGTTGACCCTGCATTCAAAATATATGCAGAAGTGGGTCCCTTCTCAACCTCCCTCTGCTGCCACCATGGTCCATGCCACCATCTGTCACCTGGATTGCCTCTTTGCTTCTCCTCTTTGCTGTGAATCAGCCTTGCCAATGCAATAAGCCACTCTAAATGTAGTACTTGTCCAGCATTGGTTATTACTCAAGATCCTGTGTTTCCCTTGCAGTCAGCTGGAACTCTGTGCTCAGCTGGGACTAGCTTGTGCTGAATCCCAGTTGTCAGGCTTGGTGGTCCAGGGACAGGAGCCTGAGTTGGCATGGCTCTCCTGTACGCTATGGGTCACTCGGTCCAGCAGGCTAGCCAGGGCTCCTGCACCAGCCGGTTGTCGGGTGCCCAGAGGCAGCAAGCCAAGACAAGCCCCACACCCACGCACTCTGCACTGCTGGTTCTTTGGCCAAATCCAGTCACATGGCCAACCCCAAGGCAGCAGGGGATAGACTACCCAAAAGCATGAATGCAGAGAGGGCAATACAGAAGCTGGTTTGCAAATAGTCTAGCACGGGAGAATTCCCTGGGTTCTGACCCTGGCCTGAAAAGGGTCTTGGGTAATCTCACCTTTTTGCCCCTTCATTTGGTGATTGTCCTGGGTGATCTCAACCCCCCCCCCATTTGGTGCACTCCTCCCACATCAACATCTTTGATGATCCTCAAAACTCTGTATTAGTCAGGGTTTGCCAGAGAAACAGAACCAATGGGGCATGTATACATATAGAGAGAGATTAATTTTAAAGAATCTGCTCACATAATTATAGAGGTTGACACATCCAAAATATGCAGGGTGCACTGTCAGGCTGAAATCTCAAGAAATAGCTAATGTTTCAGCTCAAATCCAAAGACAGAACTCCTTCTTCCTAGAGGGAAAACAGGCTTTTCTCTCGTGCCCTTCACCTGATTATATGAGGCCCACCCATGTGATGGAGAGCCATCTGCTTTATTCAACATCTACTGACTTAAATGTTAGTCTCATCTAAAGCATGCCTTCCCAGTGATATCTAGCCTGGTGTTTGAACAAGTGTCTGAGTTTTGTGACCTTGTTGGGTTGACACAGAAACTTAACCAAGACAACCTGTCAATCACTCTGCTCCGGGTCCTTCTATGTGCTGTTCCCTCTACCCCAAACACTTTCCTCCTAGCTTGCCCCTTGAATCTGACACACCTCTCCACCTTCATCTCAGGATGACCCTTCTAGGCAGAAAATCTAAAATAAAAGTTCTTTTACACTTTAGCATCCATTACTACGTATTTGTTTATTTGATTATATCTATCTCGCCAACTAAAAGTAAGCTCATGATGGCAGGGTTTTGTCTCTTTTGCTCCATTTATCACCAACACCTCATATAGTGCCTGGTCGAGCACATGCTGTTTGTTGAGTGAGAAAATGAACGAGTGAATTCATTTCCTGAAATGGAGAAAATTTTCAGCAGTATTTTCCTAATCCACACAAATATTAAATTAAGCTAAGAAAAATCATTAAGTTTGAAAACTTTATAAGTGTATTAGGAATTTTCCAAGTAATCCAAGCTAGCTTTTTTTTTTTTTTTAATCTGACAGACAGAGATCACAAGCAGGCAGAGAGAGAGGAGGAAACAGGCTCCCTGCCGAGCAGAGAGCCCGATGCGGGGCTCGATCCCGGGACCCCGGGATCATGACCTGAGCCGAAGGCAGAGGCTTTAACCCACCGAGCCACCCAGGCACCCCCAAGCTAGCTTTTTAATTCCTCATCCATTACCTGGGAACCTGAGTTAAGTTGTCCCCATTTATCACCAGGCTTGGAATACTGGGGGGAAGATAGACAGCTTGCTGAGTCACTGAGAACTCACCCCTGGAATGACAAGAATGAGAAATAAAGAAACACAAACTCTGTTTTTATGAAAACCAAAGCTCCCCTGTAACCACGTGTGGCCCCCTGGGAAGGACCCCCTGCCACAGAGGGAGGCAGAGTAAGGGTGCAGGAAGAGCAGTGGAGGAGACACCATGGGCTGCGGCTGCAAAGCTCAAGTAAAAATTCCTGTTCACAATTCTTTAGAGTAGGCAGCAAACCAAAAAGGGGCAAAACCTAAGATGCTTAGTTTGGAACCAAAAAAACTGAGTATACTAGGGGTAGAAAATTCCCCTTCCCCAGATTCTGTTTGGCAAGGGAAATGTGGCCAGATGAGAAAACAGAGATTCATGTCGTATTTGCAGAAAGTCACTGAAGGGGGGGCGGCGGGGAGACTTACTTATAGCTGGTCTTACAGTCGACCTCTCTGGCTGGGGACAGGCAAATGCCAAAACAACATGTTGTCTTTTTTTTTTTTTTCCTAGTATTTATTTATTTGAGAGAGAGAAAGAGAAAGAGTGCACAGCAGGGGGACGCAGCAGGCAGAGGGAGAAGCAGGCTCCCCATTGAGCAGGGAAGCCTGACGCAGGACTCAATCCCAGGACCCTGAGATCATGACCTGAGCTGAAGGCAGACGCTCACTCACTGAGCCACCCAGGTGCCCCCCAACAACATGTTGTCTTAAGAATTTCCCCGATAATCAAGAACACTGGCCTGGCCCTTGCCAACATTAAACTTCTAAAGCCTGGCTCATGAATAATTCATCTCTTTTCAGGATGAGTAATAATTTTAAAAAATGAATAAGCACAGAATATACTTAAAATACTACTGGAAAGGGAGGAAATGGGCAGGAAAATAAGTGGCAAATAAAGAACACTCACTAGAAAGAGGTTTCCACAGAGCAGATGGAAATTGTTGCCCAACAAGCCCCATGAATTTTTTAAAACTTAATGAAATAATTACTTCTTTAATACAAAATCTCAGAGCAGAGCTACAGGAGTTCAGAAAATATGAAGAGCAGCAATGGCAGGAGAAATAAGACAAAAAGAAGCAGAAGAAAAGCTCAATTCAGCCCAGAAAGGAAGCGCACGTTGACAGGAGCAGAGCAGGAAGGTCTGTGGCTGACGGCGAGAAGGACACGGGGCAGGCCAGGAAACGGAGCAAATAAGAAGGAAGTCGGCACGGATACACGAAGAAGGGCTGGGTAAATGACGTACAGGTGAGACACAACATGTAAGTGGTATCCGTGGGGCAGAGAGCTGAAAAACTGGAACAAAAAAGAAAAAAAAATCTTAGAGATATGATTTAAGGGAGCTTTCCCTAAATAAGATACAATTCGAACCTACCGATTGAAAGAGTGCAATGTGGACCAAGAAAGATGATGTGGAATGGTCAACTCCCAGCCATGTCCAGTGAAGACATTGATCCTCCCAGAGGACAGGCAGCCTTTGGGGACCCAGGAGAAGACAGGTCCACTCCAGGAACGTCCAATCACAAAATCTTCAGGGGAAGAAAGTGTTACCCCAAGAATCTTGCACCTGACCAAACGGTAAAGCAAGTATTAAAAGAAACGAACGGTCAAGAACTCAAGAGATGTGGTGTCTATGAGTCTTTCTAATAGAAACAACTGGAGGGCACCTCCACCCGTGAGAAATTGGATGGAGGGACACCTGGCAGTGATGGGCAAGGAGCATCAACCCACTGATCCGGAGTGTTGACCTCCAGGGGCAGCTGTGAGGATCAAGATAAGGGACACAGCACAAATGTCACAGGTGTCCTGGTATAAACACAGTTTCCATAGCCAGGTGGTGGCGGGAAAGAGTGGCTTAAAGCTGGTGCAAGTTCACTATTTTTCTCATCGTTTACATCAGGGAACAAAGATGTCATTTTTGAAGGTGATAAATCAGGTAATAGGTAAAAGTATGTGTGAATGTATAAACAGGAACACTCAAGAAATAATGCAAATTCTAAAAACTGAGTGGGGGAGGAGGTGACATCCACTAACATTGCCATGACTTTAGGTTTTCCTAAAAAGTATTTCTCAATTTTACCAAACAATCAAGTAATTGACGTCGCAGAATTAAGAGGAGAATCCACTCTCAACGTTTTGCTCCTAGCTTCTAACATTATTTTATGCCTGAGCCAGTCTCCTTGCTGTGGTCAGGAAGTACCCAGTAACCTGCAAAGGAACTTTCCTCAGCGAGCTCAGTTGTGAATGACAACTGGGTCCCCCTCTGCAGGTTAGCGTCTACACATAAAGCTGAGTAACACTCGCTCCCGCGTCAGAAAACCTTCACTATGCCCTCTTGAAGCTGGACTTCCTTTGGGTCCCATTTCTCAGATGAAAACCTTGGGAGGCCATTAGGGTACACAGCTAGGAAACCATAAAACTGAACTTGAACCTCGGTCTTACTGTCTCCAAAGTCTGTGCTCCCAACCTCTCACACCAGAATGTCTCCCCCGCTTGCACTTTGTCTGGTTAAATGTCCCTGTTTAAGGCTCGCCTCGCTCACCGCCCTCCTTCTGCACCTCAGGACTTAGCAGCTCTGCTTCCTCTGAGCCCCACAGCTCGGCACCGGTCACTCAGCTGCTGACGTAGGTAATCACCTCGGTGACTCACGCCGCATCTTGTCTTAAGAAATGGAATCGACAGTTTAGGAATCATATTAAATTCTGACACTGGCCTTGCCAGTTGGCTCTTTCAATTTTTTTTTTTTTTAACCACTTTATCTTAGTGCAGGCCTTTGAGTTGGCCAAAACAAAAGTCAGGTCCCTCCACTTCGTGAAGAGCACTTAGCTAGTATCATGGGAGTTAACAAAAGTAAAACACAACTTGGTCCCTAAGGTCATTTCTGGAGAAGGGGAGGGGACCATGGAAAATAAACAATGCTTCAGATGATCAAAGAAACAACTAGAAATTCTTTGCCGTCTCCAGAGGGTTCTGCGGCCTTGGAAATGCTAAAAATATGCATGTCGATTTGGGGAGCAGTCCAGTTCTATTTCCTCTCTCCTGTCTGTTTGGTGGGGGGTGGGCAGGATGGCCCAAAAAACCATTATGTCTCCTTTCCACAGTTGACCATCTACCTCCCGCACAACAGTAGGTTCCCATCTGTAAACTCTTAGATTTTCTGTTTTGATTTTTGGTCCAGAAAGATTGTGAGGGGGGAGCTACAAGGAGGTTTAGGAAATGTCTTCCAACCCTCTGCATTATCTTCATCTCTATTTCTTGTATCTCCTCATGCCTTTGCCTGAAGATCTTATTATTTAGATCAGAGCTGACATAGATGTAGCTATTCCATCTTGAATGGTACCTCATATGGTTTACTAGAGTGAAGGAGACATCTCTTTCCCTTTAAATAGTATATTCTACCCCCATCTGGAAAGATCCATTTGCTAGTCTTCTTTTTTCTTTCTTTTTCTTCCTTTCTCTTTCTTTCTTTCTTTCTCTCTCTTACTTTCTCTTGCTTTTTCTTCTCTTTCTTTCTTCTTTCCTTTTCCTTCTTTCTTTTTGTCTTTCTTTCTTTTTCCCTTCCTTCCTTCCTTTCTTTCTTTCTTTTCTTTCTTTCTTTCCTTCTATCCTTTATTTATGCTATGATAGTCCCCATACAGTACATCGTTAGTTTTTGATATAGTGTCCCATGATTCATTATTTGCATATAACACCTTTCCATTAAAGAGCACGGCCCTCTTCCAGAAAAGATGAGGTCTTTTCTTATGGGTTCCTCAGCTGCGCATTAGCTGGATTCTGGAGAGAATGGGAAGGAAGTTTCTCTGTCAAGTCAGGAATATTCACAGAGAAAATCTTACCTATCAAATCCTATCCCTTGTCACTATGTAAACTGGGATAGTAGGCTTCGGGGAAACGTTTGAGAAAGGGAAGTAAATGAATAAAAGCCACGCAAGAGACGCAGAAGTAAAGCCGTTTGGAGAAGCTAATGCTTTTCTGTCGCTTGTGTGCGTCCCGGAAGGCGTCCGGACAGGACCCGGGCGTGCGGCGTTCACCCGCTGCCCCGCAGCAGCCCCGTCGCTTCGGGGTTCCGGGGAGCTTTTCGTCTACCTCTTTCCCCGTGGCTTTGATTGTTTCCGCGGGGTGGTTACCCCAAGCCTGGAAGGAGGGGCCCCATTAGTGGGAAAAGAGCTAATTCGAGGCGATTTCATTATCTATTCTCTGGTACCATTAATTAACCAGTGGGCCAAGGGCTCGCCATGTGCCACACAGCTGTCACATCAGATGTCTTCCCTGCCGCAGCCACTAACCGTCCCGCCACCGGGGCTACGCGCGCGCCGGCAGACACCGAGTGACGGTGCGGCTCCTTCGTGCCAGGCCGGGCTCGAGTCCGTGAGGAGTGGGACACCCGTCGTCATAAAGCCGTTCATCGTGCGCAGGACCGGAGGGTGCTGGTACACGGGGCACAGGCTGGATGAAATGGTATAAAATCAAGCACGCCCAACAGAACGGCCAAACAAAGGCCTCTTCCAAAGGCATCTTTACCCCAGACCCTTTCTGCTGGTTAGAGCCCTCGGTAACAGGGCAAGGGGCCGAGATGACCCGAGACCGGACACGTTTAAAGCCGAAGTGGCCATTTAGAGGAAATGACTTCTTACTTGGGGACAGCAGAAAATGTCTGAACGCGCGAGTGATGTGTCTTCCAGCAAACGGCATAAAACAAATGTTGCCAGACCTGCTTCCTCATGTGCTACATTGTGCGTTTATGCATGTGCGCTGTGTGAACAAGCGGGTTAAAAGTTAAACAGCCGCCTAGGGCGAGGAGCCCGCGCACCGGCCAGGTAGGAAATGGGCTGCCTGACTTCCAAACTATTACTCTACGTCTTCAGCGGGAACTAACAGGCACCGGTGTGCAAAAATGTCTTTCCTGAAGGTGCCGGGTATTATGAAATGGGGCTGCTTTAATGTCTGAAATAGCCATCTGACCTTTAATCCAAAGCCATAAATTTATCATTGTCTGAAATTGGTGGACTATCATTCTTATGAAGGCCAGTTTTTAGGATTTAGCATTTACAGAATACTTAGTCTCCAGTGCATGAAAAGAGACTTAAAATTCACTGGGGTGCCCTGGAAAATGGTCGAATGAAAAGGAATTAGCGACTTTGAAACAGGACCTGGTCACGCTGCTGAATCGAGTAACAAAGGCAGGGGGAAAACAATGCCTGGCGAGATCAAGTTAGTCCATATTTCATAAAATGATAAATACCTAGAAGTCATGTTTATGTATAATGAATTACAATCCTTCCACATTTACCTTAGTAACATTTTACGGGGGCTGTATTTTACTCCCAACTACCAATTATGTCATCATTCTGGCATTTACCTGGACGTAATGCTACACAGCCAACCCATTCTTGTAACATAATTCACTGCTTAAAAGTGTTTGTAAAGTCACACGGCGCTCCGCATACACATAACGACTCGGATATTGCTATTAAATTTTACAGATTAAAGTTTAGTAAACCTTAAAAATCTGATGTTGGTTTCTGGGCATCTTATTAATCCTAAAGGAAAAGATGTTCGGCTATTTAAATGTCAATAATGTGTAACCCTGTAAAAAGTAGACAATGTATAATCCATTATACAACGCCTCACCTACCATTTTAATGGAAGAGAGAGACTTGCTTTTTTAACTGTAAAAGGCAGGTCATTTACACTCTCACTTCTGCCACAATATTATGTCATCTATTAAAATATGAAAATACACACATAAAACACATACATACACACTTTCACACTTCATACCCCCAAACCCCGGAGTCTTCCTTTCCTTGACTCATTAAACTCAGTAAAGAAATCACAACTGTTACCACTGGTTTGCATTTATTCATCTTAATTTAGGTTTGGGGGGAAAAACACAAGAATTCAGATCTTTTTACAAGCTTGTGAGGTCACCAAATTTAAATTACGCCTTTGCCTGTAAAGCACATTAATAAAAAGTACTATACAGAGGGAAATTTAATATGAATGGTTAAAATGCATGGAATTCAGATTTTACTGTCAAACAGCTCAATTAAACAAATTGAATTTTTAAGCAACAAAGGGGAATTGAATCAAATTAGGACCAGAGTGGGATCTGAAATGTGGGCGCGTGTGGCTCCCCAGCAACGAGTGTTCTTTATTTGTTGCCTCGGCTGTCGGAGGAGGCTAGCTCGGGCCGCAGTACAAAAGGATAAAAATGTTCACCATTGAAACACAGTTTTTGGCTCCCAATAAATCATCTGTCACTTCATCACAGCCCAGTAGATAATGAGCAATAAAGTTTTCACACTCAGGGAATGAGGACACAGACACAAGAAATACAGCTGAAACTATAAGTCTGGCTTTTCTGAAAATGGAAGGTGCTTTGTATAAGAAATTGCCCTACGAGCTCCTCAAAGAAGAGCCTGGCTTCGGAACAATACGCAATTTACTGCATTAAAAATTAAACCCCATTTATTAGCAACTTTAATGACAACAGTATGTGGAGGTCGATGCATTAAATAAAGAACGATGTTGATCCAGAAATAGCTCCATACTCACAGTCCTGCTGGCACAGGGCCGTCTATACAAGGAGTCACTATAATTTTTACTGGCATTATTTGAAATGTTTGTTTATGTGCAAAAAGTATTCCCCATTTAGCATTTAAATAGTGCTAACATATCTGTGACTCAAAAATAATTTTTATTCAGATGAGTTTCTGGATATTCACGCCCCCACCCCCCATGCACACACAAAAATCAATTGAAAAGAACAAGAAACTTGAACTATCGATTCCAAAATCATATGCCGGTCTATTCCACAAATGCGTCCCTGGTATGTGCAGATGTTCTACAAAGCTTTCACCACAATTACCCTGAATTGTTTCTGACTTTTACTCACCCATCTCAGCAACTTGCACGTGGGTGGGCTACCTTATAACCAAAACCAACTGGACAGAGAATAAACTGGAAAATATGGGCAAGAAAGACGAAAGGGGGGAAAAAAAGAAGAAGAAAAGAAAGAAAGGAAGGAAAAGCCAACTCATTGTCACACCAGTTGCCCTGCATAAAATATTTCATAAAAAGTGCTCATTGAAACTGACACAGTTGAATGTGGGACAGTAAGACGACCCCTCAAAGCAGATCTTGCCTGTGCTGGTCACAAGATTGGCCGCGGGTCCCTGTCCCTGGGGGGGCATGGGATGGCTTTGGCCTAGGAAGGAGGACAGAACAAACCTTCTCTTGTTACAGGAGCTCTGCCTGTGCTCTAATTGTTGAAATGTGTGTATGGGGACAGAGTTAGCCTGAGGGTTCTCTGGTGGGTTCCCAGAGCCATGCTTCGGGAGGTCAGACGATGTGGCTCAATAGGGTGCCAGTTACAGTTCGAATCACGTGCCCCAGGATTTCTCACCTGGATCCTGCCTCAGAGCCTCTGAGCCTCTGTTCCTCCTTGGAGGGTTATCATTCTCTCCCAAACAGCCCGGAGAGGGCCACGCCGGGTACCTGGAATGCCACAAGAGCTCTACCTCCCAACTTCTGCTTTGCAGAACTCCTAGGACTATTGTCCAACTCCTAGGACAGATCACACCACAAACCTTGCGGAGGAACAGAAATAAATCATAAATTATAAATTAAAATCTGAGTGGAGGGTCTTGCATGGTTCCCTAGCCGTCTGTCCGTGGCAGTTTGGAGGGACCAAGACCAGCAAAATGATGCTGCTTTAAACCAAAGAGAAGAGAAAAATCCAAAAAGCTTCACCACTATATTCACACCCTGGGCAGCTGGGTTCCATGGGGTGGCGGTGCTCTGCCACATGATGTTTCTCCGAGGCGCCTGGACAAGGGGGCAGGGCAAGGGGGTCTGGAGGTGGTGCTTGTTGAAAGTGGAGGAGACACCCCTCTCCCCTTGAGGTGGCCCCAGTGTCGGGTGCTTGGAGATGGCGGACGCAGGGATGCCTGGAAATGGCATGGGTGACAGGAACTTTAGATCACCATCCAACCCTAAATCTATAAATCTCTTACCTAATTTCACATCTATTCTATAAAAGTCCCTTGATTCAATAGGATCCAAGCATTTTAATTAATGCTGTTTGATCTTATTAACGGGTGTAAAAATATAATCAGACAAATTGCAGCAATTTGCAGTTGAAAGATATTAACTAATACTCTTGCAACAGAAAAAAACATTACGCTGATATGTAAATAAATGCAAATACAGATCTCCTTGCTGTATTTTGTGCCTAGTTTCTGAGAAAGGCAAGTCACTTTAAATCCTTATTTCTCAGTTGTATTCGTTAAAATAATGCATGTTAATTATATTCTGACATTCATCTGACAAATAACTGATAAGTTACACAATGTAACTACTAATAATCCTTGCAGCCCATTTTATTATCTTATGAAATTAGAGATTGAACATTGATTATGACTAATAGGGGATTTCATCCAATAAAGACAGCACACGAGAAGTATATAAAAAAAAATGGGTAGCTGGCTTTTGAATAGCTAAAAGGAGCTACGTTCAGTCATTAATTAGCAAGGACAAATACTCTGGGTGAAGATTGTAATAGTTGTACTTTCTCAGACCGGAGATGAATTATTTATTTCAACCCCAGCTGTACCGTAGAGTACAAGTAGAGTTTGTTTAGTAACAACAGTAGAAATATATTTGCTACAGGGCCAGCCTGGTAACACCGCTTGTTAAGGCGTGCTATTTGTAAGCAAATTTATAGGAAAAGTACGCAATGTCTAATCCTAAACTACTCCAGCCTCAGACTGAAGGGTGATTTTGCAAACGTCCTGCAGCACTCCATCATCCCTTCATTTTAATGTCTTTATTTTATGATTTTGTTGATGAAATACTACGTACCCAGTGCTCAAAATTCCTTTTAGGCTGCAGGCACTGGCTAGCTGACAAGGCAAGCTATATTTTACGGCCGTATATTTCAGCTCTCTCTGTCCAAGTTGGAGGACACAGTAGCCAAGATGGTTTTTCATCGTAGAAATATATTTTCATATTTATTTATTGATTTGACTAATGTATCTATTTTTCAATTCACATGCTTATGTTTCAATCCATTAAAGTGATTCATGGTCAAATAATATGTTATTGCAAGTACAAAGAGGAGATAAAAACCACTGTACATTTGCTATAACACGGGAACAAAAATAATAAAAAAATTGCATGATTAAATATAGTTTTAATCCCCAAAAGATCAAAACGAAAATGATGTTTTTAATTATTTCACAAAAAAGGCATAAAGTAAAAGTTTTTTAGAAAAATAAAAGTACAATGCAATTACCTATGAAATAAGTTTCTCAGTAATAAATATTTTGTGGATGTTTCTTAACAAGATTAAGTACTCGATATGGACTTCGATAAGCCACGAAATTAACAACAAAATAAAACCTAAAATGGGTCTCAATGACTCAGCAGGAGACTAGGTGGCAAATCTGACCAGCTCCTGGATATAAGCCTCCATCTCCAAGTGCCTTTCCTGGAGCAACTCAGCGAGCTTAGAATGTTCTTGAGATCTTAGGTTCTGGGGATGAAGATAGACGGATGGACCGCCGTGCTGACCAGGCACCAAAATGCTGAGAGAGCCTTGAGACATTCCATTTGGTTTGACCCTAAAGGGACCCTCCAGTGGAGGAGACGGGAGAACCCAATGCAAGGCTGCTGCTTCTTAGCACCCGTCCCCTTGCAGGCTCGCCACAAATTTCATTCTCCTTGAATGTTTGTTTTATGAATGCTTAGAGATGCAAAATAATAAAAACACCTGTGTGTACACGTGCGTGTTTGTGTGTGTGTGTGCACATACACATCTGGAGACGGAGTATTTCAGGATACAGCATCCTGCTGTGTGATCAGGCTGAAACACAGAAGCCGAAAGAGACGCAGGTGCATGAGGAAATACAAAACCTAAACTTGCTCAGGACAAGAGAAGTCACTTGGACTCTTGGAGCAACAACGAGCATTGGCCCCAGGAATCATCTAGCATTGTGGGCAGTAATCCAGGATGGAAACCGAACACGGACAATGCAGTTGGATGGAAAGGGGAGCAATTTACCTCAAAGGTGACCAATAAGTAGAGGCATTTCTTAGAGGGGAAACAGGACTACAGAGCAGAGAGAGAAAGCCCTGCACGCTTGGATCTGGGGCTGTGAAGACCCTGGCTCTCTGCGGAGGCTTTGACCTTTACTGTGGCTGGGATGGGAGGCTCCTGGCTCCAACCAGGACAGGGTACAGCAGGTGAGGTCAAGGCCAAGTCGGTGAGCTCCTTCATTCCTCATTCAGTGAGGTCGACTGAGCTTCTGCCATGTGCCAGGATGGTGGAAGGAGCTGGTGTTAGCCTCCTGTGTTTTCCAAATATTTTCTATAAATGTCGCCAGACCTCAGCTGCCTTTCAAAGATATCTGGAAATAAGGGAATTATTATCGGTGGTATAGAGAATGGCTACGTGTCATTACTGTATCTGATCTTTTTCCGGGCTAACCCAGAGCGTGGACTTCAGTCTGCAGCTGGCCTCACCCTTAGTGCCCACCTTGCGCCTAGAGCACGGGAGAGGGGACACCCAGGCTGAGCTGATGCTTTCCTCCCGAGAAGGCTGTGCTTAGAGGGGGAGAGCCTGTTCAGACTGCATTCCTACCCTTAGGTGTGCAGAGGACAGAAGAGAGGGTATCAGAGAGAAGCTCTGGACATACCGGGGACGTTCTTTCCCGGCTGAGCCCTACCCTTTCCTGGTCTTCTGAAGAAGCCAGGAGGTATGTTCCTGCTCACTGGTCGTCCCAGGCATGTCTCCTCTCTGGACTGTGACATCCCGGGCAGAAGGACAGGGGTCATGCCCCACCCACAGCAGATGTTCAACAGATTTTTGCAAAGTTAAAGAACGAATGAGGTGCCCCATTCTCTAGACCTCACGTGAAGATCCAGATTACAGGGATTTAAGGATGAGCCTATAGAAGAAAGACAAAAATTCCACACAGTCTCAAAATTTGGAAATACCCATTTAAATATTTTGGTGTTTTGTTTTTTTTTCCTACCTTTTGCCACAAGAATTCTTTTACATTTTACATTAAACCTTGGGAGCGCCTGGGTGGCTTAGTTGGTTAAGCAACTGCTTTCAGCTCAGGTCATGATCCTGGAGTCCGGGATCGAGTCCCCATGGTGTCGGGGGTGGGGGAGGGGGGTCCCAGCTCAGCAGGGAGCCTGCTTCTCCCTCTGCCCCTCCCCCATCTCATGCTCTCTCTAACGTGCTCTCTCATTCTCTCCCTTTCAGGTAAATAAATAAACAAATAAAATCTTTTTAAAAAATAAATAAATAAATAAATAAAATTAACCTTGGGTCAAACCCTTCAGTCTGTTTTTCTGACCACATTTTTCACTAAGTATTTTATACTGCACGGTATTCCACAAATTTTTTCCACAACAATTTTGAATGGTTGCCTAGCATTTTATGGTATAAATGTACTGTAAATATACACTCTGTTTCCCCGTCACCAAAGATACTGCAATAAAAAAAATCTCTGAAGCCAAGTCTTTATTAACATCCGTAATGATTTCCATAGGACAAAACTTAAAGTAGAATTGAAAATACTGGAAAATCTTTAACCAGGCAGGCCAAATCATATACCTTCCCGTTAGCTGTGCCCATTTTCCTACACCCCCCAACATCAGATATTCTCATTAAAGTGCTTTTATAAGCAAACATTTATATACGTAATTTTATAAGTAAAAGAATATTTCATTTTACTTGTATTTCATTACGAGTCAAGTTTAGAGATTTTATACTTATTGGCCATTTATATTTCTTCTCTTTTATTTAATTACCCATTCAAATCTTTTGCATATTTTTCTTTCTATAATTTTATTTTTTTAACTTAATATTTATTTGTTTTTGTTGGTTTGTTTAACCACAGAGAAACATAAAGAAGAGAACTAAATTTGTTCAGAATCTCTCGCCAGTAATGTCATTGACATTGCTTTTTTAAAAAATGCCTGTGCTGGGCGTCTGGGTGGCTCAGGCATCCAGCTTCTGCTTCAGCAAGGACCATGATCCCCGGATCCTGGGATTGAGCCCCAAATGGGGCTCCCTGCTCCACGGGGGGCCTGCTACTCCCTCTCCCACTCCCCCTGCTTGTGTTCTCTCTCTTGCTCTGTCTCTCTCTGTCAAGTAAATAAATAAAATCCTTAAAAAAAATGCCTGTGCAAGATCAGAAAATTCAACAATATGCCTCCTTTCTATCCCCAGGGCCCATGCCGGTTCCTCTTTTCAAATCCTGTACCGGAAAGCCATGTTCCTTGATTCCTACGACACATACTCCACACATTCATGCACACACACATCTCACACACGCATGCACACACATAGTGCTTTGCCTTGCTTTCATGCTTAATAGCAGAGAATAGAGATATTCCCATATAATCATACCAGAATCAAACCATATTCTTTTTCCTGAGTGCTTAAGATCACTAGTGCCTCAGCACTAGACACATTGAGTGTCTTTATCTGGGTTTTGTTATTTTAACAGGATGGGAACAAAAGTGTGTGTGTGTGCATGTGTGTGCGTGTGCGTGGAGAAAGAGACAGAGGGGCCCTTTGTGAGTGTGAGGGTAAATGCCTAAAGGTGGGGATGTCTGGTTTATATTTTTCTTAGCGATTTGAAGAATTCTAACATACTGAAGATGTTAACACTTGAACTGTAATATAAGCTGCAAACATTTTTTGTAATTTGTGATCTAATTTTTTAACTTAAAAATGTACTTTTATAATTCCAAGCCCATCCATTTTTCTTGGTTTCTACATTTGATTTGCAAAAGCCTTTGCTTACAGAAAGATTAAGTCACCTTTTACATAGATTTTGGTATTAATATAGAAGAGATCCATTCCTAAACTTAAAATATTGACCCTCCTGGTGCTCGTTTTAAGTCTAATCATAAAACAGGGATCTAACTTTTCTTTTCCCAAATGCTTAGCTAGTGGCCCCAAACTATTTGCTGAATAACCCTTTCTTTCCTTACTACCTGAAAATGTCATCTCGGTTACATCTAAATTATTTATGTCTCTCCCTGAAATTTCTTTCTGTGCTATTGATCCATTTACCCTGCACCACGAGCACATTGTTCTAATCACTCTAGTATTTTAATATCTAGTAGGTCAAGTCCTCTCTCATTATTCTTGTTTTTCAAAATTTCCTTGGCTCCTCTCAGCCATTTATTTTTCCAGATGAACTTTAACAACATTCTGTTAAGTTCCACCCTGAATCCCGCTGGGGCTAGAATTGGATATTCATTGAATTTGTGGATGAATTAGGCGAAAGTTGACATCTGCACTACTAAATCTTCTCGTACACGGACATGATTCTTTATATTCATTTAAGTCTTTTTTTTTCCCCCATTCCCTTGGCAAAGTTTTATAATTTTTAGGACTTTTCCAGGACACTTTGTAATTTTATTCAGACTTATTTTATATTTCTGTCACTATTGTAAATAAGATGATTTTCCCTGGAATGCATGTTCTGTGCAGCTTCTGGTTGTTCTGTGTGAAGTAAGAATCTGCTAATTTATGCATATTAGCTATAAATAAATAAAAGCTATAAAAAGTTTTAGTTGACATGGTTAAATATTCACTAAAAATCAGCTAAAATTGTCTTGGTGACTCTAATGTGGTTTCAGTTTTCTTTAGATTTCAGAGTCTTGTCAACGGGAAACCATTCTAATCTTTTCTCTTCGTTTCCAGTAATTCTGTGTCCTTTTCCTAACACTTACAAAATAGCCTATCAACGTAACTGATAATTTATTAAACACTACATCTGAAACTAATGATGTACTATAAGTTGACTAATTGAATTTAAATTTTAAAAAAATAAAATAAAACTTAAAAAATAGACTATTTAAATAGGAATCACAATGACCATCTTGTGTTGTTCTTAACTGTAAAAGATATGATTCTAATGAGACCAGGCGGGCACGGGGATGATGATCTTATGAAATACTATTTCCGTGCTTGGGACATATCCCCTTTTCCTCCTTGCTGTTATTATCGAGAAGAGAAATGTTCAATTTTATCAGATAACCTGCCGGCATCGAATGCATTAAGCACACGTGTTTTTATCTGTATCCTACAAATAGGGTGGATTCTCCCAGATTTCTTCGGGATGATTCACGCTTGCACGCAATGAACACTATGAAGTCTCATTCTCAAAAGCTTAGAATCTGGACTCAGAACAATTTAAGTTTGAATCTCATCCCTACTACTTCCTGGTTCCGAGGTAATGAACTTGACCTCATCAAGCCATCAGGCCTTCCTCCTCTTGACAGTCGCCAAGGAGTAAGTGAGATTCGTGTATACGAAGCCCTCCACAGGAACGTCCTCATTATTTTCATTATTTTTGAATACCCTGTTCCTTTCAGTTTGCTAATAATTTGTTTAGGACTTTTCCATGGTGAAACTAATTATACCTTTTTTCTATATCTGTATCAAAATTTGGTATCAAGAATCTTCTACTTTTATGAAATGAATTGAGAAGATTTCCTTCTCTCCTATGCTCAGAAATGGTTTCTAGCAAGTAGAAATTAATCATAGGTTGAGAGATGCAAAGAAGTGAAAATCACCCTTGAAACCATTCCATTTGGCTGTTATACTTTCAGGTGGTAGAAGGTAAATTGTTTGGTTTGTGTTCTGTTGCATGTGGTGACATGGCCAGTCAGAGCCTCGGCTTGTACCGAGTCGACTTTAATCACACATATTCCTAGGAACCCCTTGCATCATCACGATTCTCAACTATATTCAGACAAACTTTTTATCATCTCTGTGTCTTGCGTGAATGGTCCCGCAATGCAACCTCATGCATTTGGAAGGTGATTTGTTTTATTTTGTTTGATCGTATAAAATCCTTATCAGAGCCTTTCCCTACAAGTCTCAGGTAAGTTCATGCTGCATCATTTTGTCTTCTTTGACAGAATGGTCTGTTTTTGTTTTTATGGTTGTTAAGGATAATTGTTAACAGCTATCAGCATATTGGTATAGCCGTGGACACACCCCAGGAGGCTTCTCAGGACAATTCTTATATTATTCATTTCAATAACTGAACTTCGTTTCTCCTTCACCATTTTTAGTAACCTGACCTTTTCATCCTCAGGAAAAGAATTTTTTTTTAATTTTCGTGTGTTGTCATAGTTTTTTAAACTATTGTTTCTTTCTAGTTTCATTGCATTGTCATGAAAGACTGTGTCACAATAAAACATTCCTTTTGGGGAATATATTGGTGCTTTCTTTTGGAATAAATGGTACATTCTTAAAAATGTTCTGTGTAAGACTGATGAATCATAGGCCTGTACCCCTGAAACAAATAATAAAATTAAAAAATGTTCTATGGATATTTAAAAATAGTGTATATTCTTTATGGATACAAATTTAAATATATTAGCTCTATTACTAATGTTTTATATACTAATTATATTGTTGAAATTTCCTATAGGGTACTTTTTTACTTGATGCTAAGATAAAGTATGTTAAACCCCTCCACTGACATTGTAATTTTGATACTCATGAATGTCTAGCAGCATTCCCTTTATCTATTTTAACGTGTCTCTAATTAAAATCGAATGTATTGTTCTGTTATGGCTGATGTCTGTTGAATCAACAAGAAGGTCAACCCAGGTGAGATCAAAAGACTTTCCTTTCTCTCCACCCACCCTGTGCCACCTCCCACCGTCCACACCCGGTGGGAGTCTGCAGGAGGCTGCTGGGCCCTGTCTCTACTCTGATGGCTCCTCCCTCCGCGGCCCCTCCCACCTGCTCCCTCCCCACCCTGGAGTTGAAGTGAGGGAAGAGTCTGAGGAGGGGAGGGCAGGGCAGGTGGGGTCACATGACCGGCAGCTCCAGGTCCCTTTCCCTCCCTCCTCTTCCTCCGTCTCTGTCTTCACAGGCCATCCTCCGACCACACCGGTCCTATTACCCGAGGGGCCCACCCTACTCCAGTATGACCTCATTTCAATCATTTACCCCTGCAGTGACCTTATTCCCATATAAGGTCAGATTCTGAGATATTGGGGGTAGGACTTCAACATGTATGTCTGGGGTGTTATGGTTGGACTCTTTTAACTCAACCTATACCAACTGTCATCTTGCTGTACCCTGCGACCTCCTAAGCACTCAGAAATGGCAGATGAATGAGTAGGTTTGGAAGGAGGACAAAGAATTCATGCCTTGGCTCAAATTCACCTCTAGATTATGATTGGATCCTTCTCCCCTCCAGGCTCCTGGCCCTGGCGCACCGGTGGGGGGGGGCATTAATGACACACAAGCAAATGAGCTACTCAGAGCCTCTTGTTAAGCACGTCAGCTGTGGACCCAGCTGTCGATGACATGAGGAGGTTCAAAGTCTCCGTATTTGCCTGACGGAAGGAGCAGCCTCAGGGGTGGGGTGGATTGTGTCGCCTTCCTGAGACATCCAAACACCTCTCACCCACAAACGGCTGGGCCGTCACTCCACGGCAGGGTGTCCGCATTCCTGGATGCCCTCAGTCTCCCCAACGGCTCTCTCCCTGGAAAGTTCGTATCTGGGCTTCAACTGAGCAACCTCTCGAGAGGTGGGAAAGCTCAGGCACGAAAACAGAGTCGACCCTGCCTGGTTCCTCGGCACAGGCATTTAGATTTAAGAAGGACTCCAGGATGTACTCCAAATCTGCCCACACCTTATGCTTTTCTACCCCTTGTCCTTGGTTCTTAGAAGTATCATACAAGAAGCTGATGAAGAATGAAAATACCGAGATTTAAAGAACATTATTTAATCCTGAAAGTGGCTTAGACATGTCGGATGATCAAAAAAAGTCCCAGACTCATCTCTTCATAAACAGCGAGGGACACCTCTCCCCACATGCCCCTCTCTGACAAGCAGCACAAATCAATGACTGATGTGCATAAAACCCATAGAAACAGAAATATCTGACTTCAGTAAGAATGTGTGAAACTTCACAGATGTCACTCAACTGGCTTTGAAAAACGTTTTGGTCTAAAATATTTAGATGGAAAAGGTAGAGAAGGCATCTAAAAGTGACAAGCACGTGTTAATTGAAGAACACATAATGAACACAAATATCGGAAAGGACTCAGCTTTCTCCAGGAGGTGCAGTGTCTAGAAGAAGAGACCAAGGCCCCAGGAAGAACCAGCGCCAGGCGTGGTCGTTTTAGGTAAGCCTGGGGTAAATTTCACTCGCAACCTGATTCCACCAAACCAGAAGGAAAAGTATTTATGACTTGAGCCATAACGCCGTTTACAACACCCTGAGAATTCTACAGTCACAAACCAACCACGAACCCAGTGGCTTTCCAGCATGATTCTGTCTCCTCAACTGAACAGAAACTGCTGGAGGAATGACTGGAATCGAGGACAACGCCTTCCTACCTTTCCAGTGTGTGTCTGCTCAAGCACATGTTCTCGAATCCTGAGAGCAAACTGGCAGATCTCACGGCTGTTTATGTGCAGGAGCATGGTTTCAAGAAACGTGCATCCCCTCGTGTGGTCCGTGGAGCAAACCCCCTGTGAGGAGAGGTAAGACCCTCCGCTGAGTGGGTGGGACCCCTCCCCCCAGGTCAGGGGAAGATCCCAAGAGGCCGTGTTTGCCAGGGGATGCCAGCAGGTGCTGGGACCACAGGGAGGGGAGGGACGTTGGGTTCTGCATCACTTTTTCTTTTTATTTTCCTTTTTTTTTTCTTTGATTCTGGATATTTCTTCGCTTAATGCTACACAAGGCCCGTGAATGTGGAGGAGTCTGCCCACGCGGCGGTCGAAGGCACTCGGTCCCGGTGGTCACCAGCCGGGGAGGCAGACGGAGACAGGAAGGCGCTCCCGCACCAGGACTCCCAGCCGCCCGGCCCCAGAGTGAAAGGGGAAACCGCGTGGTTCAAGTCAGGGCCAGGAAAGTGGAGACCTGGGTGGATCGTGCTTTAAGCAGCAGAGACGGGAGCCCCGCACCCGGGACAGGGGTCGTGGTTTCGCCACCGCGCCGTGGAGGCGCGGGTGGAGACCCGACTGGGAGCGCACCGTCAGCGTGCCCCAGAAGCAGGAACGCGGCCCTGAGGTCGCCTCCTTCATCACTCCGTGTGCTCAAGTTCCCCGTGACGACGGCAGCAAGTGAGCGTCCGTTACGTCGCCGCAGCTCTGCTGAAAACGCACTCACCTTTCTTGAGTAAAACTTGCCTACGTGCTCCGCGTGCACGAGCCTCCTTTTAAAGTCTTCAAGTGATGCTCCGCGGAAGGGGGTGACACAGGGACATCCCCTCTGGTGCCTTGTGCCTTGGACCCCCGTTTCAAGGATGTGTGCTTGTGTCCCAGAGCTGCCATCAGACAGTGCCACCCTCCGGGCGGGAAACAAGAGAAGCTGGCTCTCTGGCCGCCCTGAGGGCCAGGCCTGCGTCCACCGGGTGGGCACGGCGGATCCCTTCCGCGGGCACAGAGACAATCCATCCGGGGCCTCTCCCGGCTTCCGCGGCCAGCGGGCCGTCCTTGGCCATTCCCTGGCTTGTGGAAGGATCACTCCAATCTCTGTCTTCATCTTAGCATGGGTCTGTCCCCCTGAGCCTCTCCTGGGCCTGATGCCAGTCAGATGGAAGTGGAGCCCACTGGACTCCGTTACGATCTCATCCTGACTGATGACGCCAAAAATGACACTATTTCCACAGGAGAGCAAGTCCTGAGGTTCTGAGAAGGGCATGAAATTTGGGGAGGGTGACCATTCTCCAATCCAGGACAGTAAGATTTTGACCTTGTTTTTTTTTTTAAAGATTGTATTTATTTATTTATTTATTTGAGAGGGAGAGAGAGAGCGCGCACAAGCAGGGGGAGCAGCAGAGAGAGAGGGAGAAGCAGGCTCCCCGCACAGCAGGGCCCCTGAGGCTGGACTCGATCCCAGGACCCCAAGATCATGACCTGAGCCAAAGGCAGATGCTTCACCCACGGAGCCCCCCAGGTGCCCCTGACCTGATTCTCAATATACAGCTCTTCCCGCGCCCGGCTCTGCACCCCGAGCAAAGAGATCATCTGAGAACCACGGTGCGGGTGATGGATTTCTCCGGACCCCACTTTACCCCCAGTTAGGGCTGAGGGTATCAGTCTGCCCAGGTTCTCAGAACATGTGGGGTGTGACTCCTTGATCGACTTTAGCAGACACTCAGCCACCACTCACGGTGCCAGAAACCCCATGTAAAGGGTGGCCAATGACAGAAGCACTGTGGGGCCCACCTTGTGTCAGTGTGTGTCTCAGAAAGAGTTAATCTCCAGAAGCAAAGGCTATGGAGTCAGTGAAGACAGTCGCCCGGGGAACGGGGGAACCGTGCCGTTCAGCCCTAGCAGGATCCCTTCTGAGCACAGGCGGGCAAATGCTGGCATGGAAAGGAGCCCCAAATGAGCCAGGAAGTCTTCCACTCCATCATGAAGAATTGTTCTCTGGAGTGGGTACCAGTGGGGACATGTTTGAAACACTTACCATATGTGCCCGGGAAGGGTCTAATTTGTCCATCTTGAAATTTTGCCTTTCTTTTGAAAGGATAGTTAATTTAAAGTAATTTGTTTCACAGGTGAAGCCTTTTTCCAAGTGTTTAATACATCACCCTTGGTTGCCTAAACAATTAGAAATTGTCACCAAAGAAAAATGTCGCAGTTCATGTAAATAAGTGTTTACCTAAAGGACTGGGAACCCACCAGAGTCAGCACACTTTAATGAGGCATGACAATGGAGAGAAAGGCAGGGCTCCACTGCAGCTGCTAGAGCTGACATTGCTTATGGTAAAAATTGGCCAAAACAACTATTATTTGTTTTTTTCTTGTCAGAAATAATGTAGCTTGAAAATTTTCAACAGGCAACATGAGTCCGGACCATTTGTTACTTCTAATGGCCTAATTGTTCTCCTGGCAGATATAAAAAATTGGGGCACTTATGTCATTTACCTAAATTTCTAATTAATGCAATGACAAAAGAGAAATTGGAGCAGCAAAAAAAAAAAAGAAAAGAAAAGAAAAGAAAGAGAGAGAGAAAAAGGAAAAAAGAGAAGTCGAAGCCCGCCCCTCTCTACGTGCTGTCTCCGTTGACTTGGCAGCTACGTGCCCCACTGCCGGTCTCCGTCGTCACCAAACACCGCAGAAGGAGGGAGAGATAGAGACTATTGGCTCAGATTCCTCAGGAAACAGGGCACTGTCTTCTCAACAACCTACAAAACATCCCACTGGAAGGAAAGGTGAGTTGTGCGAGTTATCACTTCCCGGAGAATCTCGACTTATCCCATCCCTGAGCACAAGGAACCCTCGAGCCCCGCCTCCTCAACTCCAACACAGACCCCAGTCTACAAACGTGCAATCAGGTCACCGAATTCAAGCCTCGGGTGCACCAGGATTCACCTGACACCGGAACATTCCCGCAACCGTGCATCGCTGTAAAGCAGCTCACGTCCAGCAAAGTCCCAACATTGTGTCTGCTGGACCCATGATGACATTTTTTTCAAAACACTTCCTCCTCAAGCAGAGGAAGAGACACATTCCAGAATTCTAATTATGGCTGACATTAACGAAGCCGTGGTCATGCAAAACATTTTCTGTTCTGTGTTCCCAGAATAGTGATTGCGTGCGATGTTTGGTGGAATAAAAGTTAGATAATCTGGGCAAGTTCCACGATCTTTCCTTAGATGCAATGACCACTAGAAAGATGAAAGTTCTCAGAATTCTGTAGTGCAGAAACCTCTTTCAAGACATGTGGCTCATCATTTCCTAATGTATTGGACCTTACAGTTCTTATTTTTAGTTGAAAAAAAAAAGTCACATATTGCAGAAAAAATATCTGAGAGATTTAACCCTGCTGTTGAGGTCCTTGACGGGTTTTCGAAGCTCTCCAGTCTAGTGAGAACACCAATAATTGGATGAAGAGACATGAGACAAATGAAACACAGGCAAGGACGCTGGAACACAGTAAGTGCCTAATAAATACTAGCTGGATGGTGCGGGAGGAAGAGGGAGAAATTCAACCACAAACGCCTTCTGAAAATTTCCCCCATGGCTTATAGGATCAGAGGCCTTGTCTTTGGACTTGTGGCCTCCACAACCGTGACACAATAGGTTCCTATACTTCTAAGCCCCCGTTTGTGGTCATTTGCTGTGGCAGCCCCGGGAAGCTGGCCTGGGCATGATGGTATGAGCAGGTATCTAAGAACAGTCATCAAGTTCCCTCCTTCCGTGTATGCTCCTCTAAACGCCACATTCTGGAGTGCCTTAGCAGCTCCTACATGAAGCCTTCCGGGCTTTCTAAAGCAGTCCATGGCCTCAGTGTATATTCCAGCTTCTCAAACGTGACAGTCCACGCTGAACGGGGCACTCCCATGTGGTGGAGTTAAGACAGCGGGCAGACCTTTCTACCCTTGAGACGCAGATATTTAGCAATCGCAGAGCTGCTGTGTCTTGAATCATGATCAGGTGGGTCACGGAAGCACCAGGGAGCCCCAACCCTGGCTTCTCTTTCTTCTCTTCTCCAGGGGATGGCGTCCACTCCTATGATTTTAAATATGACCATGGTACTGAAGACCTACATTTCCCTGCCAGTCTGCCCATATCTTGTATTTGAGATCTCTATTTGGAGACCTCAACGGAAACTCCACTTGTGCAAAATGGACCTTTTGAGCCTCCTGTGACTTACCCTCACTCGGCTTCCAGCCAGCTGTCCCCACACCAGGGGGTCAGAGCGTCCTTCCAGTTTATCACTCAGAAAACCAAGCAGTCTTTCTGGACAGCATGTGCTGTAGGGTCTCCCCACAAAACACCTGCTGAGGGGACCCAGTTCTCCTGTGTCTTCTGCCCGCACCGGAGTTATGGCCACCACCGACTCCCTCCTGAGCCCCTGCAATGGCCCCTATATGCTCTCCCTTCCCACCTCCTGACTCCCTCCTCTCCATTCTCCTGAAAACCCATTTTAACCTGAAAACTTAGCACGCAGGGGTGCTAAGTGTACCAGTGAACAGATGTTATTTCTTGCCATAAAACCCTTCCAAGGAACCACAGTCGAGTGAACATATAGCCTCACCTCCTGGAAGTGGGCTCGGTGACACTGAATCACCCATAACCTTCTTGTCTGTCCATACTTTGGGTCCCTATGGTTTCTGTCCCCGCTAATACATAACCCCCATGGTCATCTTATAGAGGAGTCAGAATATTTCCTTTAAATTATCACTTTCAAGATTCTTTTTATATTCTAATAAGTTTTTTATTTTGTTTTACTTTGGTTGTGTTATTTTAGTCACCATAAACTACATCATTAGTTTTCGATGCAGTGTTCCGGGATTCTTTATTTATGTACCACACCCAGTGCTCCATGCACTCCGCGCCCTCCTTAATACCCACCACCAGGCTCCCCCATCCATTTAATGGTTCGTCTTCCCCTCCAATTTGCCCCAATTCACTTTTCTTTTCTTTCTCCTAATGTCCTCCATGTTATTCCTTATGCTCCACAAGTAAGGGAAACTATATAATACTTTACTTTCTCTGCTTGACTTATTTCACTCAGCATAATGTCCTCCAGTCCTGTCTATGATGATGCAAAAGTTGGGTATTCATCCTTTCTGATGGCTCAGTAATATTCCATTGTGTATATGGACCATATCTTCTTTATCCATTCATCTGTTGAGATTCTTGATACACGTTGACAAACTGTTCTACAGAAAGGAGAAATCATCTCCTATTCTGGACAGTAGGGAATCTGTGCATATTATCGTACCTTGATCAGTTTTCTGGGGATGCCTTTACAAAGCACCACAAAGTTCTGGAGTGGCCTAGGACAACAGGACTGGTGGTTTCATGGTTCTGGAGGTCCCCTGAAATCAAGGTGTGACCAGCAACACCTAATCTCTGCCAGCTCTAGGATACAGTCCTTCCTTGCATCTTCCAGCTGCTGGTGTTTGCTGGCCATCCTTGGCAACCTTGGTGTACAGTCACCAGGGCCTGTCACATGGCTATCTTCTCCCTGGTGCTCTTGAATTGTCTTATCACCTGTGTTTCTGTCTCTGTGTCCAAATTTCCCCTTTTCACATATTGGATTAGAGCTCTCCCTGTGGACCTCATTTTAACTTGATTGCCTCTGTGAAGACCCTATTTCTGAATGAGATTGAATTCTGACCCACAGGGTTTTGGGAAAGACACGACTCAGCCAACATTCTGTATCATCACATCCACAAAAGTAGTGTCAGCCCGCTCATTTCTCACAGTCTGAATGTCTACCTGTATATTCAGGGTAGATTCGTCTACTTGTTCATGCTACGTCATCACTGGACCTTCTTTTGTGAACATCCTCGCCACATTCAGTCCTGACAGAAGTTCTTCTAAGCATTTTACTCACCTTTCTGGCCCCTGCTCACTGCAGGAGAGCTGATGCCCTGTTCACGAGAGGAATTATGAAGCAAGGCTTTCCTTCCTCCAGTCACTGGTGGGGCACACACTGTGCAAACATGAACATGATTAACTTACTTCTTCACAGGAAGAGTAGGTCTATTGTCAAACAAGATTGGTGATAGCTAAAAGTTTCCGAACACCCAGCAGAAATTCTAGAAAAGGATATTTCTCATTTGTTAAGTGAAAACTACCCAACAACACTCCTTCTGTGTGACTCATTTCTACCTATAAGAGCCTCAATTACCTCAAACTACCTAGCAGTGCCCATTTTTAAAAGCTTTTTTATTCATTCCCACTAAACAGTCCAAGTGCTAATATTATGTGAAGTGTCAATTTTTTTAAAACCATTGAACTGTATTATATTAAAGCAATAAAAGTGATTATCTAGTCTAAACCCCTCCAATTTACCAAGGAGGAAAAGGAGATTTGGGGAGTTAAGCCTAAGATTACAAGGACAATGAGTGGGATGAACCCTGGCGGGAACACCAAGAGCCCAGCTCTCAGCTCAGGCTTTCCAGACCATGTCTTCTGCCACACTTGACCTTAAGAAGTATCTCAAGTGATTAAGGTTCTTGTTCAAGGTGGTGGTGGTGACTGTGACATTAGGAGCATGTGGCTTCTCTGTGTCAGTTCTTTGCTCCCATTACTCATGTGATGCTTGGGACAGCCCTCTGCTGAAGGCATAGTTCCACCTTGGGAGTGGGGCAGGGGGTTCTGGAACTCACAAGCCACTGTCCCATCCACAGACTGTGAGTTCCCAGGCAGTGGCTGCAGTGAGACCGTGACTCAGTGGCCAGGAGGTAACCCTTGCTTTTTGGATAAGTTAGCCTTCCTGACTTCCTCCAAGACATTTCTTCATACAGACATTTTCTGGGATGTGAACTTCCTCGGGATGAAAGACTTACTAATATAGTCACCGAGAAAAAGCATGTGTAATTCTGGAGCCTTAATCCTGAAGGAGGACCCTCCATGTCCTCACTGCTAAACACATTCTCTTTTTCTCTCCCTGTAAACTAAAAATATTTGCATTTCTGAGCCTGGGCCATAGGGTTAAATTTCCATGAACATTTACGAAGAGCTTATAAAGAGGTATTTTCTGTCTTGCATTGACAGGTAACAGCTCCCCTTCCAGGTGAAACTGTATCTTGGCGGAGGTATCAGTGTTTTTATCTTCGTTGTTATAGGTGCAGCCTTATTGATTCTGTTCATAGTTTTACTGTTAATAATTAAGTCGTGAGCCTTATTTCTTAATCCCATTTTATCCTCACTACTCGTCCTAATCGTTCTTTACATTAAAGGATTAGTGCTCAGGGTGCAACTGGACAAATAATGATCCACCTCGGAGAAGATGCTCCTCCAAAAAGAGTGCGGGAGCCCTTTTCCTTTACCAGTGGGCTTAGCAAGGAGGGCCAGTGGCCTTGAATGTGTTTTAAAAGTGGAACAATGTCCTTGCACGGCAATTTCTCCTCAATAACAGATGGGTAGCCTTGCCCCGGGGAAGGGGGCAGCATCTCGTGACATTTTCCATAAAGATGATCCCGAAGTCTCCTGCTGCAGGAAACTAAGTCCGTCCTCATGGAGCACCGCCACGTTCCTTCCACTGGAAAAACCGAACATCCTGTCATGCGATTCCCACTCTTCAGCCTCTTCAAAGTCCAGTGAGAGATGGGACACACCAGACCCTCGAGCTTTCTGTTGGCGGCTCAGCGTCAGCGACCCTGTCCTGCCCGCGCTGAGGGGGCTGAGCAAGGGGATGCTCGGTCTCAGCCGCCCCTCGAGTGTGTTTTCCCGTGAGGGAGGATCAGAGCACAGCCTGATCCACGCTACAGCTGAGCTGCTTTGGGGAGAAAAAGGCACTATCCATTTCTTTTCATGTTAAAGAGGGAAAAGAAAGCCCTCTCTGTTGGAGAGAAATTACTTTAACCATTGAAGAATAACATTGTTCATCCAGGGAAAACTTGGAGTCAAAACCATAACACCTTATTACTGGCAAATTCCAAGCCAGCCAGAGATGCAGCAGACCACACACTGATGTCCACAGCCCCGGGGACTGTCTGTCAGAACAAGCAGTGGGATTTCTCTCTGCTCTCCTTGCTCACACACCATCAAAACCAAACACACACAGGCATCGCCATTACACGTTGCCTTGGATTTGCAGGAGCATCTCCTTCACATAAGGAAGTGTGGTGGCCACTGCTGTGCAGATGATGGGCAAGACTCTGTGCCCTCAGGAGGGAAGGGCTGAATAGGAGAGTGCCACCCAAGGGATGCTCATGGCTTTGGGGCACAGCAGATCTAGAGGTGACCTCTTGCTCTGCCATGTCCAGTCTAGGCAGCCTTGAGCCACTTACTTAAACTCCTAGAGACTCAGTATCCTCGTTGGCAAAAGTGGGATGAGAAGTATCTGTTCTTCAAAGGCTGGAAGCATTAAATAAGATAACAGGTATAGATGTGCAGATGAATATCTATGATGGCGACAGACACTCATTAAACAGCCACCATGATTACTGTTAAAATGAAACTCTGTTATCTGCAGTAAACCAAGCTGAAAGAAGTCTGCACTGGTAGACTGCTATTCCCTATGATTTTAATTATCAATGTAAGTGTTAGGACTTCTAACCGGAATCATTTAAAGAAAAATGTTACAAGAGTAACTTAAATAGCTTGTCATCTATTTTTAAATATACTATATCCTGGTTGAAGACCTTAGCTGAATAGTTTACCAATTTTTTATTTTATATTTCTCTTCTATGAAATAGAGACTATTTTCTAAAACATGAGGGGGCAAACCCTCAAAAAACACCAGGATACACTGTTAGTCAAGGAGAAAAACCATAGTATATAATGAGTGTGCAATAAAATATTCGTTGAAATTATGGAAGTTATATGAAAACACAGAAATACCTGTCTTCAATGTGTTACCAAAAATATTTCTGAGTCTGTTGTCAATAAAAGAGTGCAATAACCCTAGTAATAACATTTTTTAACATATTTTTCATTCTTTCAATATTCAAAGGTGTATCAAGTACCCAGTATATGCCTGTATATTGGGACCATGAATGTACTGAGAAAACAGAGCTTGGGACTTGAGATCTAGTGAGAAAGACAGACAGTATTTTTTTTTTTAAATAGCAATTTGTCTCTGCCATAACAGGAGAACATATAAGATGTACGGAGAGCACGTGAAAAAAGACATCCACACAGTTCTGCTGAAATCAAAAGAAACTTTAGAGAAGAGGCGAGTTGAGACTGGGAAAAACACACGTGCACACACACACAAGAACTCATGGACCAGGGGATGAGCATCCCAGGTAGGGTGGGTGTTGTGTGAGAAGAGGCGGCTGAGAGAGCACACAGCTTATTTGGTACCAACAGGATACATTGTGATGACCACACAGGGAGAAGTGAGGAGATGAAGGGGCTATATCAGGAAAGGCCTTATAAGCCATGTGAATGAGGTCCCACTTTACCTTTGGATAAGGAAAACATTGATTCAGCCGAAAGCTAACAACAGCCACAGGGAAACATGACTAGAAGAGATGAACCAGAAGCAATTCGACCAGTAAGGAAGCAGTTAGCAGTTTGGCCAAGAAACTCTTTGGAACAGGGAAGAGACAGAATGAGGTTTCTGGCTTAGGTATCTGGGTTGAAAGTGAAGTCATTTACCAACAGCAGAGGTCTCAAAGGAGGGGGCCAGGTTAGGAAGGGTGGAAGGAGAATTTATGAGTTAACTTTTGGTCATAACGACTTTTGATCGCCTCAGGGATATACTGATAAAGAAATCCACAAGACAGTTGGAAATATGTGTCTAGAGCTTATATCAATATAAAAGGTGTTAATGGGAGAGCAGATTTATGAGAATATATAAGATTACCCAGGGATAACTTAAAGAGAAATAAGAAAGGTCCAAGGAAGGATCTTGAGAAATGACCAACATTCAGGGTCAGCTGAATAAAGACTATTTCACAAGGAAGAATCAGTAGAACGTGAGTAGAATCTTAGGAAAAGTTGTTTGAAAGCTTATAGCAGATTCAGATTCTTGCGTAGTTAGAAAGGCAAAGAAAAAAAAGGGTTTCAAAAAGAGAACTGGTTTCTTTGAAAAAGATGGATGGTACTTTGATAGGAATTGCATTAAATGTGTAGATTGCTTTAGGTAGCATAGACATTTTCACAATATTTATTCTTCCAATCCAGGAGCATGGAACATTTTTCCATTTCTTTGTGTCTTCCTCAATTTCTTTCATGAGTACTTTATAGTTTTCTGAGTATAGATTCTGTGCCTCTTTGGTTAGGTTTGTTCCTAGGTATCTTATGGTTTGGGGTGCAATTGTAAATGGGATTGACTCCTTAATTTCTCTTTCTTCTGTCTTGTTGTTGGTGTAGAGAAATGCAACTGATTTCTGTGCATTGATCTTATATCCTGACACTTTACTGAATTCCTGTATAAGTTCTAGCAGTTTTGGAGTGGAGTCTTTTGGGTTTTCCACATAGAGTATCATATCATCTGCGAAGAGTGATAATTTGACTTCTTCTTTGCCGATTTGGATGCCTTTAATTTCCTTTTGTTGTCTGATTGCTGAGGCTAGGACTTCTAGTACTATGTTGAATAGCAGTGGTGATAATGGACATCCCTGCCGTGTTCCTGACCTTAGTGGAAAAGCTTTCAGTTTTTCTCCATTGAGAATGATATTTGCAGTGGGTTTTTCACTGGATGGCTTTGATGATATTGAGGTATGTGCCCTCTATCCTTTTAATGTACTGTTGAATCCAATTGGCTAGTATTTTGGTGAGAATTTTTGCATCTGTGTTCATCAAGGATATTGGTCTATAGCTCTCTTTTTTGATGGGATCCTTGTCTGGTTTTGGGATCAAGGTGATGCTGGCCTCATAAAATGAGTTTGGGAGTTTTCCTTCCATTTCTATTTTTTGGAACAGTTTCAGGAGAATAGGAATTAGTTCTTCTTTAAATGTTTGGTAGAATTCCCCCTGGAAGCCATCTGGCCCTGGGCTTTTGTTTGTTTGGAGATTTTTAATGACTGTTTCAATCTCCTTACTGGTTATGGGTCTGTTCAGGCTTTCTATTTCTTCCTGGTTCAATTTTGGTAGTTTATATGTTTCTAGGAATGCATCCATTTCTTCCAGATTGTCAAATTTGTTGGCGTAGAGTTGCTCATAGTATGTTCTTATAATAGTTTGTATTTCTTTGGTGTTAGTTGTGATCTCTCCTCTTTCATTCATGATTTTATTTATTTGGGTCCTTTCTCTTTTCTTTTTGATAAGTCTGGCCAAGGATTTATCAATTTTATTAATTCTTTCAAAGAACCAGCTCCTAGTTTGGTTGATTTGTTCTATTGTTTTTTTGGTTTCTATTTCATTGATTTCTGCTCTGATCTTTATGATTTCTCTTCTCCTGCTGGGCTTAGGGTTTCTTTCTTGTTCTTTCTCCAGCTCCTTTAGGTGTAGGGTTAGGTTGTGTACCTGAGACCTTTCTTGTTTCTTGAGAAAAGCTTGTACCGCTATATATTTTCCTCTCAGGACTGCCTTTGTTGTGTCCCACAGATTTTGAACCATTGTATTTTCATTATCATTTGTTTCCATGATTTTTTTCAATTCTTCTTTAATTTCCCGGTTGACCCATTCATTCTTTAGAAGGATGCTGTTTAGTCTCCATGTATTTGTGTTCTTTCCAAACTTCCTCTTGTGGTTGAGTTCTAGCTTCAGAGCATTGTGGTCTGAAAATATGCAGGGAATGATCCCAATCTTTTGATACCGGTTGAGTCCTGATTTAGGACCGAGGATGTGATCTATTCTGGAGAATGTTCCATGTGCACTAGAGAAGAATGTGTATTCTGTTGCTTTGGGATGAAATGTTCTGAATATATCTGTGATGTCCATCTCATCCAGTGTATCATTTAAGGCCTTTATTTCCCTGTTGATCTTTTGCTTGGATGATCTGTCCATTTCAGTGAGGGGAGTGTTAAAGTCCCCTACTATTATTGTATTATTGTTGATGTGTTTCTTTGATTTTGTTATTAATTGGTTTATATAGTTTGCTGCGCCCACGTTGGGGGCATAGATATTTAAAATTGTTAGATCTTCTTGTTGGACAGACCCTTTGAGTATGATATAGTGTCCTTCCTCATCTCTTATTATAGTCTTTGGCTTAAAATCTAATTGATCTGATATAAGGATTGCCACTCCTGCTTTTTTCTGATGTCCATTAGCATGGTAAATTCTTTTCCACCCCCTCACTTTAAGTCTGGAGGTGTCTTCAGGTTTAAAATGAGTTTCTTGGAGGCAACATATAGATGGGTTTTGTTTTTTTATCCATTCTGATACCCTGTGTCTTTTGATTGGGGCATTTAGCCCATTAACATTCAGGGTAACTACTGAGAGATATGATTTTAGTGCCATTGTATTGCCTGTAAGGTGACTGTTACTGTATATTGTCTCTGTTCCTTTCTGATCTACCACTTGTAGGCTCTCTCTTTGACAAATAATTTTAAAATTTATATGGAACCAGAAAAGACCTCGAATAGCCAAAGGGATATTGAAAAACAAAGCCAAAGTTGGTGGCATCACAATTCCGGACTTCAAGCTTTATTACAAAGCTGTCATCATCAAGACAGCATGGTACTGGCACAAAAACAGACACATAGATCAATGGAACAGAATAGAGAGCCCAGAAATAGACCCTCAACTCTATGGTCAACTAATCTTCGACAAAGCAGGAAAGAATGTCCAATGGAAAAAAGACAGCCTCTTCAATAAATGGTGTTGGGAAAATTGGACAGCCACGTGCAGAAAAATGAAATTGGGCCATTTCCTTACACCACACACAAAAATAGATTCAAAATGGATTAAGGACCTCAATGTGAGAAAGGAATCCATCAAAATCCTTGAGGAGAACACAGGCAGCAATCTCTTCGACCTCAGCCGCAGCAACATCTTCCTAGGAACATCGCCAAAGGCAAGGGAAGCAAGGGCAAAAATGAACTTTTGGGATTTCATCAAAATCAAAAGCTTTTGCACAGCAAAGGAAACAGTTAACAAAACCAAAAGACAACTGACAGAATGGGAGAAGATATTTGCAAACGACATATCAGATAAAGGACTAGTGTCCAAAATCTATAAAGAACTTAACAAACTCAACACCCAAAGAACAAATAATCCAATCAAGAAATGGGCAGAGGACATGAACAGACGTTTCTGCAAAGAAGACATCCAGATGGCCAACAGACACATGAAAAAGTGCTCCATATCACTCGGCATCAGGGAAATACAAATCAAAACCACAATGAGATATCACCTCACACCAGTCAGAATGGCTAAAATCAACAGGTCAGGAAATGACAGATGCTGGCGAGGATGCGGAGAAAGGGGAACCCTCCTACACTGTTGGTGGGAATGCAAGCTGGTGCAACCACTCTGGAAAACAGCATGGAGGTTCCTCAAAATGTTGAAAATAGAACTGCCCTATGACCCAGCAATTGCACTACTGGGAATTTACCCTAAAGATACAAACGTAGTGATCCAAAGGGGCACGTGCACCCGAATGTTTATAGCGGCAATGTCCACAATAGCCAAACTATGGAAAGAACCTAGATGTCCATCAACAGATGAATGGATCAAGAAGATGTGGTATATATACACAATGGAATACTATGCAGCCATCAAAAGAAACGAAATCTTTCCATTTGCGACAACATGGATGGAACTAGAGCGTATCATGCTTAGCGAAATAAGTCAAGCGGAGAAAGACAACTATCATATGATCTCCCTGATATGAGGGAGTGGTGATGCAACATGGGGGCTTAAGTGGGTAGGAGAAGAATCCATGAAACAAGATGGGATAGGGAGGGAGACAAACCATAAGTGACTCTTAATCTCACGAAACAAACTGTGGGTTGCTGGGGGGAGGGGGGTTGGGGGAAGGGGGGTAGGGTTATGGACATTGGGGAGGGTATGTGCTTTTGGGTAAATTGGAAGGGGAGATGAACCATGAGAGACTATGGACTCTGAAAAACAATCTGAGGGGTTTGAAGTGGCGGGGGTGTGGGAGGTTGGGGTACCAGGTGTTGGGTATTATAGAGGGCACGGCTTGCATGGAGCACTGGGTGTGGTGAAAAAATAATGAATACTGTTTTTCTGAAAATAAATAAATTGGAAAAAAAAAAAAGAACTGGTTGAAGAAAATATAGGTATGACAAGTATACATAGGGCAAGGAGTTCTTCCTAAGTATATTAATAAGGGGGGAAATTATAAAAGATGAATTAAAAACTTCCAGATGATAGATTTATAACATTTGATATGTAAATAATTCATATGAAGTGTAAGTGGATAAAGTTTTCTCATTAAAAGAAAAAGTGTCAGTCTGGATAAAAACAAAAAGAACCCAACATTATGCTACTTCAGGAGATGCATCCTAAATATTAGAACACAGAAAGCATAAAGTAAAAGGATAGAAAGTCATGTTGTAAAAACCCTAACCAAAAGAAAGCTCATGTGCATATATTGATATGATAATAAGTAGATTTTGAAACAGGGAAATCCTTTCATTTTCCTCCCCAGTGTTGCCAGACTTAATGAGGGATATATCACAATTTAAATGGATCAGTTCATTGGAAAGAAATAGCAATTATAAGTGTATATTCACCTACTAATTTAATTTCAAAATCCATGAGTCAAAAATTGATAGAACTAAAGGAGAAACAGACAAATCTATAACCACAAGAGGAAATTTTAACATATCTCTTAAGTAATTGGTAACATAAGCAAAAAAAAAAGATGTAGAAGATGAGAACAACAAGAATAATATACTTGTTTTAATTGGCATATGCAGAACATTTTACCCATCTGTGTCAGAATAAACTTTCATTTCAAATGAAGATGGAACATTTATCGACATAGACCATGCTTTGGGTCACTGAACAAATCTCAATGAATTTCAAAGGATTAAAATCATTCAGAGTATGTTCTCTAATGATAGTGTATGTAAGTTAGAAAATCATGATAAAAAGATATATAAAAAATTTCCAAATACTTGTAAATAAAGCTTTATACTAGTGAATATCTAAATAATACAAATTAAAAATTTTGAGCTAATTATAACAGAAAATAAATAACAAAACATATTACTACATATAAGATGTAGCTAAAGCAGTGGTTAGAAAAAAATTATTATCTTGATTTATGTTTCAGAAAAAAAAAGAAGACACACTAAAAATTAAATACTAAGCATTCATCTCAAGAAAAAATACTGAGCAAACTTAGTCCAAGAAAAGTGGAAGAAAGGAAATAATGAGCTGAGAGAAGAAGTCAATGAAATGTAAAGCAAACAGACAATAAATAGAATTTACTTGGAATTTTGAGAAAAACAAAAATTATAAGCCCTTAGAAATGCTGACCAAGAAGAGGGACAAAGAATGAAAGTGGAAAGTGCCTGATATTAGGAATGCAAGAGTGGACATCACCATAGATTCTACAGACATTACTAACATAATAAGAGGGCATTGTGGACACCTTTATGATAGTAATTGAAAATACAGATAGATTGTATAGATTCATTTTAGAAATACAGCCTACCAAACTGACGCAAGAAGAAACAAAAAATTGGAATAGTCCTATATGAATAACTAAAATGAATTCTTCATTAACAACCTTCCATGAAAATAACTCAAGACCCAAAAAACTTTATTGTTGAGTTCTCCCAAACACCTAGGAAAGAAATGATAACAAATTCACACAAACTACCTCAGAGAACAGAAAGAAAGCAAAGACCTCCCAATTTGCTTTTGTCTATCAAATGCCAAATGTAACTTATAAAACATAAAAATATATACATTTTCTCTTCCTATATATATAAACAAAATACGATATACAATAAATATCATTGTATATATATTTTAACTATTATAATATATTATATTATTATATATATTATATATATTATATTATTATATTATATTATTATATAATATATTATATATTATTATATATTATATATTATATTATTATATATTATAATATAATATATTATATTATTATATATTGTATTATATTATTATATATTATAATATATTATTATATTATATATATTATATAATATATTATATTTATATATTATATATTATATTATTATATATTATATTATATATTATATATTATATTATTATATATTATTATAATATAATATTATTATATTATTATATATTATATATTATTATAATATAATATATTATTATATTATTATATATTATATTATTATATATATTATTGTATGTTGTTATATAAAACATATATTATGTTTTATATAACATATATTATATATAATATGTATTATTGTATAATACATAACTTAGTAATGCATGTAATATATTTTAAAACAATATAGAGTGTAAAATAAATGTGTATATATACACACATTGATATATATATTTACGAATATACAAACACTTATATGTAGATATAATGTACAGACATATAAGCTATATATAATCTGTGTATGTCCACCTAAGAAAGAAAATTCTGAAAGGAATAAATACATACAAAAGATAACTATTGCTATTTCGTGTAGTTGGAACTACATTCTTTTTTTTTTCATTGTTTCAGAATTTTTAATTTTTTTTTAAATAAGCATGTGTTGCCTTTATGTTGAAGAATATTGTAGCTGTTTCATTTTGGGGGAAAAATCAAGAAATGTTGAAGTGTGTTAAATTCTTTTTTTTTTTAAGATTTTATTTATTTGAGAGAGAGAGCATGAGAGGGGCGAGGGGCAGAGGGAGAAGCCAGCTTCCTGCTGAGCAGAGGGCCTGATGTGGGACTCGATCCTGGTACTCCAGGATCATGACCTGAGCCGAAGGCAGTTGCTTAACCAACTGAGCCACCCAGGTGCCCAAAGTGTATTAAGTTCTTGACAGAAGTTGGAGGAAATACCTTGAGTACCACTTAGATGGGGAATTTTAGTTTGTATAAATTAAATCCAGTAAAGTGTGGTGAATTTGGGACTGAAAGTGAGGTGAAGCAATAAATGTGAATAAAAATATAAATAAAGGGAATAAAATAAAAATATAAATAAAGAAATAAAGTGAATAAAAATATAAATCTCCAAAAAGTGATGGAAGAGAAAATGAAGAAAGTGCAACCTACTGGGGAGTGGTCCCATGAGAGAGAAAATGTTACTATGGGAGAAATTTGAACTTGGATATAGAAGAAATAGAAAAATAAGAACAAGAGGAAATAGAAGAATCAGACCAAAGAGAATGGTATTTACGGACGGCGACTATGACTCAGCTGGCGGGGAAGCAAGGGTATAAGTAGTTGTCAGTCTTCAAGATTCAGCTTCCCCTCTGTGTCCCTGGAACCCTGTCCCCACAGCTTTCCTTCAGGACTTCCTTCCCCTGCTAAGAGCCCCCTCAAAGCCCATTCCTGGAGACTGTGACTTCACTCTCCAGCTTGCACCTGCTGCTGATACAATGGGGAACCAGTTCAGGAGGGAGGTGAATTCTCTGCCATAGCCCCTACGACGAAGTCCTGAGTTCATCCTGTCCTTGAAGAAACGCGCCCTGCAAACCACACCCTCCCTCCATGCTGTGTCAGACATACCAGGAAGCCTGGAATGTTCCAGAAGCTTGCTCTCATCCCCTTTGCTCTTAACCACTCATGTCGTTCCAGGTATCGTTTATGAGCAGAGATCCGGTCCTCTGATGGACATACCTGACTTCCTTCTGTAATGTTCAAGATAAATCAATATGCCTAACGATTCACCTATAAAAAGGAGGAAAATATTGACTCAAGAAAAAAAAATGGGGGAGGCAAAAACAAGATAGAAAGTAAGATTTGAGACTCTTGAAGTTTTAAGAATATGATGCGTGAATATTGTTTTAGGTGTGGGAAAGAGAAAATTCTCATAAATAAAGGAGTGTGTGTGTGTGTGTGTGTGTGTATGTGTATGTGTGTGTGTGTGTATTCTTACTAATAAAAATGAGTTACTGAGGCAAACTTCAACCCCAGCTTCTCCAGAAGTCAGTGGAGACAACAGGAACTTGTCTGGAATAAAGGAGGAAAATGATCTTTTAGGACTCTAATTTATTTTTTCAGGAAAAACAGTTGGAGATTTATAAAGTTCTCGAAATGTTTTTAAAACATAATGGTAAAAATAAATAAGCAAACAAACCAATGAAGATGGGCTCTTTCATGGCATCCATCTGGAATCCTACCTCTGACTCCTTAATATCAGGGAAAGTCCTTGTCTACAAATCCAATTACTCCCCTCCAAATAATAGCCTATTTAATCCCCTCCCCCTCGAAATGCAAGGTTAGACCACTGGACAGTAGTTAGAGAAATTTTTGGCAATGGAAGGAAAAAAATTTTTTTTAATTTGAGCAACAGATGGACAATTGCATATTTCATTGTGGTTGGCAGCTTGCCTTTTCTTAAAAAGGCATTCATGAGCCCTGCCAGTGGGGGCCTCAGGTGCTCCCGGCTGGTTCTCACTAACCAGGGTGGGCACGGGTCCAAGGCGTCCTCGGTGCCGTGCCCTGATGGCATCTTCAAGTTTGCTGCAGCCTGAGGACCCTGGCTGGCTCTTAGCCAGGGTGACTGCTTTGTGCAGTGAATCAAAGTCACTGACCATTTCTGGAAGAAGAGACAATATCTGCAGCCCCCACCGAGTCCCCAGCAGGTCAGTGCTTTCTCCCAAGGAAGGTGCGGCCCATAGTTTCCAGCAAGTGTAGGATCCCATCTGTTTTCAGGTGTGGATGTGGTCTAGGCAAATGCGAGAGTCAGCCCTCCACGAATGTGTGCCTGTCCACTCTATGCACGCCTTCGGAAATCTCCAGGTCATAAGGCTGGGAGGTTGAGCTCATGGATTTAAAGACTCAGGGAATGTTAGACCTAAGAGCAACCTTGGACATGGCATAGCACACATGTTTCATTTAAAGGATGATGAAAGGGAGACGTTAAAGTCACTCCCACAAAATCTGCAGTGGAGCCGAGGTCCGTCCATGTTGCCGTGAGCCAAACTCTCCCATCCAGCAGCAATGGAACAGCCACCTGCCCACACAGCTCCTTCTCTGTCTCCCTGCCCCCCGGATGAATGCGTGCACCCATGACATCCTGGTGATGCCACGGCTGCGCCACCAGCAACCGTGCTTCCCTTCCGTCTGGCAATCCACCAGCCCGGATGCATCAGGCCCATGTTGGATCTCGCCAACAACCCAGAGCTTAGCATTTAGCAGCGCTCAGTAGAACCTCACTGGGACATTGCGGCACTGCGCTGGCTTTGACATTTCTCTCCAGACCAGCATGATAGACAGCAGAGGACGCTTAGTAAGGACATGAGAGAATTCCAGAAAACGCTGCTCTCAGAAACCTACGCTAACCCTTTCTAATCTCAGAAAGAACCCCCCCTTAGCTAAAATCAGTCACTCGGTCCGCTCAGTGGTGACGACACACAGACAAGATGTACGGAAGCCAACCCAGAGTCTCGGCAAGAGAGATGCAGTGCCTTCCAGCTGCCACGCCCTCGCTGGCCAAACGAGGACGCACCGGGGCATCCTGCCAAGGTCCCACTGAATCCTTCCCACTCAGAAGCCAATCCTGTTCCACCTTCTGTCTTTGTGGGTTCCCTCGGTGATCCACATGCCCCTGTTTCTACCTGTCCTCTTTGAGGTGATTTAATATTTACTTCCATGCCTCCAGGTCCCCATCACCTCTGCCACCACCCAAAGCCCCATTCATCTTTTCTCTAGATAGCGCCACTTCCATGCGGAGCAATTCAAGTCACCAGTGGAGGACAGGGGGAAGGAACGGCGCACGGCTCCTGGGGGACGTGGCCGCGCACAGATCATCCGTCTCCAGCTGCACTTCGAAAGCTCTTCTTCTGGAGCTGCTATCAGTTACCACTTCAGTACCCGATAGGAAAATGCACTCTGTGAACGGCGCATCGAGTAGATGGTGAGCTGCAGATTTTCACTTCCAGCAGCGCACCCACTTGTCACTGGAGCACAGAACCGTTTCCCTATGCTTCCCTTCCTTGAATGCTCTTTCCCTACCGCCTTGGAAAAATGAAAATTTAATCGTCCAAGATGCAATAGAAAACCCGCTCCTGAAATAAAGTATTGTTTAAAAAGGAAGGGAAGGATAAACATGTAAATCAAGATAATGGTGCCTCAGGAAGGAAGAAGCAGGAAGCGGGAACGCTCTTCATTGTATCGTCATGAAAATTAGGCCCTTGGGGAGTCAAAGGGAGAGTTTTAGTAAATACACCTGGACCACAAGGGAAACCAGACCAGCCATGCTAAGGACGGGAGAGGCACACAACGGCTAAGCCATGGCCACTTGGGTAGAGTTCCAGGTTTCCAATCACTGGTGAGTTTGTGGGTTATCCTTGTTATTAACACACCCATACACAAAACATGTCACCAGCCAAGGACCATCCCTGGACCAGTTCTGGGCATCAGAGAACCATTACGAAACTAACACTCTCACGGGTAATCACAGGTTAAGGTGGGGTATGTGACCCCGCGTTCTTAGTCACCACCTTTTGCTCTTTATGATACGACTCTGCAGTGCTCACACCTCTCCGTCGCTCCTCCTCCCTCCTCCCCCTCACTCTACTGTCCCTGCTCTCTTAGATTCTAAATGCAGACGTTTAAACCAATAACAGGTCTTTCGGGTTGGCTGTCCATTCAGGGCACAGACTGTCAACCCCCAAACCACATCCTGTCTAGAACACCTTCACGTTCTATTTTCTTTCCACTGACTCTAAAACAAATACACAAAATAAGCCCTGGGTTATGAGTGCTTCTTGGTTAAGCATAATAAAAGGCAACACCTACCTCTGCGAGGAAGGGCAGAGTCTTCATCTACACTTTTATTGCTATATTCATTTACTTTTTCATCTACCCGACCAACCAACCATGCGTCCCACACTATTTGCCTGGCACAGGGCCAGACGCTGGAAACAAGACAGTAGTCGTTTGTGTCATTGGATCCCTGCCTTCCAAGAACTTATTATCTAGAAGGCAGTTTATAAGCACCAAAATGAGGACTCCAGGTAACAAGCACCATAGGCGATCGGCAAGGGAGGCCATTGCGGGAGCCGGAGAGGCTATCACTAGCCAGATGTTGACAGTGTGTGAGAATGACTGTGTGTGCCGGAGGAGCTCTAATCGAGTCACTTGGCGGGTAAGTATGGTTGGTTGATCGAATTTTCTATGTTTACCTTAATCTAAACCTAAATTCAAATGTTAAAGGAAGTGTTTTATTTCATACTCAGATGTTCATTTTCAGACATCCCAAGATGCCCTGAGGACCACAGAATTTGAAAACTTGGTGATAAATGTGAGAGGGAGGCTGCCTCCCTTGCCGACGCCCAGGACAGCAGACGCACCCACCTCCACCCCAGCCCAGCCCTGTGAGCTGCAGACGCGATAACCAACAGCTTATCAGACACCTTATTTGTCCATTAGTGTCATAAATTTCGCATTCCTGTAACTAATCTTCCCATTCCCTCCCCCAGCCAGACCTTCCAGCACTTTCCTTCATCTCTGCAAGTGGCAATGCAACTCTTGCAGCCGGCAGCCACGGCTGCCCTTTGCCCCATCTTTCCCTCATGCTCCATAACCAATCCACAAACACAAGCCCAGGTGGCTGCATTTCCAAGAAACTCCTGACTTGATCTCTTCCTACACTCCACGCTCACCTGCTCAGTGAAAACCACCAGCATCTCTGCCTTGCTCAGTGAAGTAAGGTCTGGCCACTGCCACCCCTGGGCCTCCACAGTCTGGTCTCAACCACGTCAGGCCATGTCACTGCTCTGAACCCACTTTCACTCACCTCACTGTGAGGAAGCCCAAACTGCTGGCCCATGTCCATAGCCCTTACACAGTCAGGCCCTGCCATGACCTCTTGACTTCATTCTCCACCTCCCCCTCCTTGTTCATCTCACTGGGCTTCCTCCTTGGGGCTCCTGGTCACTTGATCAAGGGCCGCTATAATCTTTTATTAGATACCTGGGTAACTTACTCTCTTTCCTCCCTCAGCCCCATACTCTTTACTGTGCTCACTACACCAAGGCTGGCACCTGGTGCAGAGTAAGTATTCTGTACTATTTTTTGAATGAATGAATGTCTGTCCTTTGGACTGAATGGCCCAGGTCCCTATGTCAAAGCTGCTAAAGACACCGTGTATGCAGACCAAGCTGACACTGCTGGAGGTTTTGATGTAAACTTGTGATGTGGATCCTTGAAACAAGAGATTCTTTTTGCCATTTCATGAGAAGAAACCAATTCCCACCCTGTGAACAGGTGTCCTAAGCAAACATCCCACTGAAACAACGTGACAACAGGAAGTCATCTACAGACCTAATTGGTTTCTACTATGGGATCCAGATTTTCTTAAGGGGCCAGTGCCATTATGAATGTGTCCAGGAGTTCTACCATGTCCCTTGAAAGTAAGAGATGTATAGTCTTCTCCCAGAAAAGAAGATAAGGAAAAAGAAGAAGGGGGGATGAGGGGAGGAGAAGGAAGAGAAGGAGGAGAGGCAGAAAGAGAAAGAAGAAGAAGAAGACGACGACAGCAGCCCACGGATGGCTCAGTCAAATAAGCTTCTGACTCTTGAAGTCAGCTCAGGTCTTAGTCTCAGGGTCATGAGTTCGAACCCTATGTTGGGTTCTCTACTGGGCATGGATCCTACATTTAAAAAAGGAAGAAGGAGGAGGGGGAGGAGAAGGAGGGGAAGGGGGAGAAGGAGGAGGAGGAGGGAGAGGGGGAAGATGAGGAGGGGGAGGAGGAGGAGGAAGGGAAGGAGAGGGAGCAGAAGTAGGAGGAGGAGGAAGGAGGAGCAGGGAGAAGGAGGAAGAGATGGGGACAAGTGGGGAGGAGGAGGAGCAGGAGAACAAGAACAAGAACAAGAAGAAAGTCTGCTTGGTTCAATTATATGATCTCAGGGCCCAAACACACGTCATATTAGAGAAGTATTCAGGAGAATGTCAGGACCCATGAGTAATTCACCACATGATCCATTGCTAGGGAAGGACCTGCTTCATCTTGCCCAGGGAAAGGATTTTCCTGGCTTCAAGCTTGACCGCAGGGTGCATACATCCCTGCAAACTCCCACACACCCCGTACCCAACATGGGTCCAGGTCAAAGGCCTCTTGCCCCAGAATCATCTCAATCTTTGTAGAGACTCTACATTCTAGGATTTCAGGGATAAAACCCTATTTCAAAGATATCCACAGAGGACAAGCAGTACATTTATATATATATGAAATATATGAAGATTTCAATATGTTTATTTTCCAATTAGTGGTAAAAGAGAAGACTCAGCCTACATCCGTCATTGTCATCTTCTTGGATTTCATTGGTCAAATGGCAGCCTGAAAACAAAGATGCTTTCAAACACACAAATCACGATCCCTTGGGAAGGCAGGTGATATGCCTCAGAAAAATTGTGACGACTTGCCTGAGACTCCTGGTCCATGAATACAGCCCCTTTCCAGTGTGCTCCTCCATGCCCACATCCTCTTCAGGACCCTGTGCTCTCTGCCACTCACGCCTTCAGCACTCCCTACACTGGCCTCTTCTCCAACTCCGATTCGGTGGATCACTGTGGACTGACAATCAAAACCGCATGTGCCCAGAACTGCCAGGCTTCTGCAGCTTATTTCTGCAATGACATGTGGACCCCACTGCTTGATCTACCCTGGATGCAAGGAGAGGTCCGCACTTCTTCCTGCTGCCGTGCTGAGCACAGTATAGCTACTTGGCAAGGAAACAACCACAGCAGAGGACATATTAGGGCCCCTACAAGACCCACCTGATAGCCTGAATCCTGCTTTCTTTCAGGGTGTCCCCTTTGGAACGTCTGGTCCTCTTTGCCACCCTCTTGACTCAATGAGGCAGAAGCAGCTTCTGTTGGAACTTTGAGTGGATGTTCCGAAAGCTGGCCTCTACAGAGGTAAGCCAGCCAAGGAAGAGAAGCAGACGAGATAACAAAGCAGCTTAGAAAACCAGCACAGAAAGAATGCCACAACCACCAAGTTCACTTCCTTTGGCCAATCCTGGGTTGACAGACACACTCTTTTGTGGATTTTGCCAACCTACCAGGGAGCCCTCTGTAGGCACATAAGGTCAGTGGTCTCCACTGTGGGGGACAGTACCTCCCTACCAGGGAACAGTTTGTAGCAAACCATCCGCAATATGAAAATATATTTAATGCGATTAATAATTTAAGAAGTGAGAGCGTGTGCTCTTGGAGAGTTAAATGCTTGTCAGAGTGATCGATGCACGCTTCACCACCAATACATTTCGTATGAAGAGCAGAGGGATTTTGCAAACTTGTGTTGACCTTGGGTTGCCATATATAGGAGGCCGATTGCAAAGGCAGGCCTACTTAAGGAGGAACTGTGCATCAGCTCCCAATTTACAGCCCTTTCCCCAATTAAAGGACTGTAAAAACATTAAAATTAATGCAGTCTTAACTCCTAGAGCAGGCCCTACTTTCTTAATTAGTGCATAATTATTCAGTTTTTGATATCCTGGAAAATTATCACATGGAAATTATTTTAGGCAGAGTAACAATAGTGAAAACTCCCTCCCCCACTCTATTAACATGTGGAAGTAATTAACACTTTATTACAGTGAAAATACTATTACTGCTAATGTTTAATGACTTTTGCCATTGTACCCTAAGCAGGAATTCAGAACGCTATGGAATGATGGTTTCCTATAAATGTATTACAAATGACTTCCAAAGATTATGATGGTTTGAAGTAGCTGCATTAAAAATCAGGAGGCCATAGACACTCCGTTGCTAAAAGCTTAGTGGGCAGAGAAAAGTAATTTGGTGTGAACTCACTGGGAGACAGCACAGATACTCATGTGGGCACGACCTGGGCAGGCAGCCTGCGCGCTCTCGGCCACGGACTCCGGTAATAAAACAGGGTCCCTCTGCTATGCTAATGGGTGTTTTTAAATGCAAAGTCAAACACCTGGAAGTTCAAGGCACTGGGAAAAAATTAAAACTAAATTTCTGTAGCTGCGCCCACTCGGCATGATAGAAGAACTTACTACTCTTATAACCAGAAGGTGTTAGGAGTGTTTGGAGCGGGCTAGAAACTAGGGTCTCTCCTGCACAGACAGCTGCAGACCAGACCCTAGCTGCCTATTTGAGATGAGTCGTGGCAGGAACAGTTTGTGTGTGAAACCTTTATAAGGAGCTGATGGGAGACCATGAGGTGTGCGCTTGTGTCTGGATCCCTATCCATAGGGAACTAAAGAAAAAGAGAGTTTCCTTGGTTGGGGTGACTTCAAAACTGTGATTAGGGGCACCCCGCGAGTAAACCACTGTTCACCACTGTGTCCGACCAGGAACATGGAAATGTCAGCTTCTTTTCTTATTTTATTTTTTAAATTTACTTTTATGTATTTGTTTATTGCAAAACTGTATGGAAGCTTCTCGGCAGGATGGGTTGCCGAGCAGGGTAGTAAAAAGCAGTGCAGATAAATAGAAGATGCTCATTGGGCAAGAAAGCGGGAGTGACCTCGCTAGGTTGCTGGAGATGCCCTGCGCGTCGAGGGCCAGGTTCAGCATGAACGGGGCCCACGTGCAGTAATTACGAGGCACTGAAACTCGTGCCTCTCTAAAATTTTAGTTTTACCCTTGGGCAGAGATGACAACCTTTTAGCCGCTTTTTCTCTTTGTGTCTGTGTTTGTGTGTGCATGTGGGGGGGGTGTCTTTTATTCTTTTGTTTCCATTGGTTTCTGGCATGCTATTTGGCTCCCTTGGAGGAAAAATGCTCTGGAAACAGGTCTCAGGGCAGAGGTGGGGCCACCACCTGCATCTCTACTCTGAGGTGGAAAGAAGAGCCACTTATATGGGTCAGAAAACCTCCAAGTGACTTCAAGCCTGTGCATTCACTGGGAACCCTAAAAGGAGCTGGACCCCTAAGCCAGACTTGAGGAGTCAAAGGAAATAGATGTCCTATCAACAGAGTCCAACATCCCCACCAGGACTGGGACACTGTGGAGCTGAGGGGCTCTTCCTCCATGAGATCCATGCAGGGCTGGAGGAGTTGGGGCTCACCTGCCCAGACCCCTGCATTCCTTCTGCAAATCCAGGGGGCCAAGCTGCCAGCCCAGGAGGGGACAATCACCCCCCGTGCGAGCAAGTTCTGTATCCCCCGGGCCTCCTTTTCTGCTGGAAGCCGGGCCTCCTGTTGCCAGCTAAGACTTCAGACGAGAGCTAAGTGTCTTGAAGACAGGGAACTGTTTCAGACCCGTTTGCAGCTCAGCAGCCCAGGACGGCTCACAAGCACGCATGGTCGGGGAGTGACACACAGAAGGTGATCCTGGGGCCGCAACAGGGGCACGGATCATGAGTCAGGACCCAGTGAGTCCTGGTGCCTCCCTTCACGTGATGTGTGGCCTTGGACATTTTACTGGCTCTCACACTCCACCTCCTTTGGAGAAAAGAGAAATACTGATAGTCCTTACCTCACAGCACCATTGCGAGATTGAAGGATTCACATGTTAAAAGCATATAGAACATGAACAGCCTGTAATAAGGCCTACGTCCAAGTTTGCTGCTACTGATGAGGATGATGACGATATCCATGTCTTCAGTGACACTGGTCGTTCTCGACGCGGTCCGAGAAAGGTGGTTCAGCAATTGCGACCATCAGAATTCTCCCGGCTGCTCCCCTGCGTGTCCAGGATTCCCCATCCACGCTGTCTGTCCACTCAGCTCATTCTCCAGCGAATTTCTTACCCTGAAAGTATTGCTACAGGACACGGTGCAGAAGACATGGGCTACGGTGCCCAGCGTGCCCGCTGCATCTGTGCACAGCTGGGGCAAACCTGTTACAGCACACAGAAGCATGGCTGTCTGCCGTGTTTGGAGCCAAGAGGAAGTAACCGAGGGCTGGTTCCCCAGCACAAAGGTCACACCACTCTCGTCCCAGCCTGAGAAGCTCAAAACCTTGCCCAAATACCCCCAAGGAGGGGAGACTGAGGCCCGGTCCCTAAGACATCTGGTAAACATAAGCCCAAAGTCAGGGAAAAGACAAGCATGTGGGTGGGAAGGCAACAGAGCAGTCACGCTCCTGTGCAAGGCCAAGAGAAACTCAGGCATATGCCCTGTGAGGCTAGTGAACCACACCCCCGTTCCAGATGGGAACCCTGGAAATGACCTCCGAAGCACCCGTGGCTTTGGAAAAGGCTACATAAACGGATGCTTATGCACACGACGAATGCATATTCGCGCGGTCCTGCTGGACGGCAGCAACTTACAAGCACGGATGGCCCTTGAAGGAGAGCGGAGTAGGAAGCGCTACCCCAGAAGGCTACTGGAGAGACACCATTTTCACGGACCCAAGAACAAACAAAACCAAAGAGCTTGCTGCCGAACGTGTATATGTTTCTAGTGAAGCCATACCTGCAAATTCAATTTCCTTCTCATTTAGGAGAAAGGACCTTCTGCAGTACGAGGTGGGGGCAGGGGATGAGAAGGAGCAGAGCAGGAAGGCAGTTTGGAGGTCATGCTGTGTTGCTGAGGGTAGGCGTTGGCTTTATTGCATGATTAGGCTCTGTAGGCAATATACACACATTTCACACAGTCTTTTGCATATGTCAATCAACTACTTTTTAAAAGACAACTGAAGGAGAAAAGAGTGTCCCAAAGTAACTTCAGATTATTCACTGGCACCTGAATGATAGGTATAATTCTGTAGGCTCTGAGTATTAAATAGACAAATCATTTATTCCTCTACTACAGGTCTTTTTAGATGGCCCAGAATCACAAAACTTACAAGATAAACAGGACTTTTCAACTAGCTCCTGTTGGACACATTAAAACACGGCTGGTTTTCATAACTCTTATCCCTCAGGACAAGTTGCTCTTTGCGCCTGATCCTACCTCCTGCTTGGGGGCGGGGGCAGGACTCTAATTTCAAATCCATTTAACAGATGCTCCAGTAAAGGCTGCTGCCCAGCTGATTTGCATGTACTAAAGGCAGTCCTGCAAGGTACCAGACAGAGAGAGTGTCCTTCAAGGCCCACAAGGACAGAGTGAGTCTTGCTCATTTTACCCATCAACTAAATCAGTCCTTCTGTCAATTCAGAACCTGGACCAGGCCTGCAGAATATATGAAATCAATATAAAAAACAAACTGTATTGCTAAATACCACTGAATAATAAAACATGAAATTAAGAAAGTACCTTCATGTACCACAGTACCTAAAAGAATGAAGCACTTAGAGATAAGTTGAGAAATAAGAAATGTAAGACTTACACAATGAAACCTACAAAACAATGTTGAAAGAAATGTTCAAAAGATCTAAAAATGTGGAAAGACACCCACATCCATCACATCCATAGGTTGGAAGACTTAGTACCATGAAGCTGACAGGATTACCTGAACTGATCTACAGATTCCATGCAATCTGCCAAAATTCTAGAAGTCAACCAGCTGATCCTAAAATTCATATGGAAGGGCAAGGGACCCAGAAGAGTCAAGACAATCTTCAAAAGGAGAAACAGAGTTGGAGGATTCACTTCCTATTTCAAAACTGACTACAAAATCAGGACAGTAATCAGGACACTGTGGTATGGCATAAGGAGAGCCACAGATCAACAGAACAGAACAAGAGTCCAAATATAAACCCTTACACTTATGGTCAGCTGATTTTCAACAAGAGTGCAAAGATCATTCAATAGAGAGAGAAAAACCATTTCCACAAATGATGTTGGGAAAGTAGACGGTGACACACACAAGAATGAGCAAAGACACCCCCCCACACACTACCATATACTGAAAGTCACCCAAAAGAGACCACAGACATAAATGTAAGAACTAAAGTGATCAAACTCTTAAAAGAAAACAAGTCAGAGTGCTCGGGTACCACATTCGGTTACACATCTGACTCTTGGATTTCAGCTCAGGTCGTGATCTTAGGATTGTGATATCAAGCCTGGTGTCAGGCTTTGCACTCAGCAGGGAGAGTGTTTGAAGGTTCTTGCCCTCCCCGCACTCAGTCTCTCTCGCTCTCTCTCAAATAAATAAATCTTTAAAAAAAGAAAGAAAACAAGTCTCTGTGAGCATGGATCAGGCTATGTGTTTTTCTACAGAACACTAAAATTCTAGGAGACAAAAAAAAATAGCTAAATTAGACCTCATAAAAATTAAAGATTGTCATGCTTCCATGGATGTCATCAAACAGGTAGAAAGACAATCCATGGAGGGGAGAAAATATTTGCAAACTGTGTATCTTATAAGGGATTTGCTTTCAGAATATATAAAAAAAAACTCTTACAATGCAATAATAAAAAAAATCCAATTTCAGAATGGGCAAAAGCCTGGAATAGACATTTCTCCAAAGAAGATATATACAAATGTTGAATAAGCACATTAATATATCCTTAACATTATTAGCTTTCAAGGAAATGCAAATAAAAGCCCCCAACAGGATATCGCTTCACATTGGCCAGAATGACTAACAGAGAGAGAGAGAGAGAGATGCTAACAAGTTGGATATGAGGAGCCATATGATATGGAGACAAAGGATATGGGGAAACTGTAACCTTCAGAATTTGCTGGCTAGGTTATAAAATGATGCAGCCGGTTTAGAAAACAGTTTGGTAGTTCCTCAAAATATAAAACACAGAGTACCTAATGACCCAGCAATTCTACTGTTAGGCACAGACCCAAAAAATTGAAAACACATGTCCACACAAAAGCCTATACATGAATATTAGAACTGCATTATTCACAGAGTCTCCAAAAAATGGAAACCCAGTGTCCACCAACTGAAAAATGGATAAGAAAATATGGCATATCTATCTAATGAAATATTATTGTCATAAAAAAGAATGACATACTGATACACACTACAACGTGGATGAACCTTGAAAACGTGATACTAAATGAAAGAAGCCAGTGGCAAAGACCGCATGTTGTATTATTCCATCTACATGAAATGTCCAGGACAGACAAATGCATAGGGACAGAGAGAGGTTATTGGTTCCCAGGGGCTAGACAGAGGAAGGAAGGGGAGTGACTACTAATGGATTTCTTTTGGGGCAATGAAAATGTCCTAATAGAAGGTAGTTGTAATGGTTGCACAACTCTGTAAATATACAAAACCCAATACACTGGAATTTTTAAAAGGATGAGTTTTATGGTATGTGAGTTTTATCTCAATATAAGCTGTCACTAAAGGGGGGGTGCTTAGAGTTTCCAGTGAAGGCATACATGCAGTGACCTGGTAACCAAGACACCCCTACTCCATGGACTTGGAGACTAGAGGCTACAGCCGCCCACGTTGGAGCTAGCCAGTTTGTGCATTAATGTGTGCATTAAATGGACACAGGATTGACACCCTCTTATGAAAAGACAGAAAATGCACAGAGTCTCCAATGAAACATGAAATTCATCAATGCTGAGATTTTTTTAAAGCACAGGAGGATAACAGTAACACACTCATATGAAGAGTTTTTTTGGTTTACAAAACTCTTATATGCCTGACCACTTATCTCTAGAAATTGCATTATAGCCAAATCAAAGGACACAGATCAAGGAATTTCACACACTGAATCTGCTCAGGCAGCCAGCATCCAGATTACAAAAGCCTTATTACCAGAGGAGGTCAATCCAGACCCTCCAGACACAAACCTCCCTCCCTCAATGAAGGGTAAATAGTATAAAAATTATGTATTTGTTGAATGACGGGAATGATTTGGTGAGTTCTCTTTTGTGTGGGGCGATTTCATTCCTTGAGATGTCTGTAAGTTTCACCCATGTTGTTTGCATATATTCCTAGTTCACACATTTTTACTGATGGGCACATTTGTTGTTTCTGGTTTGAGGCTATTATACATATGCTGCTGAGAACCCCTTGTACACATCTTCTATTGTACACATTCTGTTGGATATATGCCTCGAAGTTCCTCTGCCGGGTTTTCCATTGTAATAGATGCTGCCAGTCAGCTTTCCGAGGAGGCTGTATAAACGTCCCCCGCTCCTGTTGCTCCACATCTTCTTCAACACTTGACTTATCTTTCACTTTAGCCATTTTGATGGATGTGTCATGGTTTTACTCTTTATTTCCCAGATGGCTGCCTTATCATAACATGATAAACACCTTATAGTTTTACTCTTCATTTCCCTGTTGACCAGTGCAGAGGAGCCCCCTTTCATATTAACCGTTTGGATATTCTGTCATGCAAGAGACCTCGTCGGGTCTGTTGCTCAACTATTGAATGGATTGATAATCTCTTCTTATTGATTTGTGAGAATTCTTTACATATTTTGGATATGAGGCCCTTGGATATGAGGCCATCTTTTTCATCTATACAAACAAAAGTCTTACTTTAATGTAGTCCAAATTATCAGTTGTTTTCTTTTATAATTAACAGTTTTGTGTCTTATTTAAGTAATATTTATCTACCCCAAAGTCATGAAAGTGTTCTTTCCATTTTATTCTGAAAATTCTGTTTCAGCTTTAACATTTCTTTCTGAAATTCATGTGGAATTGATGGTGCATATGATATAAGGTAAGGGGCCAAGAATTTTCCTCTTGATCCTAGGTAATTGATGTGTTCTGATGCTATTAAGTCACATATTCTTTTAAAATGTTATTTTCTGGGTTTTGTTGCTAAAGTATAAAAATATATTTTTTCTGGTATATAAAAAGAAAACTTTTCTTATTCTTAATCCTTTGCATTTAATATAAAATTTTAGATTTGATTTGTTGATTTAAAAAAATAAGTTAAACACTCCTGAAACTGTGAATTCCTTGGATCTTTAGATCAATGTAGGGAAAATGGGCATCTTTAAGACATTGAGTCTTTGAATCCATAAACAAGATATATTTCTCTAATTAGTTAAGTCTTCTTTGCATTTTCAAAGGTACTTTTAAATTTCAGTGTAGAGGTCTTGCACATCTTTTGCTATGCTTATTTCTAAGCAATTGGTTCTTTTAATGCAGTTTCAGGGGCTAGCAGATAAACAGTAAGGCAGGTGTCATGATACCCACCTTCAGGTGTTCAGCTCAGGGATACTCCCCTCCCCTTGAGTGTGGGTGTGATCCATGACTTGCTTCTAACCAGTTGGTCATGGAAAAAGTGTCTGAATGCCATTCTCATGGATGTACTACTTTTCAGATGTCTCCATGGTGGAAATCCCCACCTTTCTGGTACACTAACACCAGAGTTTCTCACTCCATCGCTGGCTTTGAAGAAGCAAGCATCCATGAGGTCACAGACCTCCAAGAAATTAATTGTGTCGGTAAGTTGAGTGGGCTTGAAAGTGGACCCTGGTCCCGATGGGGCCTCAAGCCAAGAGCCAGTCCAGGCTGACATCTTGATTGCAGCTGGTGACCCAGCTAAGTCGGACCCAAGCTCTGACTCACAGAAAGTATGAGATAATAAACGTATGTCTACTACTGTAATTGTAATATGTAATACTACTGTATTTGTGATCATTTGTGGCCCGGCACAGAAAACTTTTACAGAGTGCTGGCATTTTAAATTTTGTATTCTATTGTAGGCTACTCCTGTTTGAAAATAAAATTGATTTGTGTGTACTGACAGAACCCTGATAGAATCTTTCTAAATTCACATATTAATTCTAAATTAGTAGTAAATATCCACACAAAAATTTTTTTTGCATTCTCCACACACACATCATCTTCACATAATGTCTATTTTAGTTCTTCCTTTCCATTTCTTGAGCCTTTTTAAATGTTCCTTCTAGGGGCGCCTGGGTGGCTCAGTGGGTTATAGCCTCTGCCTTCGGCTCAGGTCATGATCCCAGGGTCCTGAGATCAAGCCCCGCATCGGGCTCTCTGCTCAGTAGGGAGCCTGCTTCCCCGTCTCTCTCCTGCTACCTGCCTCTCTGCCTGCTTGTGATCTCCATCTGTCAAATAAATAAATAAAATCTTTAAAAAAATAAAAATAAAAAATAAATGTTCCTTCTTTATCACACTGATTAGGGCTTCTGATAAGGTGTTAAATACAAGTGGTGATGGCAGACATTCTGGTCTTGTTCCCAATCTCGGGAGAAAGGCTTTGAACATCACCATTAAGTAATTTTATGTAGATACTCTAACAGATTAAGGAAGATTCATGATCCCATTTTGATCACTTTTCATGGCTTGTTTACTTCTCATATATTACTACAGAAGTAAGTAATAGCAAAGTGGTCAGTCCACAACATATAATTAAATAAAGTCCTGAATAATTAATTTTGGTTGCTTATAATGGCAGAGACTGTGAATAATCCCCACTAGGCGTGTGTTCCTCTAAAACTCTGAGCTTCCTTTGCAACTGGAATAATCAGTTAGTTAGTTCAGGTCAAAGAAAACTGAGCATCAGTGACCAGAGCAGTTACAAGGCATTGTGCCTTCCCACTCACTGTTCTCCTCATCTTCTCCACCCAGCTTCTTCCCTAGCTCCTTTCCCACCAGCCCGTCACTGATGCCAAGGCAGCTGTGGTCTGAAGGACCTACAGGATTCAAGCCCCCTGAGTCCCTGAGTCCCCCTTTGGTGGACAGCTGTTTGGAAGTCCAACCAGCCACATCAGAAAGTGACTTGAGAAAGAAAGAATCTTATCACATGAAACCACTGGCAGGTTAGGGGTATTGGTTACAGCAGATTGCATTATTCATCCTGACACGAAATCTTCCCTCTTATGTAAGAGTAGTACATGAAGAAAAAGAACAAAAGCCAATAAGAATGACATAAAGTCTTCGGTACTTCAAACATGGATCTCTTTTAATAAATAAGGAAAATGTTTGGTGTTCTGCCCTGGTAAAAATTATCCCAATGCCCTTGGTCATCTTTTCTGTGCTCAGTAGAGGTGACTAAGGAGCTTCCATCTCTTTTTCTCTCTCTAGTTTCCAACTGCCTCATTTGCCTCCTAGAAATGCCGCACACTAACATGGCTCTGTCACTTGGCATCAACCTGAGAATGCTCTCCAGAGCCCACCTATGACAACTGTGGCCACATAAGATCTTGACCCCAACTCTACTCATAGGACCATGTTAATGAGTCAAGCTGGTCTTAGCTCTATAAATTTGTTTCCCCAAAGAAATAATAACAGGGACATTTTTGGTAATAATTTGCTTGTAAAATACATTCTAGATTATTTCAAAAGGCCAACTATACACCCAGCAACAAAAACTCTTAAGGCAATTTCAAAATTGTAGAGCTAAGGGAATTTTTATAACTCAGTCAACTTGTTTTAACTCCTTTTAATTAAATACAAATTAAATAATTGGCATAAAGTGCCATTAGGCAATTATTTTGCTAACATTTTGTCTCTTTTGAGACATAACCACTTATTGCATTGATCTTTAGAAAATTCATTAATTCAGTTGAAGCTGTTTGTAACATAGCTAAAGAGTTAACATCAACTTAGAGTAAACAAAAACTTTTATGTGACTATAATATTTGTATTAACAGTATACATTTTAGATCCCAGAGTATTGCTATTTTTATCTGTCTTTCCCTAGGCCATCACTCTAGATATGTGAGTTGTTAACATTTTTCCCTGATTAAATATTTTTAAATAAGTGAATAAATTAACAACAAAAATGATGTTTATCTGAGAGTTTACCAACTTAATGGCTGTTTCTCATTTTCAAAATAATCAGAATTTTTATTCTCTTTCCCAAAATGTACATAAATCCAACAAGAGTGCATCTGGTTCATTGGCAAGACCTTAAGATGTTTTTCCATCCATAAAATAATTTGAGAATGTTATGGACCTACACAACTTTCTTCATTTTTTCACAGGACAGAGTCAATGTTTGGCTTTTTTGTCTTAGAATAAACATTTAAAACATTAGGCCAAGTTAGATCCATTATTAAATTTATCACAGTCATTGTGCAAATTTGTTGGCACTGAAATAATTTCTCAAGGTATGAGGTAAATAAATGTTCAAGTGAAATGAGAAGCTCATTTGAGTCTAAAAAGAGCAGCCATTCTGGATTTTCCTCAGAGCATGGCCAGAGGTCATGCACGTGTTCCACTGGCTGGTAGGAAGAGTTGCCACGTTGCTGTGTGCATATGACATGGAGCCTTTTCTCCCAGGGTGGCCAAGAGGCTCTGTCTGTATACATTTATACAGAGATGCAACAGGAAAAGTTCTCCAGCTTAGACTGAGTTTTTTGGTCATTAGTCAAAGTGAATTAAACTCTTTTGTAAGCTTCCAAGGCCACCCGTTAGATGGGCCAACATGAGTGTAGCCCAAAATAGCTAATATGCCATCATGAGGGGATTCCAAGGGGCCATCTACCTACTACTTTCGCCATCTGAAGTAGTTGGTCTAACAATCTGATCAAAAGCCAGCTTTGAAAACTTAATATCTTTTATTTTAGGTCTGTATGGATAAATTATCTTGATCCACTAGGTGATTGGTCCAAGTTCAAAACACTTAGAAAGAAAGAAATGGCGTAGGCTCCTGGCCAACGCATTCAGAACAAAACCAAACTGTTTGCCAGCTTCCCAAACTATTGCAGTCAAATCCAGACAAAAGAAGGAGAAGATTCCTCCTAGAACCTGCCAGCATTTTCACCAGTGCAGTTCTTTCGCTGAGCGCGCACCTCAGCCAGAAGTCAGAATGCTGGGCCAAGCGCACACACTCTGGCTCTGCCACCGTGCTGACTCTTCAAATGATTGTCGTTTTTCCTCTCCTGCTGCCAACTGCTCCCGGAGCTCACCAGCCTGTGTTCTGAAGCCAAGAGTTCATAGTAAACCCTGCAATACCTCATGCAATCGTAATGCAATTAGTGAGGCACGCACTCCTGCCGGGCCTCTCCCCTCCATGCTCTGAGCCCCCAAAGAAGTCAATCACCGCGCCAAGTTCAAGGAGCTCCAAGCCAGACAGTGGAGGCCAGGCTGTCCCCACACTTTGTCATTTCTGCTGCATCCACTGGGCTTCTCTGTTCAGCGGCACAGAATGTGGGTCCAGTGTGATGCCTTTCCAAACACCACAGGGGTGAAGCTGCCTCGTCTAACTATTTCCAAGTCAACTCTTAAGAGAAACAGGCACAACCAATTTCTCCAGATTGTGTGCACTCGCAAAGGAAGCTCTGAAGGTGAATGAATTTGCATTAGGCAATTCATCAAGCAAATTTGAGAGATAGCCAATTTCCAAAATACCTCCATGCCCTCCTTCGCTGAATCCTATATTTCTGTCTGATGATTTATATTACAGTCATCCCCAAGAGTTTGCCTGAGTATATTTTAAATTAACAATCAGCACACCAAGCACGTAAATGGGGGGTTTCAAATATTTTCTCCACTGAAAGGAACCATTTCTCTTTGAAGGAATGACTGAATCTAGGGCTGGAGCAAAGGAAGATAAGCCTAGAAAAAATTTTGTACCAGAAGGTCAGGAAGTGTCTAGAAAACAATGAAGATTGTGTCCATGTAACCCAGAGTCAGCTGGGAAGGGCTTCCATTAGGTAAATCCAGGACAATTTTGAGACAGGATTAATAGTGATGAGAACAGATTAAACCCATTGCTTAAAATAAGAATCCTTAAGTCTGTGCTGATGTAAATGGATAAAACAATAATGGAGGTAAAGGACAGCTCTTCCTCATAGTCAAATGTCCAGTAGAAGCACTGGAGGTGGGAAATCTGCCTTTTCCAGCTGCCATTCTAATTACTGGTGAATGTACTAATCCTCAGTCAATGTAAAAACTAGTGGATGAAATTTTGACAAGGAACCTAAGATTGACAGTCGTGTCAATGTATCTTCCCCCAAGTTATCTGTGTCCAAGAGAAAAGCAGTACATTTACAATGGAGAAATCTGGCAGACCCGGCTCTAATCAAGTGATCGAATCTAACCCCCATATTGACACAGAGACCTGTTGCACCAGTGACATCACGTCACTGCTGCAGTGTCCCTGCCAAAACCACGAACGGTGCAGCCAAGCACAAGAAAATGTCAGACAAACACAAATCAAGAGACATTCTACAAAATAATTGGTCTATACTCTTTAAAAATGTCAAGGTCAAAAAGACAAAGAGAGTCTGAGGAACCAGCCAGTCTCAAGTCAAGCTATTGGACCGGCTTCTGAGAAATGAGGTGTCGAAGGACAGCAGGACAGTGGATGGAGTTTGAAAGTGGATTAGGTACCAATTTAAAGTGACTCATTTTAATAATTATATTATGAATATGTAATGGGATCCTCTTGTTCTTGGGAAATGTGCTTTAAAATATTTAGGAGTAAAGAGAACGTACTATCTGCCATGTACCTTCGATTCTTTCAGGAAAAACAACTTTGTGTGTGTGTGTGTGTGTGTGTGTGTGCAGGTACGTGCCTACACCTGTGTGTGTGAATATACATACATACATACATGGGAGAGAAAAACATTCAAAGAGGGAAAAACCTCAGCATTCAACAACTGAGTAAAGGGTATATGGGAGTTCCTCGTACTCTTTTTGCACCTTCTTTCTAGGTTGGAAATTACGCCACGTGAAAGTTACGAAAATGTTCACAATTGAAGAAACCTTAGTGGAGTAGGTAAACATTTTGGCAAGCCCAGAGGGCCAGGAAGTCCTCTCCCCGTAGTAAGACCATGACCGTCCAGCTCTGTCTACGCTTATGCAAGGAGAAAAGGACAGCTTGGGTATTTATTCCATGGATAGCAAATTCACCCGGCGATGTCCTGCTGGGGATATCTGATGACATTTTCTGTTGTCATACTTGGGCGAAAGGGTGGGGAACAGAGTATTGGTGCCGGCCTCTGTTACACGGAGGCCGGGGATGCTGGACAGCTTCCCACAATGCACGGGGTGGCGCCACCACACAGAACTACCTGGTCCAAAATGTCAGTAGTGCCGAGGGTAAGAAACCCTGAGCCAAACAATTGATTTGCAAAAACCACAAATTTAAGATAAATCTAACTTCATAAATTAAAGCCGCTTAATGTTTAATAAGGCCTCAGAATATATTCCGAAATCACAATTCCTATCATTTTCAAGACTGATGACAACAAAGATTAATCGAAAAACACGGCAACACTTCTAATTTAAGAACAAAAGAATTTTCCCAGTGATCCTTGAAGGTACACAGAGAACATAAAAGACATATGCCTATCCTATATTTATGGATTTAACCTATATCATAGCTAATAAGGAAATAATATGGAATAATAATAAGGAAATGGCCTTAATAAAGAAAAGCAATGACCAGAAAGTATGATTCAACATTGTTGTCTTTGAATCTTACTACCTAAAATTAAAATATTTTAAGGTTTCTAAGTATTCTTTTTTACTTTGTGTTATTGAAAGGGATGTAAACACATCTATACTGTAGAAAATTTGAAGCTTTCTAAAAGTAGTTTCTTTTAAGTATATTGGATTTTTTAAAACTGCTAATCCCTGTTATAAAAAAATGGCTAATCTAATTCAAATTGGTAATAGTGATATGGAGGAAATACATCTGAATGTCAATAATGTGTTTTAGGAGTTTAGTCCAATTCTGGTCGCGAACTAGACGTGATAACACACTAGGGGCGTGGCTGCCAGGAATCCATTCCCGAAATGAGTTCAGACATAATTGCGGCTTTTGACATCCCCCACGTTAGCGTCCTTCTAAATCATCTTGAAAAATATGTCGGTCTTTCAGGTTCGGTTATTCGGTTGCTTAAATCTTATTATAACCATCAACAACAGTTTGTTAATATAATTTCTTTCCATTCCTCCTCAACACCGTCATCTGGAGTCATCTGTTACGTTGTCATCGGGACTCCCACAGGGAACTGGACTCGCTCCCATCCCTTCCTTTATCTAACCGCTACCTTTAAGAACTACAACACCGTATCTTTCGAAACATGGATTCTCTTATCGTATTTCAGCTGACAGTCGGCCCGCTGCCTTTCCCATTCCCAGGATTTCCACCCGCCCTTACACTCTTCCTTTCTTGAGACAAATCTAACTCTGGGTTTCGTTGTCTTAAAACATTTTGATGTTAAAGTTGAGAATCATTTGTTTTATTTTCTCCCTTTTGTCTAAAAAAATTACGAGGTTATTGTTATCGTTCATGAAGATTTCAGATTTATGGATCGACTTAGTGTGGTTACACCAAGGGTTGTCTATGATGGACTTGCCCGTCGTTGGCATCAGAATATTGCCCTGCATTCATCTCCCACAGAGACTGGTGATGTCTGCTCATGAGGGACTGCATTTCCTTCTACCGTTCCAGCTAGGAGCAAGCAAACAGGATGTAAAGTCGGGCTTCCTCACATCAAGGCAGAAGGAGTGGGGTAGGAGAGAGGAGAAAAGAATATGTTGCACCTACTATGTTGTAGGGAGCATTCTAGGTGTTTTAAATATACCACTGTTTTATTTTTTAGATTGAAAATGGCACCTCGCCAACAACGGTGACATAGTCTACATCTACCTTTAACCTTGTCTTGAAAAGAATATATTCCCATAAACTAGTACATGATGAGTTCTCAAATAATGTTCTTTAAATAAATGATTTGTATCTGTGAAGATATTTATAGGATGATATTAAAAATATACAGACATACCTTGGATATCAAAGGTTTGGTTCCAGACCACTGCGATAAAGCAAGTCAAATAAATTTTTTGGTTTCCCTGTACATAAAAGTTGTGTTTACACTACACCATAGTTTGCTATTGTGCAATAGCACTGGGTCTAAAAAAATGTACAAATCTTATTTTAAAAATACTTTTTTGCTAAAAAAAAAAAAAAAAAAAGCGGACCATTAACCAAGCTTTCAGCGAGTCATAATCACGGACCACAGATCACCTCAGCAAATGTAGTAATAATGAAAAAGTCGAAATACGGTCAGAACTACCAAAACGTGACAGGGAGAGACATGAAGGGGTGAGCCCTGTTGGACCAACGGTGCCGAGGACTCGCGCGGGGCAGCGGCGCTGCGGACCTTGCGTTCGTAAAACACGCAGCGTCTGGAGGTGCGGTAAAGCAGAGCGCAGCGAAACGAGGCAGCCTTCTACTAAACCACGGCCCTCCACTGAAAATTAGGATGGATTAAGAGCCTAAAGGAAGAATCAAGGCAAAACCTCCACAAAACGTGAGGCAAAGGGAGCACTAGTTAGAAAATCAACAATCAAAAGCCCCTTTTCCAGGCTGCGCGTCCCGACCCACTCAGACGGAGAGTCCTGAGAGCAGCGGCGCGGGCGGAGGAGGGTCCGCCCGCTACCCCCCCCCCCCCGGAATTCGTGAAGGGAAGCCAGGCTGCTCCCTTACATGAATCAAAAGTCAGGGATTCCCAGGAAATGGGAGGACAGGCTGGGAGCCACCCTTGTGCCTTGTATCCTGGTCTAGGAAGCCCAGGGCGGGAGGGCAGGAAGAAAGCAAGCCGGGGTCAGGGTTTCCGGGCCCTGTTCGTTGGGCCCACCGGGTGGGAAGAGGGGCATGAAACGGCCCGAGGTCGTTGGATGGCGGCGCCCGTGCGGGTTAACCGCCCAGCCCTGGCCATCCCGTCCCGCGGCCGCCAGCGCGGCAGGCACCAGCCTCAGCCCCCTTTCGGGGCAGCTCAGACACCTGCACTGGGAGTTCTTTCTTTCCTGGGTGGTATCTTTTTTTCAAGAATGAATAAAAAGGACAACTACAGCAAGAAGCCACTTCAAAAGGACGGCACAGGACGACGACGTGAATGTCGCCCTCAACGCGGAGAAAGAACGTCCTGCGCGTGAACTTCAACGAACATCAGAAGTAAACCCCAGGAACTGCTTAGCATACTCGGACGGTTAAATAGCTTCGTCCGTGAGAAAGGACAGAGATCAGAACAAGAGAGACTAGGAAACAGGATGAAAGGAAGCGATGAACAGGGAGAGAAGTGAGGACAGAGAGAGAAACGACAAAGATGTAAACGATAACGGGATTCAAGTCCATGTTGCAGACTGAGCAACAGACATGTAACCATGAATCAGGCATGCAGACCCCAGATTCTTCTCAACAGAGGAAAAGGACAAAGAAATGAAGCGATGGTTTAAAAACAAACAAACAAAAAGAACTTAAGAAATGAGAACAGAAAACACAGTCTGAGCACACAGAAATAAACCGGTAGTCTAGTGTGTGTAGGTGGTAGTCGTGTGCCCCCCATTCCACCGCAGAACAAAACAATCATCAAACAGGTTACTTTCCAGAAGTCAAAGAACACCCCAGTTTAGCAATCCAGATTCGTGGATTACACCAAGCCCACAGTTTTCTTCTAAAAACCACAGATGAAAGGTGTATTTCCATAGTCCCTAGCAAGTGACGGAAATGTGAGGAAGAAGAAGAGAACACCCTGTTGTCAGGAAGAGTTCACCCGCTCTTCCCGTTTACCCGGGAACAGCACAAGATGGCCCCAGATCCACCCACTGGGACACGAAATGCCAGGCAGGGAACAGCATCTACAGATGTCAGCGGGGGGGGAAAAATGTCATGATCTAAAAATAGACCAAGTTATTTTTCATCTGTAAAACAATTCAAGCAGCATAAATTCATAGGCTAATAATTATTTAAAAATTAGTAAAATCTGATGAATTATGCCTTTAACTTCAAAACCAAAATAGGAACAAGTACTTACTACACTAAATGAATCAGGTATCAATGAATTAAAACACATAAAAATTGATACAATGCATCCAAAATCGAATCTTTGTGAAGACTATTTTTTTAAATTGTAATCCATCTGAAATTTAATTTAAAATAACACGAAGGGGCGCCTGGGTGGCTCAGTGGGTTAAAGCCTCTGCCTTTGGCTCAGATCATGATCCCAGGGTCCTGGGATTGAGCCCCACATAAGGCTCTCTGCTCAGCAGGGAGCCTGCTTCCCCTTCTCTCTCTGCCTGCCTCTCTACCTACTTGTGATCTCTCTGTCAAATAAATAAATAAAATCTTTAAAAAATAAATAAATAAAATGACATGAAGTAGGTGGGTCATTTAAGCCAGTTTCATTTGAGAATAAACAACTAAATCAGTATATCAAATGTTACACTAAATTTTAAGATAATATTTACACAATCGTGAGATTGGCAAAACTTTTTCAAGAATGCATACTCAGAAGCAAAAAAGGATAGAGGGGACTAATTTCACCTTGAAAATACATATTTTTTAAAAAGGTATGCCCTAAGATACAACAAACAGAATAGAAATACAGGCAATGGACATCTAATAAGCATCAATATCTCTGGATTACTAAAATCTACAAATTTATAGGTAGTAAAGTAAAGAACAAGTGGAGAAATGAACAAACATTTGGATCAACAATTAACAGAAGAGAAAATCCACACACCTTGTCAATATGTGGTCAAGGTCATACAAAATGAAGCAAAGAAGTGATCTCATTCCCTCTCCTACCCTTCTCATGGGCACAAATCATGAATATTGGGAATATTTTGCTATTTGGGAATAGCAAAAATGTTGGGGAAAGGACAGTCTCCTACAGTGCTGATGGGGGAATGAATCATTACAAAATTTCTTAAACCAGACTAGCTTTATCAATAAAGTATCAAGTTTGCATTTTCCTTTTAACCAGACATTTTTACTTCTGGAAATTTACCCTATAAAATAAACATCCTGGCATGCATATTTATCTGTGTAACTGCAGTTTGTTTTAAAAAAGAAAAGAAAACTGAAAACAACCTAATGCCCATCAGTAGAGGCAGGTTTAAGTAAACTACCCTATCACAAAACACTGTGGGATATTAAATGATTCTTTTAAGTAATATGTTTTGCATTGTTCATTAGCCCAGGGGATACTTGTGACACATCATTAGCTTACAAACATCACGTTACAGCATGGTCCTATTTTTGTAAGACAAAACAAAGCAAAATCAAGCTATATATAGACATGTATCATGGATGTGAAGAAACACATGCAAGAAGATAGACCATGTTACCATGAGATAACACTGATGACCTGATTGGCTAAGAGGAGGAATGTGAGCATGGAGACAGGCCAAGAAAACTAGCTAATTCTTTCTTCCCATAATTGTAGGTTGTCTTACTTGTTCTAATTTAAAAGAAAGAATTAAAAATATAAAGCACTGATAAAGTAGAGAAAACACAAATACATACTTTTTGAAGGGGAAAGGAGATAACCACAAATAAGGCTATGTGAGAACAATAAGAGGACATTCTGTATAGAAACCTATGATAATATCTTCAAAAATCTAAATGAAATGAAAAAATAAGCACATTTTGGAAATGACCAAACTGTAGTTATTCCAGGAAGGCAAAGATGGTTTAATCCCAGAAAAACATGGTAATATAATTAATTATATCAATAAACCAAAAGAGAAAATAATGTCTGGTTTTTTGTTGTTGTTGTTGTTTTTTCCAACAAATGGCTTTAAAATGCATGGATAAAACAAAAATAAAAAGTTATTTCCTTGACCTGATAGAAATGAACATAAACATCCTTCCTGATAAAATTGTAAAAGATATTTTTAAAAAATCAGAAATGAGGTATCTCTCTAACCAACTCAGAAGTGTAGGAAAAAGAATAGGGGTAAAAGTTAGAAAACGTAAGACAAATATATCAGTATTCATGGATTGTCCGTATTAGGAGAGAAAGTAAAGAGCTGCACAACTGCTGTTACAAATAATTCGATGTGCCATAAATCGGAGGATAGAAGTAAGTACGGGACACTTACATCTTTTCCTATATAAGAGCAACAAAAAGTTAGAAGATATCATAACAAGGAGTACATTCACAAGAGAAACAAAACTCATGGAGTACCAAAGAACACTTTTAACAGGAATGTTTGAAATTGATCACAAAATTGACGGAGGGTCAAGCAGGAAGACTTCATTCAAGAGTCCCATCATGTTCAGTAGAAGAAAAAGGAATAGTGTAAGTATGACAATATTCCCAATCTTCCCAGACTAATTTGTTCTCCAAATGGGATTATTTTTTTTTCACAAAATGGTTCTAAACTAACCTAGGAAATAAGTAAGCAGGAGCAATCAGAGAATGTTGGAGGCAGAAGGAGAGGAACTTGGGAAGATGGTCTGTAAACCTGCAAGAGTTGGAACAGGGCAGTGACGGCGGGAGAACAGACCCATGTGTGCGCAGAAGTCACCGCCTTAGCTCAGACCTGTGCCTGGGACCTGTGCACAAGCAAAGTAGTACCTCAGAGCACAGGAGAAAGTCATCGTGGCTAAGTTCAAAGGACAATAATCAAATCCCTATTCTCAGAAAACAAATTAATTACGGGTGGATTTGTTAAAGTAAAATATTTAAAAAAATATCCACCACATAAGGAAAAAGCAGTTGCACCGGGACTGGTGGGGGGAGGGGGGAGTGGAGATGGGGTGCATGAACACATGACCATGAGAATTCGCTTACACCGGTGGTAGTTTTGGGGTGCTGGGGCGACTCAGTCAGTGAAGCATCTGACTCTTGGTTTTGGCTCAGGTCAAGATCTTGGAGTCATGAGATCGAGCCCTGAATTGAGCCCCATGCTCAGCGAGGAGTCTGCTTGAGATCCCCTCTCTCCCTCTCCTTCTGCCCCTCCCCCAACCTCCACCCAAACAAATTAAACTTAAAAAAAATTAAATTAATAATTTTAAACACACGGGTTTTATACACAGTAGATAAAATGAGCACTAGACAAAGGGAAAAGCACTTGCAAGATATATGGTAAGCAGACATCATTAATCTATAAAAGGCTCTTACAAATTAATAACAAAAACATAAACACCCCATTAGATAAATAGGCCAGAATCAAGCAATGTACAAGAGAATAATGCCAGAGAGCCAGTAATATGCGGTAATAAAAAGTTCTACCTCTTGTAATCAAAGAAATGCAAATCAAAATAACAATAAAGCATCATTTCTATGACATCGAATCTACAAAATTTAAAGAACACGAAATGCCCAGTGTGAGTGAGAATCGGGGGAATGCACTACTCATGAGGATTGTATTATATGTGATCTTTCTGAAATGCAATTTTACAAAATGTTTTAAATGGGGCACAGCCTTTGACCAGGGAATTCCACTCCCAAGAAGACGTCCTAGGGGAAATGCAAAGGCAGTTGCAACTCATTATGTTCCTTGTCGTCCACCACGATGATATTTATAGTGGCAAAAAGTGTCCGGTTGGGGCTGCTCACATGGATGTTGTCACTTGTCCCTGATAGACTAGTGTCTATTCTGTCTTTTAGATTTATGTTAAGACTATTTACCCCCGTGAGGCAATGGTCACAATCTATTGTCAAGTATACAACGCACATCAGAAAACCAAACAGAAAATATGATTACACTTCGGAAACACTTTACCAAAACACTTTACTCAACCACACTCAGGCCTTGAAAAGAGACTGGGAGGTATGGTGAGCCACGCGAAGCACCTCTCAGGCTAGGCTCCTGTCTTCTCTTTGACTTTCAAATGTTTTACAAGGAACATGATTGTCTTTTATATATTGAAAAAAAAATTATTTTTGTTGATTTTTTTTTTTTTTTTTTTTTTGGGTCTCAAGTTCCTCGAGCTTTCTTAACCGAAACAGAATTTTGGGAAACATAGCAAGTTGGGAGCTTTTCAAACAAAGGTATTGTGTGTATGACCTGTGCTCCTGAGGTAAAAACGGTCAGCGTCCCCCACAGTTGGCGAAGCCAGGCCGTATATGGACTCATAGTTGCCCTTGCGTGTCCTACACAGTGAAGACCCAGCAGCCACCTCAGGTGACGTTCTCGCTCTGCTCTAGCGTCCGTGCTCAGCACGCTGCCTGCACTCACTCACGGAACCCTTGGGACAAACTGTGAGAAATATACTCTTGTGATTCCCATTTTATTTATTTATTTTTAAAGACTTTATTTATTTTAGAGAGAGGGTGCACACGAATGGGGGAGGAGCAGAGGGAGAGGGAGATGAAGATACTCTCCAGCAGACTTAGTGTTGAGTGCACAGCCTGACACAGTGCCCGATCCCACAATTCTGAGATCATGACCTGGGCAGAAAGCAAGAGCCAGAGGCTTAACCTGTTGAGCCACCCAGAAACTCATGATTCCCATTTCGAAAAAGAAGAAACAAAAGCACAGAGGGGTTGAGTAACTTACTTACATCACACAGCTTGTAAGCAGAGGAGACAGAGTCCAGGCCCCAGGACTGTTTCCCACTCCCATGCACGGCTATCTCCTTGTGTGTACATCAGCCCAGTGGGGAGTAGTTACTACTTTCTGATGCATAATGTTCTTTGTTCTTTGTCGATGTCTGACTGTTTCTTCATCCTGAACTGTGCATCTCCCCACAGCAGGCCCTCCCTGCACCCCAAGTCCCGTGTGTGGCTAACTCTATTCTCCTCCAGGTCTTCTGTACTTACAGCCCCTCTTTTCTGACCCGACATCTGGGTGGCCTGAGAACTGCCAGCTTTTCAGGTGTGTTAATGGATTATTAACTTGAGCCTCCCTCTACGATAAGCTCCCTGAGTATGCCAGCTCTCCCTGTCCGGTTCATCATTCTATCCACATTGACATGTGGTGTGTGCACGTGTGCATGCACACACACATACACACTTGCAAGACATTCTGTATCTTGCAAAAATTAAACTGATTCCCATAGTCCATCAACATTCATCTCTTTCTTTACTTCATTAGTCTACCTGGAAAAAAATGCAAAATTTTCCTCAAACTGATTTCCACAAGATGCTGCATCAAAGAGGAGGAGGAGGAGGCTAATGTCTTCATCAATGCTCAGTGTGATCGTGCCCAGTGGTGAAGGCTAGGCCTCCTTTGCATGAACAAAGGTCTCGGCCTAAGGGCCCTAAGTCTTGCTTCCTTCTTGCTGAACTGGTCAAAAATCAAACCAAAATAGCATTAGGAGATAAAGTTGGAACTAAGCTACAAAATTTGGAGGACTATCCTCTAGTCCTCTGAATTGAAGTAAGAGACATCCTAAAGTAGGATCTAGAGTGACTCAAGGAGTGAAGAGCTGAATTTAATATTCCTCTATTTACTAATACGTAATAATTTGTATTGCATAGCTTCAAAATGTTTAAAGCAAACTATAACATAAAATACCATCTGAAATATGATGTTTCAATAAAAAAAAAACTCAAAGTCGATACCAAGCTTAATGAGACAGAGAGGTTATTGTACCAGGAAAACATGGTGAGAACTCTCCTGCGGGTGAGAACTCTCATGTGGGTGACTTTCCCAGCCATCTGACCTGCCTTCACTGACCCTGAAAACCTGTCCCTGCAATCTACCTGAGGCCACAGCAGCCTGCTGTTTTCAATGGGGGCAGCAGCTGTGCCTAAGTTGGCATCAAGATAGTGGCTAAAGTTTGCAAATACGATCATTTCCACACACAAGAGCATATTCAAGTTACCACTATTATTCTTCTGAGAATCTGATGTTCTCTTGAGAGGATGGGGTACTGTGCAACTCAGGAGTCAGGGACACACAGTGTGACATCATTGGCCAGGTGTGCACCTGCTGAAGCAAGTACCAAGGGCCACAGCTCTTAGGACATGAGTGAGTTGGGTGCAGCAGGGACCCGTGTTTACTATAAATCTCCCAGATTCCATGACCCAGAATTGGAGTTCCTCCGTTCACCTGGAAGAAACTGGTTTGCTCATTTCCTGGAGTTATAAAACGAGGACCACCCAAGTCCTGGCAGACGGCAGGAAAGTCAGGAGGGTCTCCATCAGAGCACTTTTATATGATAGAAAAAAATCAAATTAAAACATTCATCCAATTAGTAAAATATATGGGTGGAAATGATGAACCATTTTTGGATTTTTCTGACTTCCATGATCCCTTCGGAATTCAATTCATCATCTTCGCCAACATCAGACTTACCAGCTCAGACCCCTGTGCGCGAGTTAATGATATTTCAGCTGGAGAATTTGGGAGAATTGTGAAATTCATAAAAGAGATATTTGAAACTCTTCATAATTATGTCAAGTGTATCTAGATTTATCAGAAACACCTACATTTTGGGAAGAGAAAATGTAATCTTTAACAGATAAGTTAATTAGTCCAATAGCCTGAGCATTGGACAGGGAGTCAGAAAGTTGAGCCCGATTCTTTCTCCCAAAGTCTTCAAGTAATGAACTGTCACCGTAGCCTTGTCCCCTCGCCCAGGCTTGCAATGGGGACTCAAGAAAATACCTTTTGAGGAATCATAGGTACAACATGGATGTCGTTAAAATAAGGCTACCTGCTTCTGGGCTGATGGACTCTGAGGGACAAGTTGAACCCTCCTGACAACGGGAAAGGGCCAATGTCAGAGCCTCCAAGCAGAGCCTTCTGTGGAGTCTTCTATGGGCTGGACCGGGGGATTTATCCAGGAGAATGGCTCCCCTCTGCAGTGAATTTCTCCTCTACTTTATGAACGAATTACAGAATATAAGGAAGGACAGATATCAAAGTGCATCTCCCTGTAGGAAGCTATTAATAGTTATCTTTATTAAGCTTCTGTCCCTATCTTCAAAACGTTATCAGACCTACTTTAAAAGCTAAAATCCTTTCATGTTGGCTATTGTGGGGTTTTGTTTTAATTTTCAGGTTTTGCCGTTCTTCTTTATACAGAACGCTGCAGAGAATGACCTATCATGCTTTAATGTTATTAATTATTATTGAAATTGGAAGCAGTACGCTTTTGAGTTTGTGTAGCATTGCCTTATTATTTATTTAGAGGTATTGAAAAATGTGTGTTAAAATTAAAAATGTAACGTATACAGTCATCCTTGTTTATTCAAAACGTTTTATTACACACCTGAGCTGAGGTAGTCCCTGCACTAGTTTTTGGAAATACCAGAAAGAGACACCTGTATTTCTCTTTTCAGTTTTCTTGCCTCATGTTTCCAAATTCTTCGTTTACTTCTTATACTTGAAAAGTTACAAACAACTCCAAAAATTGCTTCCTGTTCTTTTCTTTCCTGGTTCACTTTACCCCCAATATCTCAGTTGACACCAGAGACTTCTCTGGTTAATATTCCTAATTAGTATCTGTTAGCTGAGAACGGCCAACCTCCTTAAACCATCATCTATAAAGTACCTTTAAAGGACTAATCTGTTTTTACTTTCATTTAGGTGGACTAATGCAAATTAAAGACATTAACTGATCAGGCATGAGAATAATTTATAAAGAAAAAGAAAGGGGCATGTCTTTTCCAACATAAAGGATATGGAATTGCTACAGAAATGACCCAAGTGAGCCCTGCTGGTTTACTCAATAAGGGTCCTCTCAAATTCCATCTGTGAACATTTGGTCAGTCCTTTTATGGAGAAAAGACATTTCTCCAGGTTCATATTAATTTTTGTGCACATCTGTGCATTCACCTAATCCCTACCCGCATACCACTTCAATTAAAATTAACAGAAGTCAAATCCTTGAGTGGTTTTAATTGCGATATGTAGATTATAAATGGCGCCCATCTTTAACCACACAAAAATTATTTTTTTCCTTGGCCTCTCTCTCAGGAATAATATTGAAGTGTAGGGTTAGTTATTGTGAAAGAATTTTCAGTTATTTTATGGCTGCTGCAAATGATACTGAGACCTTACCAGTGGGCAAAAAGCCAATCAAAATTAATGCAAAAGTACAATTAAGAAGTATTTTAAAGAAATGCCTTTCCATTCTATTCAAGGGCATACAGGGATACACATTGCCAGAAAGAGGGTAATGTTGGGCATGCTTTAATGAGGCAAGCATAATTATATGACGGCTCCACAAATGATGCAGTAAATGGTTTTCTCTCTTACGTAGGTTAAATATTGTCCTTACATCTGGTTTACAATAGTCTCCAAATGCTCCTCTCACTGATTCCTCCACGACAGATTTTAAACCAGAGTACATTCAGGTATCTGTCTTATAAGCTAGTAGACTATGATTTAACATTTTCTTCTTTCATTTACACACCCCATGTACGCATTCCAGCTTGTGACACAATTTCAGCCATACACTGGTCAACTACCTAATGAATCTGGTTTATGTGCGCAAACTAAAACAGTAGACAACACCATCATTACTCCGAGTGCTTCTTTGGCTGGCTGGTTTGTCTTAGCCGAAGCAACAAACTTCTCCCAGATCCAGAGCCTCTTAAAAGCAACAAGTAATTTCCTCTTTGACAATAGGAGCAGAATCACTACTGCACACCACCGGCATTTTTATCTCGGGGCAATTATGGTGTCTTGGATAATAAGCTAAGATAAATAGAATTGGCCATTGAAACAAAATATTATTAGGAGAAAAAGTCAAAGATGACACGAAGAAATGTCAACTAGGTTAATCACACTTAATTTGAGAAGAGGACTATAACTTTAAGAATGCAGCTTAGCTGGAGTTGGAGCTCAGGTTTTTATTTTACTACTTTATTGCCTTCTTCACAACTACTTGGACAAATACAAAACAAGAATTACAGTGCACCATAAGTTATTTTAATATCCTGTAGTGGTGCATACTTCCAAAGAAATCCCAAGACTATTATTACAGTTCTCTGTTTGTGTGAAAATGTCAAGTTGTTTCGAGTGACTACGTACTCTAAATTATATATAACTGTTACTTTATAGCTAATAGGCACTAAAATTACTTTAAAACAGAAATGTAAAGTTATATTTTCATCCTTTTTGACAGATAATAAAGCTTATTTATGAGATACAATTTTTCAAGCATTAAAACATCTCATGTTTACAAAAACATTAAAAATATTATTACTTGATATTTAAAGGAATGAAAAAAAGCAAAACCATTATGAAAATATTTGTCCTGTTTGGCGACTTCTCTATTCTGTCAAGCTGTCATAACTTCGTTTATGAAAGTTACTGGTTTAAATACTTCTCAAATTTAAAATATTTGTAAGTTCAAACAGAGGCCAATGATTTAATATCCGCCTTTTTCCCAGTCTGTTGGCATGTACAAATTCCTTTCATATGTCTCACAGATGAAGCGTTGAGATGTGCCTGTTTATTTTCACGTGCATCTCAAGAAGTCGTATTACTTAATTGCTCTATGGCTGTGTCGCTGGGTGGAGTTCAATGATATTTGTTTTTGTTTACAAACAGTTTCACATTCCTTCTTCTCTAGTGGGACTGATTACTTGATAATCCCTTGGGTTTCTGCCTTCTTCTATCCATCCATCTACCCCAGTGCCCAGCAAAAGTGCCAGGGAAACAGGACCAAACAGCACCTGCTCCTCCCCATGTCTAATCACTCACTTTCTATAGAGGAGGAAACAGAAGTCAAACACTCACCCAAAGCCACACAGCTGCCCGTGGCACGTTTTGCTTCGGAGCAGCGGCAGATGGGAATGCTCCATGCTAGTAGGCAGGGGAAGTCAACCTTCATGGAGGACTCCAGGATGCAGGGGTGACATTGGAAAGCTACCCCACCCAGAAGCCAGTACTGACCTGCTCTGGCTTCCGGGGTCATGGCTGCATTTCCTTGGCGAAGTCAGCCGAGCTGCGGCAAAGCAGAGATGGAAGGGTGTCCCGCCGATGATGAGCCAGCCAGCCACAGCACAACATCTGTGTTCTTTCAGCAAATCCCATGCTGACCTAAGCCTCTGAGCCAGCTCCAGGGTCTTGATGGAAAAGTGCAATGTGCCATGGTGATGACTTTGTTCCTGGCACTTCACGAGGATTCAGGTCCTCATGATTTATGGATTTAAGGACATCCCTACTGAGTCCAAAGCAAAATGCAAGAGAAAAAATATTACAGGAAAGAACTCCAGGAAAAGTAATCCCTTCCAGAAGGACCTGAAGGAAAACCATTTCCAAGGGCTGCAGGGTGGATGTTTGGGGCTCTTGTCTGTCCACAGTCCATGCCCTTCCCAATAGCATCCACGTGTCCTTCAGAAGCATCACCACCTCCTCCGTGGGTAATGTCAAACCCTCCTTCCAGGAATCTGAAAATGAAGGCTATGGAGTTTTCCTCCTGAAAGCAGAGGCTGCACCATGACATCTGGCATCTGCACCACGTCCGAACCCCTGCCTGGAGAACGCCCTTTTGTTTCCTGTTCCTGGTATACTGGAGAGATTGGTTCATCCTGGACCCCCGGTCCTGCAAGAGAATTCCCTTTAGGCACAAGGGAGCCAGAGCAGCAGGAACACCCTCTGTGGCTCTCCTGACCTCCCTTTAGCAACATATACTTCCTGGCAAGGCGGCAGCCTGGCATTCTCTGCACCTGACCTCACACAGGAATAGAGAGACCCTTTGCTTCTCCTGGGCTCAACGGCTTGGAAACTGAACTGTGTCCCTTGCAGAGCCTGTGTCTCAAGGCATCCACTAGCGAAGGAGCCCTGTGTCCCAGAACCTCCCTGCAAGCAGCGAGTGTGAGGGTCCCCATCCCCACCTCCACACACTGCCTCCTCCCCGAGGTATAGACGGCAAGTTCAAGGACCTTTTCACATTGACTTTGACACTATCCCCTTTGCTAGGAGGCTACTGGGGTTCCTGTCTCTGGCGCGTCCATGTTCTCCAAGTTGCCCAGCTAAATGTCAGTGCCACCTCTGCCCACTCCAGGCTCCTCCAGTGACTCGGCACCAAGAAGATGTTTTCATGGCTTCCCTTTCTGATCTACCTCTTTTGGCACATGCATGGCTTTCTGACATGGCAAGAAGGTGAAACTCAGTCCCTGAGAATGACAGGCCTGTCCCCCATCTGGTCCACAGAAGGCTCCGGTACAGGAAGGCTGCCTATCCCTGGCACCGTCTGTGTCCTTCCTGCCACCAGGAATCTCGGTTCTGCCGCCCAGGGCAGGGAGTGGGATCCGCGCTCTAACACAGTGGTCACTGCGGGAGGCCCAGCGGGAGACCAGTGAGCAGCTAAACCAGGACAAAATGTTTAGCTGTGTTTTAAAAGACTAATCTCTGATCACACCCCACAGACTTTGTTCCTCCTCCCAAGGCTTCATTAACTATTAATTCAGCTCACGGGCAGGGGAAGGGAAACCCATCTCTTCTGTGTAACAGGCGGGGGAAAAATCATAGCATTGCAGAATTTTGAAAAAAAAAATTGCTAGAAAGATAGGAACATTGTCCAATCCATGCAACATGGGGGCTTAAGTGGGTAGGAGAAGAATCCATGAAACAAGATGGGATAGGGAGGGAGACAAACCATAAGTGACTCTTAATCTCACGAAACAAACTGTGGGTTGCTGGGGGGGGGGGGGTTGGGAGAAGGGGGGTGGGGTTATGGACATTGGGGAGGGTATGTGCTTTTGGGTAAATTGGAAGGGGAGATGAACCATGAGAGACTATGCACTCTGAAAAACAATCTGAGGGGTTTGAAGTGGTGGGGGGGTGGGAGGTTGGGGTACCAGGTGGTGGGTATTATAGAGGGCAAAGCTTGCATGGAGCACTGGGTGTGGTGAAAAAATAATGAATACTGTTTTTCTGAAAATAAATAAATTGGAAAAAAAAAAAAAAGAAGTTCACCAGAGCACATCTGCACGGGTGTGTGTGTCTCACATACACAGGTTTAAGTCTTGGAAGGTGGCAGTTTCCGGAAACAGCCATTCACCAGAGTAATGGCTAACCAGGGCTAGGAGTCCTTTAACTCCGAAAATATTGAGTTAAGAGCAGGTAGACAGGAGAAGCACGGAGAGTTACCTACTGGGCCAACCTGGGTTTGTGTTCAGTCTATAATGGCAGAGGTAACAATTCCACATCCCACGATTTTACGAAGGAAAGCACAATTTTCTCAGGAGTTGTGACATATCCTTTTATTTATTGGCTAGGTCCAATGAGGGGTTAATGAGGTGTCATCAGCCAAGGTGAAATGTGGCACAAGGCAACCAAGTGTGTTTGGATTTAGGTAAATAGTGGTGCTAATACAAGTCACAAGACACTGATGATACTCAAACAAATGCTCATGGAATGGATCCACTTTATGTAGGTGAAAGCGTTGAAATCTTTGTGTTGTCACCCACAGCTCAGCCTTTCAGAGGTATAAAGGTTGTGTGTCTCCTGGTCCTTGGTGCCTAGAGAGTTGTTTGTCCCATGAATTTTCCCATCAGCCATGAGAACAGAACTCCTCATCTTGTGGGATCAGTTCCACGGCCAGTAGGGCGAATCCCGCCATCCTCACACAGGGATGGGCCCTGACCCAGGCCCAAACCATCAGAGTCTCCCAGCCTCATAGCTGGCCCTGTCATCATGGGACACACGCCGCTCCGGTCAGACTGTGCATTAGCTGTTCTGTCTTTAAAGCTACCACTCTTTGACCGCGGTAGGTGTGGCCATATTTTTTGTTTAATGTGGGAGTGGGAGGAAGGAAGCCAACGTTGTTGAAGAAAACAGAACCCAGAGATGAGAAAGACAAAGGATTCTCAGTGCCATAGAGTCAGTCTCGGATTCGGCCATATTCCTGGACCAACTCAGGGAATTTCTGCTTCTGTATAAGGAGTTACGACAAGGAACTTAATCTCTTGGAGCCAAGAGGACAGTCAGCATGCTGCCCTTTGTACACCTTTCTTTGCCTCACTTCAGAAATTAAAAGTCAACCAAAGCTTAGCACAATCATCACTGTGAGTCAAGACAGATGTGAGCGGAGAACTTATGCAAAATTGGAAACTGAGAGCATCGGCTAGGAGGTGAGCATTTGTCTTTTGGTGATAGGGAACACACCTGAACCAGAGTCCAAATTTTTGGAAGTAGTAGGGTCCTTGACCACAGAGTTTGACCCAGGTCCTAGAGCACGTGACACTGTGCTCCAAGCCGCTCAGCGAGCACAACAGTGAAGACAAACGCGTGATTGGGGAAGAAAGTGGCAGAGACCTTTCTGGACTGGGCACTGTGTCCAGAAGTCCGTGTGCTCTGGTTTGCCATCTCTGGGCTGTCCTAGGGGAATATTGCAGGGAGTGGAAGGCGCAGGGGAGGAGAAGGGAAATGAGTCAGAGCTCATTAGGAAGGCAGATCTCCCAAACAGTGGGAAATCACCCCACAGGTGCTAGGGACTCCATGTTTACAGGTCAAATGTACGCAGAGGAATGGGTGGTCAGTTCAACATCTAATTCAAAGCCGGGAAACCATAAGCTGAGGTTGCAATTGAACTTGGAAGCCACAGAGAGGTGGACAGAAGGCTTGATGGAAGTTTCTGTGCCTCTGACACAGGCTTTTACAAGATTGTGTGGTGGCCCACGAGCATGGGCTCTCGTGTCAGGGTCCCATGGAAGGTGGATAAGTATGAGAGGAAGACAAATGCACGAGTTATCGCGAATAGACATCTTTGGACTACACACTTATTCCCAAAGAAATATGTATCCTTCCTGAAGGATAGTGAAGAAATTATGAGAGCAGTGCCTAACTTTTCTTGACAAATTGTTCCAATTTCTAGGGAAAAAATTCCTTAAACACACACACACACACAGTCGTGAACACACACGTGTGAACATGCACACACACACATCTCTCCTGTTGGCTCCTGAGCTTGTGGCCATGTTCCTCTTTTGGCTTTCTTTCCTTCCAGTTACATAAACCCTTATTTCTGTCTGTCTCTCCAACGCTTGTGTCCTTCTGCACCCCCTTCCCCAAGTCTGTGCCCTCCCATGCGTCCTGACGCTCTGGTCTGAACTGTACCAAGTCAGGTCGTGATCAATGCCCTGCAACATGGGAACCCGCCTTCTCGCTCTGGAGCTGCTGAGGCTCTGGAGGCTGGGGCTCAGATTTAAGCCCCACTGTGGCCCCTTGAAAGTACAGATGGCCACTCCAGGGCAGGGACTGATGTCATTGGTGTCATTCTATACCCTGCTTGCTCGGGGCTGGCGTTCCTGACCTATACCTCATGCTGAGGGTGGGCTCCTGCCCCTGAAAAAAGAACGGGTCCGAGGCTCCAGATCCTTCTGTCTGTGCCTGACTTCCCTGAAACTGAGCATTGACACGGGTCCCTCTTCATGCACCATCCTGACTCGAAAAGTACATGCCTTGGAGTGCATACCTTGGAGGGAACATGCGGAACGGCCCAGATGTTTTTGAACACGTGTGTATTTAGGAGGCGGCGACGTGCAGCCGGCATCGAGCCCACTGCCGTTCCCACTGCCGGGACACAGAAGCGACCTCCTGGGGGCCTGCAGGCTGCTCCTGCTCTTCTTCCAAACGTGTGGCATCCCGTGTGCCCCAGATCAGCGTAGCCCGTGTCTGAACTTGATCCTTTGTGTTAGGTGACGAGTTCCGAGATTTAGTAAAATCTCCAAAATTGATGGGAAAGGCTTTCATTGGCTGATTAAAGAGATTAAAACAGTTTTAAAGGAGTCTGTTTCATCCAAGCTGCTTCTGCAAACCTCCTTGAGAAAAACAAACCAATGTCTTTGCCTGGGAACCAGCCAATAGTCCCTTCCAAACTTAGTAGAAACCAAAGTGCACACGATTGTGCAGTGAACCCTTTCCTGAGTAGGTGTGGGTGTGGGACCAGCAGGGCTGGACTACTTTGAGACAGTTTTTGAAACTTTAAAACCTTATCATATTAGCCAAAAACGCAGCCTTTCACTGGCGAACCTTCGACAGGTGGGATGGAGGGCATCTGCATCTTCTTTGTATTTTTCTGGACTTGGAGAGTTTTCTATAAGAAGGATGAATTTTCTTCGTAAACAGAAAAGAATATTAAATTGCGAAGCTGTCATAACCCTTCCTCCAAAGGAAGCTAAGACTCACTCAAGTTGAAAGAAAACTTCTAGCAGTACTTAGGTGATAATACATACTCAGGACATGATTTCTAGGAGAGCAACTATTTTATTTCCTTCCAAACTGGTAAAGTTTAAGGAAAGACTGTTTCTCTCTAAATATCGCACTTACCTAGAAATGCAATAGCTGGCTCTTTAGAAAGCATGTTTCTCTTGTCATTTCAGTGTGTAATTGGTTGTATTTAAAAACGTAGATCACAGGCACAGAAGGTAGCGCTTAAGATGCATTCAACTCACAGCTCGACCTTGCAAGTGCTAGTTATTTGTCTCTGTCCTCCGAGGAAGTACGTGGTGTGATGAGCAAACCTGAAGGTAATAAAGAAGGATGATATGCAAATCATCACCAAATGAATCCAGCTTTATCCCATCAATTAAATAGACTGGGTACCAAATATCTGATTTGATACAGAAACGAAAAAAGAATATGTAACTCAAAACACATGCTATCCTCTGCACAGCTACACCTTACAATGACAGGCTCGCCTATGAAAAGTTGATCAAGTATTTCAAGAGTACGACACATCTGTTTCCTAATCCCTGGAGGTCCACAGCCAGCGGGGTCCCCGGGATGCAGGTGCCACCGTCCTGGCCGGTGGTTGCTTTTCAGGGAGTTTCGAATGGCCCCAGGGGGGGAATACTGTTTTAGATCACCAGTGACACTCTAGTGACATCACTGGTAATATTCTTCACTTGCCGTTGTCTTCCCAATTCTCATCAAACTCATGGAGTAAGTCAAAAGAGTCCAGTGAGGACATTCAGCTCAAAAACTCTGTCACGACCTACTCCAACAGGGTTCACTATTACTTCCACAGAATTATAATGTCTGAAAGGAAATGCACCCCATTCAACCCATCTCCCAGTTTGAGGAAAATATTTAAGGTCCTACACTGCTAATGAGATTACAGCAGCATCTCTCCTACCTGGGCGCTCAGAGCCAGCTTGCCGCTGGACAGACTTCTGGCTCCTGTTCCTGCTGGGGGAGCCACATTCAGGAAGAGCCATGCTCAGAGAATGCCAGAAGGTGAGCCACCATTGGGGGCCCAGGTGGAGACAGGGGAGGCCAAGAAGTGGAGCTAAGAAAGAAGGAGAGACAAGATCCTGACCATCGGGAAATTGCAGGCCGTGGGAGGGAATCCACCTCCCGGTGAGGGTTCCAGCTATGACACATGTGCTGTTCCCCCTTCCTGAGGGACAACACGGTTTACATGCCCTGATCAATCAAGAGATTCCGAGGGACGCCTGAGGCAGTAAGATTTTGCTCCCGAGCCTCACAGTCTAGTGTTGCCCCAGTGCCCCCAGCCAAAGGGGAACTTTGAGTTCTTTGAGAAGAACTTTGAGAAGCCCCAGGATGAAACCATTTATAAGCTGAATCTCTTCTAAACTTGAGGAAGCCAGGCATTCCCACTGGCCGGCCATGCCAGGTGTGGCCGAAGCAGGTCACCCGGGGAGGCACTGGAGCGAAGCTTCACCAACTCTTGGTCTGGAGGACCCCGAGGTTCTTCTTCTGCAATCAGCCCCAGCTGGTGCAGCCATTGCTTGGCCACACTTTGAGGCCCATCTAGAAAGACAATGGTTTTATTAGAAAGTCTAGAAAAACCATTGGTGGGGGTTTTTTTCTTCTCTTTTCTTTGTTTTCCTTTTGATTCTTTCATTTAATAAATAAGTCTTCCAGGGAACAGAGGAGTCAAATACACCACATGCTCTTTTCCGTAGACTGGTAGGAATTTGCCTCAAAGACATAGCACTTAAATTCATTAATTCTGAACCTACGTTCTCTTTACAGGAAACAGTAAAGTACCTATGCCTAAAATCGTCCGTTTTTGGTAACTCTTAACTGTGTGGTGACAGGTGATAATAGGCAGTTAGCACTTAGCTTGAATCCTGTTAATAATATATGGTTGGTGATATGAAGTCTCTGTTCCGGAATCTAAACAGGACAGGCTTACTGGCAAAGCAGTGACATCAGAAGCAAGTGCTTGAGACCATTTGCTCTGTATGCAATTCACACTTGTCACCAAGGTGGCCAGTCACACCGAACATTCAGGAAAGGACTTCTCTTAAGGTCACCTCATTAGTCAAAAGGCCATCAGAGCTTCCAGAGTGAGGGAGTTTGGGGAAAGCAGCAAGATCCCTGGGAGGGCCATACAGAGAAGCTATTCATTTGCAGATAGAAACTTTCTCAGTTCAGAAGTAAACTAAGAGGCAGAGGGAAAATGATTTAAAACAGCTCAGCACACAATCACCTACAAAGGGAAAAGTGGGCTGAACCTCACAAAAACCCATCACAAACACCGACCTTTGGGGAATGCAGGCAACTTCCCAAATTAGGGATTTCTAGAGCAAACTGGTGAGCATGTGTAATCTTTGCAAGTTTAAATTCATGTGGCACGATTTTTTCAAAATTGAAAATGGAATCACAAGCCGTCCTCCCTGAGACAGCCTCTTCTCCTTGATGAGCGTGGTGCAGGTTCGCAGGCTTAGGGGATGGGAAGGCAAGGCACCCACATTGCTCCCCTCCCTGGAAAATGCCAGAAGCAGAGGGGAACCCATTCCATGTCAACTAAAGAACAAGTCATGGGAGACCAATCTGATTGTGTCTCCGTGATAGAATTTCAAGATTCACCAGTGCTGAGTGCAATACACATATTCCAGTAAAAGTTTAACAAAGCATTTGACAATAAGATCTATTCGATTGCAGAACAGACTTCCAGAAGAAGTTGTGGGAGCGTTCTCTCCAGGGACCTTTCAAATCACACAAGACAACCCATTCGAGGAAGCATATTGCACAGGACAATTTTTCCCCTCTATGTTCCTTGATTTAAGTGGACCACTTAACATATCTTGGGTGAAAATATGATAAGCACCATTGAAACAAGTCCCTTTTCCAAAGGAGAGCATAATCATAAATACAGGTTTACTGAAACACTTTCTTTCCCTTGCTTAGACATAGGAGAGTGGGCTCTTCTGGGAAGGTCCCGCTTCCCTCAGATGTAAGATAGAGCCGGGGAGCTGTCAGCCACCCAAGGAAGATACGGGTGAAACCTCAACGCCAGCACCAGGTGTCTCTGGGAGCGACAATAGGAACTCACCGTGCCTCCTGCCATCCTGCCCACTGCCACCCCAACTAGCCTGCCAGAGCCCCGAGGGACGTCCGCCCCAGAAGATAAGCAAGGATGGTCGCCGTAGCTGGGCGATTGACGCGACAGGCACAATGTGGCTTGAGACCCGTGAGGCCTGTCCACGTCCAGGACGCTGGAACATACCACGGCGCGCCATTCCTGGCATCGCTTTCCCGTAACCAGTCACACAAATATTTATAAGCCAGAACATTCCAAATCCGTGTTGGTCGAGGATATAAACACTAATTGCTTCCCTAGTTGCCCTATACTACTTTGGAGGGAGAAAAAAATTCTTCTCTTTAAACCTTGCTACAAAATATATGCAGAATTTGTTTTCCAATGAACGCCTAATAAGGCCACCTCTTAAGTCTAGATATGTAAAAAATTGCCCTTTTCACAGCTGATAAAATACAAATTAACCCTTAGAGGATTGAATACGTGCCTATTTATTACTTTCAATCTGAATGTACCATAGCAATTAATATGGCTTCCATTAGCCTGTGAGAAAATCAGTAACTTTGCCTTTGAAACTGGAAATAAATGCAAAGCTGACCCTGTTTTAAATGCCTCCTACGTGTGCGAGCGTGAGCGCGTATTTACTTCCAAACGTGCTGCGAGAGGGGTGCCTTGATGCCCTTCAGAAGATCGCAATCGCCACGGCTCCTCTGAGGTTACGGCATTGCTTCTAGAATCAATTTGAGTTCCAAAAGCTTTAAATTGCAGTGTCTTCAGGGTATGAAATAATGTTGTTTGTATGCAATTGCAAGTTCGGTTTATTATGAGAAATGAAAACATTTTAAAAATTAAAGAAACATTTTTCTTTGTGTTCACAGTTCATTGTGTTAGTTTAACCCCCACACTTAACCTCCACCGTTCGTTTTATAAATGCGCCTTTCATTTATTTTTGCATGCGTGCAGACTTAACCCTTGGTTGCCTGGCTCCTTTTCAGCATGCCAGGTAAATGTAGGCATTCGAGAGCAAACGTCCGTGGCTCCCGACCCCCGGGACTGTGGGGTCGGTGGGCTGCAGACCCAAGCGATGTTGTTTGCAGAAACTTGCGTACTCCTCCCTTCCTGAGTCATCCTTCTGAAAAAGCCATTCGTGTCTATTTTGGCCTTCACGAATCTAGCTTATGCGTTTCAGCTCTCTCAGTTGGGTGCAAAACGTGCTCTCCACTGCCGTTTGGCTGTGATGGACTCAGAGCAAGGTTGACTTTGCAGCTCAGTTTAGCCGGCGTTGAACACGCGAGTGAATTTCCCGGGATTTAGCCGCACGGCACCCCTGCACCCACGCCGCAGCCTGGCCGGGACGCGTGCGGGCGCCTTTGCCAGTGCCCGTCCAGTTCTTACTCACTTAGGTGCTTCTGGGAGGAAACAGTTCAATTCATGTAATCCATGCTTTAAATTTAATTTTTAAAGAGTGGTCTTCACACTTGAAAACAAAAATCAGCTTGTTTTGTACATAAGAACCGGGTTTTTAAAAACGCTAATAAATCAAACACTGCTCACGAGAAAAAAAAAAAACAAAAAAAAAAACGTGCCAGGCCCTAACAGCTTATAGCCGAAGCCAGATCCACTTTTAAATCTGTGTAACCCTGTGTCCAGTCACCTTGCTCCTTGCCGATGCTGAGCATTACACAAAAGAAGCCCCACTTTTGTGCATCCTGGACTCAAAATCTTTGTCAAAAACTACAAGGATCATCTCATTTTCTTTTTCGAAGACGAACCCCTCTAATTACCATGCACTTATGCTCCAAGTGCATGGTAATCGGGCAGGTTTTATTCACTTTTTTTTTTTTTTTTTAAGGCTGGGGTGTCTGTTTTATATTCTGCTTTTGTGTATTCATCAGCAAAAGTCTATATGATCTCCTGTAATGGCCTCGGTTTATTTACAGTTCCGGCGGTCGTATGTGTTTAGGCTAACGGACGCCTCTGCGGAGCTGAGGAGAGCAGTGCTCTTCGCTCTGAGAATTATGTCACCTCCTCTGTCCCATTTCAGCCCACGGAGTTCTCTTGACAGACAGCATGAGCGAATCTGCATAAGGAAAAGTAAGTGACAGCTGGGGTCAGACTCTCTCTGTTTAATGACACTGCCGGTTACACATTTTGAATTGTTTAAATATGAGCCTACCGCTTCCACAATCATCATTTCACGGGTTCCACTTTTCATACCCAACAGCCAGGAAACTGACACATAATTACACACTTGCCGATGGTATCGCGGCGCCGATAATTAAAACTGCCACCCGAGAATTGCGATTGCTAGTCTACAGCTGGGATGTTGTCAGGAGGCAGCAACTCCAGCAGCTTTTAACACCATCTCCTTCCAGGTGGACCTCGGGTCCCCGCGCTGGAGGCACCGGCCAGCCTCTGCACATCATTTGCAACGTCTCGCACAAATGAAGAAAATCTATTAACAATCCAATAAGTGAAATACAAACACGGTGACCCAAGGGTTAAACTGTCTGCTCGGACTCCAAGGTTGGATCTGTTAGGCATTGTTCTTTTTTTATCCTTCCTTTTTGCCGTATTTACCGAAAAGACCACCAAATGCTCTCCCACTTCCGAGCGCGGCTTCAGGTTTCGCTGGGGAAGTCACGTATGACTCAGAGACACGGGCAGCCCCGCCAGCCACTTGATTTCACGCCCGCACCTGAGTAAAGAAGCAAGGAGACGTTGGACAAACAACCGGAACCGAAGTTTCAACCCGTCCACGTTTCTCCCCCGAAAGTTGGTTCCATTCCCTGGGAGGAGATGAGATTGGGGTAGAAAAGAAGCTGGGGCGGGCTAGTGCCCCCAGGACGTGGCCTCACGGACGGCATAACATCTGCTGAGTCCTGGGGTCCCGGTTTCTCCTTCGTCCACGCGAGGATGCACAGAGGGGCAGAGGTGTGAAGAGTCGCTAAAATGATCTAAACAGGGCAGGCAGGGAACGCAAACAAAGATAGGGGCCATCGTGCGCAGGCCAGAGCTGTGGGCTCATGCATGCGGACTGTTCAGATACTAGAGAACGGTAGCCAAAGACAGGGAAGCTGCCGTAGACCAACGGTAATCCAAATTTTAATAGACCCAACAACGTGGCAGAAGCAGATTCACCTGGAACGAACTATATTTATTCAATGCAAAAATGAATGATTTATTCCTTGTATTGGGCACAGACTTAATCATCAGCCTGGGTTTGTGCGTCTCTCCCAGACAACCCGCCTTCCGGACTAACCTCCCTGCGCACCGGCCCCGGGAAAGGAGGGGAAGATCCCTATGGCCCTCTGAGCTGAGCCTGGGGGTAACAGTCCCTGTTCTGGGGAACTGTTCTGGGGAACGGGGAAGTCTCACCCCACCCAGGACAAGTCCGTCAGCTGCCCACTCCACTCCCATAACACTAACGAGGAAGTTGGATTAGTTTTTTGTTGCTGTTTTCTTTTCTTTTTTTTAACCTTTTTAAATCATGAGGCAGAATTCCAGAATTCCAGACTTGGGCTACCAGGTCTGAGCACCTGTCCCCACGAGTCACAGAGTGTGCTGGGTGGAAGTGAGCACAGTGTGTTTCCCAAAGTGCTTGTTTTGGTGTATTTTAATTTAAAATCTCTTAACCTTAAAAGCACAGGGATCAATTGCACAGGGGGAAACAAAGTTGCATGAACTTCTAGAGGACACACACACACACACATTTTCGAAGGGTTATTGTTGTCTGGGCAGGATGGACAGCCAGGGTTCAACACACACCGGGGCGTACTCCTGGCTGCTTTTGAGCAGGACTGGTCCAGGCCACGTTCCCCTCCAGGCCACCGAGGAGAAGCACGAAGCCGTGGGCACGTCACTACTTCCCCCCTGAGGTCTGGTGTTCCTCTCTATGTCTTCTTCTCCAGACCTCCACATCTGCTAGGGAATCCGGGGGAAGGGGGCGTGCTGCGGCAGGCTACGCTGAGCCCTCCACTGCCCTGTGGTCACGCGCAGCACTGACGGTCTTTATCTATAAACGGTGATGATACTGGTTTTCGAGGAGTCACCACGAGGATTAAAGAGATCTAACACGTGTGAAGTCTGTGGCCATGCTTCCCAGCCAGCAGGTGAGACGCCGACGGTCCGAGCTTCAAGAGAAAAAAGTGACCGAACTATCTGATGCACGGACACTTGACAGATTTGAAATGTCCTACTGATTACAGTCGTCACAGAAATCTCATTAAGTTCTTACCAAGTGGTGTTTTCTTAAAACGCATGCGCTGGAAGAACCTCCTTGGCCGGTTCTCCGCTGGCATCCAGGGAACAGCGCCCCACACCTGGTCTAGGACATTTCAACGAAGCTTGCATGTTGTTTACATTTCTCACGTAGGCGTTTGTCCTGACAACCGTGCTGTGTTGTCTCTCCCACACGCAACTTGATCAACAACCCAGAAGTTACGTTTTTTAAACTTTTAATAATTAAGTCCTGTTTTTAATGTTTAACAAACATAAAAATATAACTAAATTTATTTTAAGAATAACTATATTCTTAATAACTAGTCCTTTTTTGTTATTTTTAATAAGAAAGTCATAGCCGGGACGCCTGGGTGGCTCAGTCAGTTAAGTGGCTGCCTTGGGCTCAGGTCATGATCTCAGCGTCCTGGGATCGAGTCCCGCATCGGGCTCCTTGCTCAGCGGGGAGCCTGCTTCTCTCTCTCCCTCTGCCTCTGCCTCTCTGCCTACGTGTGTTCTCTGTGTGTGTGTGTCAAAACAAACAAATAAAATCTTTAAAAAAAAAAAAAAAGAAAGAAAGAAAAAAGAAAGTCACAGCCTCAATTCTCCAGCACGGTGGCTGTCAACAGGGGGCAGTAGTCCATGGAAACTCCCTGGGAGCAGTGACTCTGCCACAGATGACGATTTCCATCGAGAATCCGGAGATCGTCAAGAGCTATCAGGAAGACGAGGACTATCCAAAAACCGACCTTTACCGACCAGCCAATCCACATGTCACTACGCCCAAGGTCTGGCGAGAATTCTCAGCTAGCGGCATGAAGGCGTCAAGGGAGGAAGACACCCAAAACGCAGAAGCAGCATCTCAGAATTACAGCTCCCCACAGAAAGAGGTCAGGTCACACTCCTACTAAGAAGCCTGTAAATCTGGCCACTTGTTAACGCCAGATATCATGGCCGGGGAATGAGGAGAGCAGGCTGTGCATGAAATTCCTTCATGGTCTCTCTCGTCCCGCTGCTCCGCGCCCACGGCCGTGGGAGGTGGCGTGCTGGCCCCGAGCGGCCCGCAGACTCCCTGAGCCACGGACAGCTCAGTCAGCAGGTGCATCTTGAGAAGAGAGTTCACGTGTATTCAATAATAATCTTGTGAGTGACAACGGAGACGATACAGATTAGAAAGGGAGACTGGGCTCTGGTCGTACAGGTCTCTGGCTTGACTCAGGGTTGAAAAAAATCATAAAACTGTGAATATTATCAAGTCAGGGAACAGTGGGATGATGAGGTCTCCATGTGCGGTTTTGCAGTGAAAGATGAAATAAAACTTTTCTTCGTGATACTAACATGCCATTCAAGACCATTGTCTGCTTTTTTTTTTTTTTTAAGATTTTATTTATTTATTTGACAGAGAGAGATCACAAGTAGGCAGAGAGGCAGGCAGAGAGAGAGGAGGAAGCAGGCTCCCTGCTGAGCAGAGAGCCCGATGCGGGACTTGATCCCGGGACCTTGAGATCATGACCCGAGCCGAAGGCAGCGGCTTAACCCACTGAGCCACCCAGGCACCCCCCATTGTCTGCTTTTAAAAGGCTTATTGCAAAGACCTCACTGAGGGATGGACTTGGTATTTTACACAGCTCACGTCTGTCACTTTTGAAATGAAATACCACATGTCCAATACCGAGGGGAAAGGAATGTTAAAATTTCTCAGTAGGACCAAACTGTACGATAAACAGCTTATTCATGAGAAGTTTGACCCTTTCCAAACAATCAATGCTTTACCGCCCTTTATCACACAAGAGAAATTCATGTCATACTTTGGGGGGCACATTTTAAAACCACATGTAAATATAGAAACAGGGCACAACAAAATACTTTCTGATCCAAGGGCAGCCAAATATTGGGTTTCACCACTAGTTTCCCAAACTGGGAGATTTGGTCTTCTACTCAGAAATGACCGAGGCCCGTCGCCCCAGCACGTAGTGCCCCCGGGAGTCCTCGGTGAGAGACGGTACCCGTCTGCAACTGTCGAAGCCACATGTCCCCTGCGATGACCAGAACGGCACACAGGCCCCGGAGATCTCCGGCCCGTGCTCCCGCCGGGTCCTAGCCAGCAGCAATCCACAACCCGTTCCAGCCCTGCCCTGCCGTACGGGAAGACTTCTGGTTTAGACTTGCAAGGATAAGAAAAGACAGTGTCCCAAGGCCGACCTAACGGAAAGCCCAGCGGGCATTGTGAAGCTGTCAGTCACCGCCGAGGGCACCCACAGTAAGTGTGTGAGGGAAAGGCGGACGTCACGCTTGAAAACGCACGTTGGGGTGCGCTCTACAAGCCCGAGATCCAGCCCCGAGACTCCGCACATGGACTTGCAAGTGTGTGCCCTGGAAATCGGGCGTTTCTGAGTCCTAAGCCATCCAAAATCAGAGCTGGGCCCCAGTGCCCACGTGCGAGTCACTGTCTCGAACTGCACATGTGACTGCACATTGGTGAATTTTATGGACTTTTTCTTCTTGAATCTGGCAAAGTAGCCACCCAGCTGAAAGGCAGATCTAGGAGCAGAGATGCCCGCAGGTGAGCACAGGAGCCGGAGGGAAGCCGGTAACGTCTGCCTGGGCGGCGCCGCGGGCTCGTCCTCCAGGTCTGCGATCGTTCTCCTGGCTCTCCGGGTCCCTCCGAGCAGCGCCCCCCGCGCGGGTCGGCCTGGGGTCCCGCCATCCGGAAGATGAAGAAGTGACAACAATTAGCACACAGGAAAAAAACACACAACAACAAAACCGCATCCCACATCGGGCAGCGGGCGGGGAGAGGAGGGAAAACCCGAGGCCCCCACACCTCCCACAGTCCCGTGATGGAGAGCCAGGCATGAACTCGGGGCTTTCACTCCCGCAAGGATCCGGGGCGAGATGTGGGGGCCTTTAAAATGGGTGCAGTAGTGCCCGAGACTTGGGGACCTTGTTTTCTTCTCGTTAAATTGTGCCTGGAGGTGTCTGGCCAGGGGCTGAGGTGGGACGAGCGTGTGCTGCTCCCAGCCCGGGTCCTCTAAGGGCCCTCTCCTGCAGGGGTCACCCTGCTGCCTGCGCCCTCCTGGTGCCCCCAACCTTCCGCCGGGTCCTGCCAGCGGGGGCAACACAGAGGCAGGTGTGGGGAAACTGGGGACTGTGCCAGACACACCCCTCCGTCCAGCAAGGGAAAGCCAAAGGCTGCAGGTAGGGAGCCAGCTAACGCGGGGGCAGGTGTCCACGGTGGCAGGCCGGGGTGCGCGCTGGGTGGAGGGGGGAACAGAGCAGAGGCAGCTGGAGGCCTGGAGGGAGGAAGAAGGCGCCACCTGCCCCCAGGGACTGCCCTGGCCAGGCCTGCGGTGATGGTCCACCGAGAGCCGCCCTGGCACGCCAGGTGGGCTGTGCCGACCCACCAGCGGCTCAGGGTCCCTGCATGGAGAGGGATGAAACAATGCTTGGGAGGTATTTCCCCGAGGGGGCGACTCGCCATCCAAGTGCCCCGGCACTGGCCCGCTGGCAAAGAAAGGGTGGTCCACGAGAAGTCCCACGTCAGACCTCCCCCTGCCACGTGACGCTCCAAGGAGCATTTCTACCTCATCCAAAACAGTTGGCATATGAAATCAGGTTGTTTCTCCCCCAGAACCAGAGATTCCAGAAAAGCGAGGGAGTTTTTCTCAGAAGGAACACATTTTAATCATTATTAGACACGAGTCAGAAACAGCAAGTCAGAAGCAGACGATGATGTCAGAGGGTCTATCTCTTAAGCCGGAGTTCCTTCCCCTGACTCGTCTTTCCCCTCCCCTCAAGGAAGCTCCGTCAAAGAGTCTCTTTAAAAGCGCACAGTACATGTGCAGCCCGGCAGGCCCGAGAATATTCACGGACCCGCCACCAGCATGAATAACGCAGCTCCTGTTTGCAAACAGCTTGGGATGGCGGGTCCTTAATCACGGCGCTCTGCCTGCTGCTGTCCCCCATCATCCCAGTCTTACCAAAGGAGAGAGGGAGCCACCGAAGGCTGAGCAGCGCGGCGACCTGCCCACGGACAAAATGAGACGCTTCTGTCTTCCATCTTGGCTTGTTTCCCAAAACAACCTTGACTCAATCCGAAGAGACAGACCTAACTTCCCGGAGCAGGAGATGCCGAGACAGATGCAGAGATCTCAGCAGCGAGGGGAGGCTGGGAGGTACCAGCTCTCTGTTCAGCAGGAGCTCACGGTGCTCCCAGCAGCTTCTCAGAACAAGGCCGGCGTTCCGGAGAACAAACCACACTTGGAGGAGTGGGCTCAGAGGTCCGCAGTCCCCATGCCTGACCGGGATTTCAACAGGAATCGGGATTGGAGCCGTCATTATTTTTCCCTCCATCCAAAACTGCCTTTAAGAATTTGCGTAGATGGGGCGCCTGGGTGGCGCAGGGGGTTAAGCCTCTGCCTTTGGCTCAGGTCATGATCTCAGGATCCTGGGATCGAGTCCCGCATTGGGCTCTCTGCTCAGCGGGGAGCCTGCTTCCCTCTCTCTCTCTCTGCCTGCCTCTCTGCCGGCTTGTGATCTCTCTCTCTCAAATAAATAAATAAATAATCTTTAAAAAAGGAAAAAAAAAAAAAGAATTTGCATAGACACTGTTCCTACAAGCACTGGGCCTAGAGGTGTGGGGTTGGGGCTCGAAATGGTGTATGAGGAAGGGGGTGACTGGTTCTCCATCTGAGAAACAGTAACAAAGGAACTACTGTGTCCCACAGGACCCCAAGCCTGCCGGTGTCCTGTCCCGGACTCAGCATCTCCCCTGCCCGCCGTGCCCTCATCCCCGACCCTCCAGGAAGAGGAGGCTGTGGTGCCGGCTGGCCGCCCCCCACCCCAGCCAGTGCCCCAGGATCCGGGAGCCAGGAGGGGCCACTGACTCCTTCGGTGACCCGTGTCCTTGTCTCTGACCCCCAAGTCCAAAGCAGGACTTCTGCACTTACTGCTTTTTGTGCGTTTTTTCATCTGCCTCTTTCCTTCCAGCTTTCCATTCTGCAAATTTTTGAATATTTTATTGGAACACAATAAAATGTAAGTATTATTATAGTATAATAAAATGATATAAATTATATTACAATATAATATACATTTTATATGATTATATATAATACACAATATATAACTATAATAATAGAATTTTTTAAAAAGTTGAAAGAAGAGTGCAGTGAACACCACGTGCTCGTACCCAGATGCACCAGCTTCTAACAGTTGCCACATCTGTTAAGATAGTCTGAAAGACAGTCACTCTGCCGCTGAAATGCCACTCACGGTGATGAGCCCTGAAGAGTGTGTGCAAGCGTTGTACACCTGTGTATACACGTTTACACTGTGTGTAAAACGACACTGGAACGAAATATATGAATGAATGGTGTATAAAATTCAGAAAATAAAAGATTTAAAGAGAAAATACCAATCACCCAAAAAACAAAATCAAAAAAGCAAACAAACAAAAAAAAAAAACCACTTCAGTGTGTTGTCTAAGAACAGGAAGGCTTTTTTTTGAGAACTAGAATCTTCCAGGGTTCCATGCCCACCTCTCGAGTAAGCATCCTTTCCTCGTCGGCCGTAGAGCTTGTGGCTTCGGTGCCAGGGCGTCCTGCGGAGCCTGTGACGGAGCTCTGCCCAGTGGGGTGATAAGTGACCTGGGGACCACGGAGGCCCGCCAGCTTCAGCAAAAGCAGGAGCAGCGTCGGCAGGCTCCGTGCTGGGGGCTCCGTGTCGCAGCTTCAGCACCAAGTGGCAGGTGGCGAGACCCACACAAGCGACGTCTGTCCGTAAACATTTCTTTTGAGTCGTTTGCCTGGTGATGAGAACATCTTGGAGAACAACAAAGTACGGACTTTTGGAAGCGACTCTGGACAGGCGTACGTACAGAGAGGAAATGTGGTGGATCATGGCCTGTCGGCTGGGAAGGTACTGCCGACTTCAAGAATTAGAAAGGACGGGGTTCGATGTCCCGTGTTGTACGCGATCACCAGAGTGGGCGACAGAGGTTGTGCGGGTCTGTTCCTTATGCCCTTCCCCCTTCTCCCCACAAACAGGGTCTTTCTTAGAGCAAAGAAGTGAAGGTCACTCCCAGATCCCAAACATCTTAAGCATTTCCTTCCAGGCCACATGCCAGGTCCCTGATGGACGGATGGGACCGGGCAGGACCGTGTCTGGGAACAAGGATGGCACAGGCCTCATTCTACCGGACCCAGCCCGTGCTCACCCTTTTCCTTGGCAGCCTAGGCCCATTGAAAATTTCCGTTGGGAAAAGTCTTGGTGCTCATTCATACTACAGTGTAAACAGCTTAGAAGAATCCTCCTAAATGATTGACCTTTTGGATGGTATCAAATTTTAAGCTAAAGAAGTATTTCCCTAAAAGTCACGGCAATAGTCTGTTACTCATTTAAGCCAAAGACAAGTCAGTCCAAACACCCCCAATGTTCCCTGAAGAAGTGACCCATGGAGGAAAGAGAGCATGGCCACACTGAGTCTGCTGGGGCAGAAGAAAGAGGCATCGGCCAGGGCCTTCAGCTGCATCTCTGAGCCTGTCTGAGAACCTCCCCCACCATCCACCTTCCTGCGGACAGCCAGGTGGCCTCTGCCCCCTCGCATCCTCTCTGACACTGGAGTTCCTGCAGCTGTAGGATGCCAGGTCAAACGCAGAAAGGCAGCCACTTGGGCAATATTGATTGCCAGCCGCCAAGCCCGCCTCCCTCAAGCAAGCATGGAGTGACTGCAGTCACAGGCGGCCACCCCCAGTGGACAAAGGTGACAGGACATCGACATCTGGCTGCACACAGGATGCCCTGATGGACCACAACAAGGGCCCAGCACACACAAGGAGCGGGACGGTCACTGCCACGTCACAGCACAGTGGACAGGACCACCTCACCCACACAGGTGACAGAGTCAGGGTCTGAGCTCACAGAGGAAGGGCTTGAGTCCAGGGAAGGAAAGACATGCTGCTCCTGCCAGGAGCAGGGAAGGCAGGACTGGAGGGACAGGGATCACAGCAGTGATCGCCAGGAGTTGGGGTACAGAAAGCAATTTGCTATGAAGACACAGCACAAAGAGTTTGGGGGCTGATGGGATGGATGGGATCTCGTGACTGTTGCGGTCCTGTGACTCCCAGCGTTCATCCAAACCTAGACCAGTGCCTCCAAGGATCTTACTGTACAGAGGCTTAAAAGGAAATAAGTGACATTCTAAAAGATCCTCTCTATCAACATGACTTTTAGAATGCTCATTCCCAACATTTGAAGACAAACATAATAGTTCCTAGTCACATGTTGCATTTTTTATGTTAAAATGCCATTGTATTTGAGTCCAACTTTAACTGCAAGAATGGAGAAAACAATTGGAGCTTCAGCTTCCCATCAGTGTTCTATCCCCTCTTCATCTGCCCCCCCCAGCACACCATCTTACAGTCTACTAATGTCCTTATATTTAACACCCACTCTTCTCTGATGACAAAGGTAGCCTTTGCTCATGATAGAAAACACTAAAAAGAGAAAGACCCACATAGTACCAACTGTGCCACTACAATCTGAACTAACCTATAGCTTTATTTTTAAAATCTTTATTTAAAAAAAATCTGTTTTTCCCTTGAATGAAGTTACTACTGCTACCATTACTGAAACACTAAAGATCACTCAACACAAATACAAGATATCTGTAAAATGAACATAATTAAAATAAGACCACGTCACTACCTTTTAAGATTAAACTTAATAGATAAAAAATACGTGGTATAGATAAATCTAATTAATTTCCCTAAAATACATACTTGAAAATAAGGCTCTCAGTGAAGGGAACAGACTTGGTGAGAATGGGTCACGAGTGGCGGGCAGTGGGGCTGGACAGGGGGCCGGGGGAGCACGGCCAGAGTGCCAGAGCCACCCCTCCGGAGCGGGGAGTCAGTAGGCTGGGGCAAGGTTTGACAGCCTGCGCTTCTGGTCCGCTCTCAGGTGTGGCTGGTGCTGCTGGCCTGGGGACCCCGCTTTGAGAACCCCTGCTTTCATGTGCATTCTTGTCTTCTAGGCTATTCCAGTTTTCAGTCTGAATATAAGTGAGTACCAAGAAAGCTAATCTCATTTTCACATTCTCGGAAATATTTAACTAATGCACCTTAGTAATGTCGGACACCGAGAATTAATTCGTAACAAAATTGTATATAAATAATGCACAGTTTGAGGCACAACCTCCAGCGTCTGTTCCTCTGAACAAACGATGTGGCCAAATCCTGGAGGTGGTGACACCAGTCCTGTCAGGTGGGAAACACACATGAGTACCTTTTATCTACTCTTTCAAGGGTGTCTTCATAATGTTCAAAATATGTCAGTGAGCTCTTCAGAGGAGTTCATAGCCAGGTCATCTAAATAAGAGAAAGAATCCCACCAGCCACTGGCAGCAAGGGCCCTCCCTCTGGCCTTCCAAGCCCCACCTTCACTGGTCCTGCACATGGAATACTGATGTCAGCTTAAGCTGCCTTCTCGGCATGAATGTAGGTTGTTCCGATGAGCTAATATGTCTGCAAGATATGCTAATTTGCAAAGCCGGCTGTAATCATGCATACAATCTCTCAGTTTGGAGATTTCATCCAGAAAGCTCTTGAAACAAATAGAGTGAGGACTTTTTCAAGCAAAGGCCAGGAGGCCTCCTTATTACAGCGGGCTTGTCTGTCGTCACTGCGTGTCTGCCAGGGCCTCCTCTTAACACGACTGACAGTTCAACAGCCTGTTCGCTCTCCTCTCTAGTCCCCAGATCTACATGGGGTTTCCCTGTGTGTGCTTCAGGGCAGTGGTATGGCATCCAAAGCATCCTTTCGGCATCTGTGCAGTCAGAGAGATATCTGGGAACTGCACATGGCATCTGAAGGGGACCGCTGTGCTGGCCTCATCTCTAGTGACCATTGTCAAAACCATTAGATAGATATGCTGTTTACATAATTTTTCCTAAATTCATTGTACTATATATCACTATTAACATATTTTTAAAGTTCTTCACATACTAAAATCCATTTCACACCATCAGTGGTAAGCATTAAGGCCTCATAATATTACATTATAATACATATTTTCCTGAGTAAGTTCAAGAAAAACCCAAGGTTTTTCTTGGTCACAGACAAATTAAGGAACAAAATAACCCAGGGGAAGAAAACTGAATCAACCCATTATAATCTTATAAGAGAGAATTCACTGAGCCAAGATTCAATAAATGTTTTCATTTCTGTATTTATTCTTAAAGTACTTGTTCCCTGCATCCTTTGGTGCACTTTGAGTAATAAATGATGGATAATGAGTGGGTGGATGGAAGAAGGATGGATGGATGGATGGTTGGATGGATGGATGGTTGGATGGATGGATGGATGGTTGGATGGATGGATGGTTGGATGGATGGATGGTTGGATGGATGGATGGATGGATGGATGGATGGATGGATGGTTGGATGGATGGATGGTTGGATGGATGGATGGATGGATGGTTGGATGGATGGATGGGTGTAGATGGGCACATGTAAGGATGATGAAGCAGAATTATCATTAGAAGTGGAAGCAGATCTGCCCCTCCTGCTTGAAAAGTTGTGTAACTTTGGTCAAGTTACTTTATCTCTCCGTTTTCCCAATGTTAACCAAAAAGGACAATAATTACTGTCCCACTGTCTTATTGAGAGAACCAGGAAGGGATTATTGTGATGTACATTTATCCATTAGCTTAATTTCCTTTCTTATTTTGTTTTATTTGAACGTTGACTAATGTGAACTAGGCTTTGTCCATTTTCACAAACGTTTAATCAGTATACTTAACCAAAGCCACTAATTGACATGACAATTTACATTAAGAATTGCAGGGTGCCTGGGTTGCTGAGTGTGTTAAAGCCTCTGCCTTCAGCTCAGGTCGTGATCTCAGGGTCCTGGGATCGAGCCTGCTTCCCCCTCTCTCTGCCTGCCTCTCTGCCTACTTGTGGTCTCTGTCTGTCAAATAAATAAATTTTTAAAAAAAGAATTGGCCCTAAGATGACAACAATAGCTAAAATTTTATGAGGACATCCTTGGTGCCACCCACTGTTCAAAATTCTTAACTTGTATCAACTCGTTTAATCCACAGACAACCCTCTGGGGTAGGTGTTACTGTATCCATTTTCCACAAAGAACCTAGGACACAGTAGGTTTAAGCAACTTACCCACAGTCATGCAGTTAATCAGCACCAGGGACAAGGGACAGACCCAGCTACCTGGCCATATGAGCACATAACCACCATGGAGTCAGACAGACCCCTGGTTAGGGAAGCAGGTCTGCAGCATATAAGCTGCACTACCTTACTTAGACTCTAACCTATGTCTCATTCATATGTAAAATGGGTATAATATTATCTATTGTACATCATTTTATGGATTAAATGATGTGACACATGTAACTTGACCACTTCATCTAGCACGTAATAAAAACTAAAAATTGGGGCACTTGGGTGGCTCAGTCAGTTAAACTCTGCCTTTGGCTTAGGTTGTGATCTCGGGATCTAGCACCATGTCATTGGGCTCCCTGCTCAGTGGAGAGTCTGCTTCTCCCTCTCCTGCTCCTCCTCCCAACTTGTGCTCCCTCTCTCTGTCTCTCTCTCTCAAATAAATAATGTCTTTTTAAAAAAAGAACTAAAAATTGTTTGAATTTTCAAAAAATATTTATAACAAGGTACTGTGAGTCAACTGAATTACTGAGCACAGGCAAACACAGCCTCCACCTGTTCATTTGTTGCGGAGATGACACTGGGAAACTCTTAGAATCCCGTGTGTGCACACACATGTGCGTGCACGCCTGTGGGGGCATGTGTATCTGTGTTCACACAGACCATGGGCTCTCCTTCATCTGGGCTGCTACCGTGATTTGCTCATCAAGAAAAAATTTTGAAACCAAAACAGAAATACTAACACACTTCTGCAGCCGTGTCAGGAATTTCAATAAAATGTGTTCCACCTTTGGAGCAGACTTTAAAATGCCTGTAGGCTCACAAGTAGAGGGTCGATAGAGGCATTTTCTGAATCTTGATCCAACTGGTGCTTTGTCAAACTCTTCAAATAGTTTTTGGGTGATTCGACTGGGGATGAAATAGTCATAAATGAGTTAAGCTTTTTTCTCCCCCATCTTCTCAGAGAATGCGGATGATTTGCCCACTGAGGCTACATAACTGACATCCTCCCTTGACCTCCTCCAGCAAGACCAGATAATTCACAATTCAGGCCCGCATGGAATGACAGCCAATCTTTGCTCCAGATGGTGGAGACGGGCAAGTCCACCACGACCCTACCCTTTCAAACTGTGTTCACTTCCGTGTTACTTTTCTATTGTTGCTGTAATAAATCACACAAACTAATGGGTTAAAACAACACGAACATGTTATCCTACAGTTGCCCAGGTCAGCTGTCTGGTGTCGGTGTCACTGGATGACAACCAAGGTGTCAGCTGCTGCCTCCCTTCTGGAAGCATGAGGGAAGAGCCCCCTTCCCGACCTTTTCCAGATTCTGGACTTGCTTGGCACCTGGGCCCTTCCTCCATCCACAAGGCCAACAACAACTGAGCTGACTCCTTTTCATGCCGTATCATTCTGACTGACCTGCCTGCTTTCTTTTCCACATTTAAGGACCCTGTGATGTTACCGGGCCCACCTTAGTCCAGTAGATTCCCCCCTCTGTTACGGTCAGCTGATGAGAAAACTTTATTCCATTCTCAAACATAGTTTCCCTTCATCATGTGACGTAACATAGTCACACGCTCCAGGGATTGGAAAGAGAAATCTTTGGGAGCCATTTCACTGCTTACTAGCACTTCCTACCTCCTTCAATTCTTACACCTCATGTAACTTCTCCTCAAATAAAAGCAATTCTCAAGGGGGGAAATCTGACATAAAAGAAACAAATGACAAAGCAGGTTTTAGCTTTTAGCTCTTTACAGAGTATCTGTTCTTCACAGAGAGACAGAGCACCACAACTATGATGCATCCTCGGAACCAGTCTAAGCAAAAGGAATGAATCTCTAAGTGTAGAGTTAAGTGTGGTAGTTATAAAAGAGTGTAAGTGATTCTTCAAGGGTACGTGTCATGAATTAAGAGTCTCTACCTATAAACATCGGGATACAGATGGCCCTTCTTTTCACAATATCTGTATCTTTGGGGTAAACACCCAGTAGTGCAATCGCAGGGTCATAGGGAAGTTCCATTTTTAATTTCTTGAGAAATCTCCACACTGTTCTCCAAAGAGGCTGCACCAACCTGCATTCCCACCAACAGTGTAAGAGGGTTCCCCTTTCTCCACATCCCCTCCAACACATGTTGTTTCCTGTTTTGTTAATTTTGGTCATTCTAACTGGTGTAAGGTGATATCTCAATGAGGTTTTAATTTGAATCTCCCTGAGGGCTAGTGATGATGAGCATTTTTTCATGTGTCTGATAGCCATTTGTATGTCTTGATTGGAGAAGTGTCTGTTCATATCTTCTGCCCATTGTTTGATATGTTTGCCTGTTTCATGTGTGTTGAGTTTGAGGCGTTCATTATAGATCCTGGATATCAACCTTTTGTCTGTACTGTCATTTGCAAATATTTTCTCCCATTCCATGGGTTGCCTCTTTGTTTTCTTGACTGTTTCCTTTGCTGTGCAGAAGCCAAACTATGGAAAGAACCAAGATGCCCTTCAACGGACGAATGGATAAGGAAGATGTGGTCCATATACACTATGGAGTATTATGCCTCCATCAGAAAGGATGAATACCCAACTTTTGTAGCAACATGGACGGGACTGGAAGAGATGATGCTGAGTGAAATAAGTCAAGCAGAGAGAGTCAATTATCATATGGTTTCACTTATTTGTGGAGCATAACAAATATCATGGAGGACAATGGGGTGTTAGAGAGGAAAAGGGAGTTGGGGTAAATTGGAAGGGAGATGAATCATGAGAGACTGTGGACTCTGAAAAACAATCTGAGGGTTTTGAAGGGGCGGGGCGTGGGAGGTTGGGGGAACCAGGTGGTGGGTATTATAGAGGGCACGGCTTGCATGGAGCCCTGGGTGTGGTGAAAAAATAATGAATACTGTTTTTCTGAAAATAAATTAATTAATTTTAAAAAAGAGCCTCTACCTATCATTCACTCACTCATTCATTCATTCAAACAACACTTACCAAACACCCATGACCTCTAGCATATGTCTGCATGCTGCAGAGGTGGGTCAAGTAAGATGGTCGCTGTCCAAGGCCCCAAAGAATTCATGACTCACCCTATGAGGAGGCATGAAAGTGGACAAGGGGCTCTAAAAGGCATGAGGCACCCGTATGCCTCCAGTGCTCTCTGTAGCTCAAGAGTTTCAGCCACAATGTAGCAAGGAGGTGAAGACACAACACCTGCTTTAATTACTATCCTAAACCTTTCCATCCCACAGTCTTAGCCCACAGATAAGACGATGGGGTAACCTTTGTGTTAACACATTCATAAAGATGACCGCAAGGCAAATCTTTTATTCACTTAGGCCCCAGTAAGGGCAAATGTCGCCAAGAAGGACCAGAAGCAGCAATGGAGCCATCTCAGACCTTGGGGTGCAGTGGATCTAGCACTGGCTTCAGACCAGATCCCAGTAGGAGTGCACCCTCCAGCACAGTTCCTGGTGCACAAAATGGAGATAATCATACCCAGCTAGTAGGGATGTCGTGAAGATTAAGCTGAATGATAACAGATGTAAAGCAATCATCACCTAGTAGGTATCCACTAAATGTTGGTGTTTTCTGCCTCCAGCAGTTACTCACAAATTATCAGCATTTGCTGAATCCTGAAATACCAGCAAGTTACTCAAAACCAATCATTATAAACGCTGTGCTCGTGCTGGCAGGAACTTCTTTCCAATTTCGGCAATATCATCCAAGAACCACTCGGGGACATATGGATCTAACAAGAGGTGCATTTCAGCTGGGCACAGTTCCATCGCTGGGTGCAACCCAAAAGCCAACTGGACTTCACTTTTTCACAGTTGCTCTGGTAGAAAAGGGTGAAGTCACGCTCCTCTTCTGAAACCCGCCCAAAAAAGCAAAACCGATGGAAAATAAACCCCAGGGTCACTGAAGGTAGGACATGATGACAACAGCAATTAATGGGTTATCAGTAAAAGACACACGACGGTATCCACAATGACTCAGAGTCACCACATCCCTCTGCAGAGCTGGAGCAGCGGTCAAGTGTCACAAAAAATGTGAGACTCTCAAAAGCTCTGGGAAGAAACAAGGTGGAAAGAAGGCAGAGGTGAGGATGGGTTCTCTGGGAAACACCGTTAGCTCTTGAGCGCCGACCTGAGAAGGAGCATGGAGCTGGGGTAGGATGTCAGAGCGAGGGAAAAATGAAAGTCAGCCTTGCAACTACTTACCAGAGACGAGCCCACATGAATTAAACTACTAAAAGCAACAAGAAAAAAATACACATGAGCTGACTGTGAGCATTTGAGAGCTAGCCAAAGTGGGAAGCAGAGCAAGTGAAGAAAAGCCAACTCTGGGGTGAGGAGGGGTGCAGAGTGGTGCCGGGCTCACGAGCTCGCCCGCTGTGCTGTGCCCCGTCGGATCCTTGAGCACACAGCAGAGCCCGATAGAATTCTCCCCACTCGAGGAGGAGCTGCACTCTTCAATAAAGGTCTAATAAAGACGTGACCCATGTGAAAAACGGAACATACCTGGAAAAAAGGCCTATGGAGGACATGCTTTCAAAGAATTGCTCCAAAACCAGCTGGAAAAACACTTCCATGCACACACTTCTTTCTCTTCTTGCGTAAACATAGAAGAAAGTGGAATACAGAAGAGAAGAACGATGTGAGATAAGAGAGAAAGCATCAAATATAGAGATAAAAATAAAGAAAAACAGACGTGGATAAACTTGAAGGTAACAAAACTCTTACGAACAAATAAGCTCTTACAGAAGTGAGAGCCTCCGTTAAAACAGAACAGCAGGGATTTGAGGAGACAACACTGAGATCGTAAGAGCCAGGACAAGTTGGTGGAAGATGACACAACATGACCGGGGAGATGAAGGCTTCTCTGGGAAAGGCGAGGAAAGAGGCAGGTAAGACGGGAGTCCCAGTGTAGACTCAGTTGGCTCCAAGGCGGGTATGACTGTTTCATTCATTCACTCACTCCGTCATTCATCTCCCAGTGTAGACTCAGGTGGCTCCAACACGGGTATAGTTGTTTCGTTCATTCACTCACTTCGCCATTCATCTCTTCATCCCAAAACTCTCAGAGTGAGTCCTGACTAGGTACAGAGCCTAGACGTTAGCTGTGGGGAAACCCCCTGCCCCTGCTCAGGGTGCCACTGGGGGACGAGATAGGAAGCTCAGATGCTGTTCCCTGCCAGGAAGGTGGTACAGACACGCAGGAGCCTTGCCTGGAAGAAACAGCTAGATTAGCCCAGGGAGACAAACAAGGAAATCGGAAATGAATGTAAAGAAACAGGTGGTGGACAGTGAAGGTATTTAACTACAAATAAAGCATTGCAAGAATTATGGGGATAAAGCAGGAAGTAAATATTTAAAAAAAAACTCAACAATATTAAAATTAAAACAGAACTAACAAAAAATCAGACATGGGGAAGGAAAAAAATTTAAGGTCACATATTTGCCCATCTCTCAGAGGCTAGGGCAAATCAATACTATTTGAAGTTGATCACTCAAGAAATAGAAATGAAAGCAATTTTTTTAAAGTCATAAAAGTGAGCACTAGAAGAACCAAAATGAAACTGAATATTTGTAAGTACCTGGTGGTTTTCTCTCTCTCTCTTTCCTGTCCTACACACACATGCGCACGCACACACCCTGAGAAGCATTTATTCCAGATAAAATACAGAGAAAGCTTTCTGTATGCAAAGCCTTGGTCTTTGCTCTCTTTATGCATTATTTTAATTCTCTCAACAAGTACATGGTGTAAGTTTCTTTTACTCTGGTTTTACAGATGAGGAAACCGCTTCAGAGAGGGGAAGTGGCGTGGCAGGTGAGTGGTGAAGCCACGATCAGTCCCTTCAGCATCAGAGTTCGTACTCGAGAGCAGCGTCCTTGTCTCTGCCTTCTTTTTGTTCATAATAATAAAAAACCGGAAACAACATCAACATCTATTCCTGCAGGACAAGTTAAATGAATTCATTTCCGGAATACCCAGCAGGATTAAGTTTCATCAGCTTCAACTTCTGTGTAGCAACGAAAAACATGTCCGAGGTATGTTAGGTGAAGGGAAGGGAGCCCGTGGTATATAAAAGGCGATTCTTCTTGCGTACGTGCCCAGCTGCTGCCTGGGAGGGGACAGAAAAAAGTCAGACCTGGTCAGCCCCCCGGGGAGAGGCCAGGACAAGGGGAAATGGGCCAGTGGCCGGGGCGGGGCTGGTTAAATTTTAATTTAACATATTTTGTATACTTTGCTTCCTTTAATAATTAGAATTTATATGTATATATAATATATATTTTTATATAATTTGTATTTATTTATAAATATTTACAAATACTTATAAATTTATATATATAATTCTTTTATACTTTTTTTTAAAAAACTAATTTTGAAATAAGAATAAACATTTCCTGGATACTTCCCCAGGATATGATCTGTTCCAAGAGGTCCACACCCAAATCAGGAGGGCTGGCCACATTCTGACAATAGGATTTCTAGAAAGAGAGGAAAAAATGACTTCAAGATGTGATATTTCCTTACAAACAAGAGGCCGTCACAGCTGAAGTCTTGGCTTGATATTTGAATGTCCCCATGGCATTTGTTCCTGACTATTGTAAAGGGAGAGATGATGAGATCCTGCTGGCGGAGGGCTTCAGCCCTGAGCACGGGTCCTGTTTTCTCCAAGTGTCATGTCCGACTTCTCCTCTGTCGCTCCTTTCCACAGAACGAACCCCCAGCTCATGGAACAAGAGGCAGGCGCTTTTCTATACAGAACACGAGCATCTCATATTTTCCCACTTGGCACACTCCCCGCTCCCTGGGAGAAATTCTACAGCTAAAGGCAGATCTGTTTATCCCCCTTAAGTGTGGAGAGCCTCTTAAAGGAGAAGGTGTAGCATTCCGAGGGACAGTTCCACTTAGCCGGCCACCCATTCCCAGGGAGGAAGATTTTAAAAAGATTTAACGAGAAACTTCTGGGAGGAGAAAGGGTAACACTTCGGGGACGCCACCCAACCCTGTCTACGGGGGCCCTTTCAGAAAAGAAATTAGAATTTCATCACACGGCGCTTGTGAGAACACCGGCTCTGTTTCCACACCGTGTCCCAAATATAAACGTCAGTGATGTGGGCGTTTGCCTGGTTGAGAATTTCCATTACAGATAATTAAAGAACAAACCCCACTTCAGTTAGGGAAGATCTACAACTTCTTACCGGAGGACTGTAGATGTTCTTCTTAACAGTGTACAGACACGGAGATTAAATTTCAGAGAGAGATTTATTTTGTGCTATTGTCCCGTTATTCACCAGAGAATTGTGCAATGCAAGTAATCTGATCAGAATAATGCATAGGGACATATTTCAGAAAACCAATAATTGCGGTAACATCGAGCTCTGCAAAGGGCCAAAATAAAGTCCGGAATCACTCTAACCTTCTCCCCCAATTCCTTAATCAAAGCTTCATAAGATGGTGTAGTGTTGTCCATTATCGGCACAAGCCGGCAGAATTCACTATTGGACTTTTAGAGATTTATTGTAATTTGAGATCTATAACACTTCTCTAGACCTAAAATCAAAATGATATTTTATAGACGAGCCCCAGCAAGATTTTACAGCTTTCGTATCTTAAGAATTCTTTGTCCTTGGTGAGGTACTGCGGGTTGCTTTTTTTGTTCCTGTTGTTGTTTTGTTATGTTATGAAGCAGTTAAGTCAAACAATAGAAAAATTACTAAAACTGGCTGTATTTAAATTCTGTTTACTTCTTTAACCTTTTGACTTACCTACATAAAAGGTAATCTTTCAAGAACCAGTCCCAAACAGAATCATTGCCTCTTTGCTTTCCTCAAGTCCTTATGGAATAAACAGAATCTGTAACAAGATCCCTTTAACCATTTTTTATTCTGCTCATATTTGCAATGATTTTATAACAGACGGCCGGTCGGCCTCTCTCACGTTATCACAATCAGTGCATCCTGGGATTAAAAACCATTTAGAGCCCAAGCCTTAAACATACTCCCCACACAGCAGTATAATGAACATTATGCATTGTTTCTTTTTATTGTTGCTAGCTTTACTGGTTCAACCAAGAAGCCGGGGCGTTGGGTCCTCATTTTTAAGCAGGGGAGCAATCCGCTTACCAACATGGAAAGTGGCATCGAATGAGATTGCTAAGGTGGCAGGGAAGTAAATACATGAGCCCTTGATGGCCACCATCCCCATTTTATCATGAAATGGTCACGCACCAGATACCTCTCCAGAGACCGTTCCCGGGAATATTTTCTTTACAAACATGGACTGGTGTCCAAATTGCTCAAGAACAAATACGTTGAGTTGCTGAAAAATTGCATTAAGAGGAGCAAGGCAATCTAACAAGTGGCTCAGAAGCCTAATCGTAAGGGAAGTTGCAGGCAATTCTGGGGAAGACCGTTCAGCTGCCTGCACATGGATTCCTGGTGTAAATGGTTCCCAGGAGGGCGGGCCATCCCGTAGCTCCAGTGTGCCAGTCTTCCCAGCGGGGCAGGACAGCCTCTCCCTGTGCATGGTGCCTCCAATAATGAAATTAAAGAGGAGAGATCAGCTACATCCACACAGGATCTCCTGCCAGGCTCCCCCAGCATGAAACAGGGTAGGACAGGGGACCTAGGTCCTGCTCAGCCACAATTTCCCAGCCCCAGGTCCAAGGTAGAATTGGCTCTGCAGAAGCTGAACACCACGTGAGATCCTAAGTAGCTCCTTTCCTTGATGCCACCTGAGTATGCCTCCCAAAGATGGGTGGGCTTAGAGTCTAAGGTGAACTCAAATGAGGTCAAGAAAACCAGAGGATTTTTTAATGAGCTCTTCATCTCCTGCACAGTTTTCTCTGCCTATTTAAGAATGACTCCCTTGCAAATGGTTAACAGAGGAGGAAAGATCTCCATCTCGAGAGTCAGTATTCATCTTTAGTTTATCCATGAAAATGAGAAGTGAGTGGTTTTTAGGGAAATGAATGCCTTCTGATCCTCACATTAAGAATATTAATTTAGTCTATCTTAGTAATAAATAACATTACCACCTAATTTCTATATGGTGTTTTACGGTCACTGCATTATTTCTGCTTCTTAACTATGGGAACCAGGTAGATATTAGAGTCAGCATTTTAGATGATAAAAGTGAAGCTGTACAAAAATATGAACTTTATTCCAGTTAAAACTAGAAATAACACCAAGATGTCTATTATGACTCTAACTGTTTAATATTGCTCTGGTAGATTTTCCCAATGCAGTGGCACGTGAAATACAAATATATACATGAATGAACTATTGTTAGTGACAAAACCCTTTGTTCAAGTAATATAACCCATACATAGAAACCCTTCATTAGAGGGCGAATTAAAGTAGCCAGAAACAAGTTAAATGTAGAAAACTTAATGTCTGACTTATTAGAAAACAGATTGGGAGGAAACTAGTCCTATAACAGCAAACAAAAACATAAAATACAAAGATGAATCCTGACAAAAAATGCACAGAATTTGCAACATGTAAACACAAGTATTTCCTGAGACACAGGAAAACATTTCATAGAAATGTATCATGGTCACTGATAGGAAGACTGACTGTAGGAAAGGTAAATATTTCCTCAAGTAATTAAAAAGACAAATGTAAATGCAGTCATAACCCCGGTGAGCATTGCTTTGACCCCCTCTGAGAATCATTCTAAACTCTGTATCAGAACTAAAGGAGAAGGGAGTGCAGACTGCGGAAGGGGAAGAGCAGGACGGGAACCTGCCCTGTCAGAAAGTCCCATCGAATTAATGACTTCTTCACTTCAAAGGGAGAGTTAAAAACCATGGTGCAGGAATGTGCATACACATAGAGATAATCAATACTTTGGGGGAAATGTCCATGTGTTAAAAAAAAAAAAAATAAGCGTACCTCACATAACATAATAAAATAAATCCAGATGAATAAAAATAACCCAGTAAGTAATTAAAAAATAAATGTAAAGTCTTTTATTTGCTTTGTTATTTAATTAAATTTACTTAATTTATTTAATTAAAAATTTTAAAAGTAAATTAAAAATAAATATTTAATATATACTTATATATATACATATGTAATATATAAACAAAAAATAAATAAAAATAAGACTTCTTATATTTTTAGGCTGTGCATTCCACAAAAGGAGAATCGTATCTGCCTTTTTGAATGAATAAATGAATGAATGAATAAATAAGAAAATACCAAAATAACAGGGGCAAGATCACAAGATTTTACAAATTGTGGTGATATTTTCAATTTTTTTTAATAAGAGGCAAATAAATCTAGAAAAGCATTGTAACCAATATGATCACAGATTAATATTCTAAATACTAGGACTCCTGGGTGGCTCAGTCATTAAGCGTCTGCCTTCGGCTCAGGTCATGATCCCAGGGTCCTGGGATGGAGCCCCGTATCAGGCTCTCTGCTTGGCAGAAACCCTGCTTCTCCCTCTCCCACTCCACCTGCTTATGTTTCCTCTCTCACTGTGTCTCTTTCTGTCAAATAAATAAATAAAATCTTTTTTAAAGTATTGTAAATACTTAGAGATTTCAATAGTCAATTAGAAAAGAACAATTTGAAAAAAGTGAAGAACATTTCAAATTGCAGTTTGGGGCAGTCAGGAAGGACATAGGCTACAATACCCTGCAGTTCTGAGCTTACCGTGGTCAGTGACATAAATTTATACTGGTCATCAACTGCAGAGTTCTGGGATTCTCTCCAGCAGCCTAGACACAGAAACATCGATACAAACACACTTTCAATACTATGACATCATTATCTAGAGATGGCGTTGCCTCATCAAGATTCCTAGATAAAGATATACTTCCAGCCACTTTTTGCTAAGCTGAGGTTTGGTAAAATCATCTTAAAAAAGGGGGGGATGCCTAGAATTTCATGTTAACTTGGTTCACAAAAAGAAAACAGAACAGTTCTACTTTTCTGTGAAAATTAATCCCATTTATCTTGTACATAAATTTAAAATTACTATGCAAGAATGGTACTATTTTGTCAATTTTGCAACTTAAGTTTCCCAAAGAACAAACATCTCTATCTCAAAACCTTCTAAACACATGCATACCCGCACATACACACATTACAAAGGCGGCCAAACACCCAATCTAACTTTTGAAACCTTGATGTTCAACTCATGGTTGTTCATTACCTTTGTAATGAAGGATAAGAAAGGCAAATGAGGCCACACAAGATTTAATGGAAAATCACAAATAAAAGGGGACAGGAAACAATAGAAAAGTAAATTGTCCAATTTATAGGAATTATTTAGGAAAAAGAAATAGATAAGTATGCAAAAGCTCAATTGTTTCCCTCTAAAAAGATAAAATAATATATGACACACAGTATAAAGTTAAGCCTATCTTCGAATTTTGTGTTTCTGTCTTACTAACAGAGTAGAGGTTCTTTTTTAAAGAATTAGAAATCAGGATTCTGATTACTAGGACTGACTGAAGACAATTATTGTCTCATGGCTCTGCAAACCCTACTGAAGTCACTGATGTGATATTTTTTAATCCATGATAGCACTGGAAGATAAGAACCCCGTCAGTAGATAGAAACGGGAAGGAAATTCTGGAAAATTCAGGGCACATGGAAATTGATTTTTAGCAAGTGCCAGCAAGTTAAAGTACTAGCAATTACAGACAATAATAATAATAATAATAATAAAGTCCTCCTGAACGAAGTTTCCCATGAGAACCCTATAAAACCCCAAGATAGAAGAGTAAGATGATCAGGTCATGGATGATCAGCCCAGAAATTATTTCAGGTACTCTCCCAAGTTCCCCAATGAGCAGCCCATCCCAGTGTCCCACTTCCTCACACAGATGGCCCTTCCAGAGCCAAGACTTCCAAGACCAGAATTGGCATTCCCTTCCAAGATAACCCAGGTAACACAGCACAGTCCTCAATGCCACCCAGTTTGCAGGCTCATGTATGATATGAATATGAAGAATCATCATACATTGAAGGGAGCCAACCTGAAAGAACCAGTCAGAGGGTGAGGGAAGAGTAAGAAGGAAAACCCAAGGAAATCCTAAAAGAAGTCAAATTAATGAGCTCATGAATATGAAAAGATAAGTTGATTAATTTAAAATAGACTCCAATATAATTTATGAAAATTAAAATTATTATTTCTAGGATGAAAACCTGCACAAGAAGAATAAATAGACAAAGTCGAATAGCAAATTAGGGAGGGGAAAGACTGAGAGTCTCCCAAAACTCAATCCAGAAAGACAGAGGTACAAAGCTTGAAGAAAGATTTGAAAGAAAACAAGGACGGACTCATAAGTGCCAATATCCATCTAACCAAGTTTTCTGGACAAACAAAGATATTGGTGGGGAGAAAATATAAATGAAGCATTAATGAAGCAATTCTCCCTATGCAGAAACTGTCTTGAAGTTTTTTTGTTTGTTTGTTTTCTTCTGTTTTGTCATATTCAAAGGGTTTACCAAGTGCTACACAAAAAGAATGAAAAATGACCCATTCTGAGATCTATGCTCAAAGTGTCCAGAGAGGAAAAGGCAGATTATCTGCAGGAAACAAAACATTGGCTTGGCATCAGCTCTCTGATCTGCAAAAATAGGAGCAGTGTTTCCAGGATGAGGAAAAGGAATTCTGCATCTAGAATTTCATACCTAGCCTAAATATCAGTCACTTGTACAGCAAAATAAGTATATTATAGACATTGGTGACTTGGGGAGTTTGCTAGCCCTTTTAGAAGAGTTACTTGGATATTTACACTAAAACTTGAAAAATAAATTAATAAAGGAGTTAGTGGATATTAGAAATAATGGTGAGAAAAAATAACCAGAAACAAATAATTCCTTAAAAAAAGAAATATTTATATAATATAGCCATAGATGGCATGATTTTTTAAAAGGTAAAGGCATAATTCAAACAATATAATATAATACTAAAACTCTAACTTACATCAACAAAGCATAGGACATGGGGAAATAGAAATGATGAGAGAAAGTCTTGTCATATTTAGGGAAGCTGAAATTTAACATTAGAGAAAAAAATCAGGACAGAGAAGACAATTAAGACAAGGAATCATATTTTTTTAAATAAAAGTACAGTCCTTTCAGTTAATTGTATAAGTTCCTGTACATTGAACAGCACAATACCAGACTATATAGAGCAATATGTGCTATAAATAAGTAACATAAAGCAGAATATATGAAATAAATAAAACAAACCGGGGGGGGACCTAACTTGTTCACAGAATGAGATTTTAAGTGACCTCTTTAAAAATTACAAAGTGAAACATGTATAATGAGATAGAAGATCAAACTATCAACTTAAAATCTTGATTAAAAGGTAGAAAGAGAGCTTTGCCCACAACAAATGGAGAATCCATGTGGCTTTCAAACACTCATCAAATATTTATTTTAAAAATATGCCTGAGTTGTATTGTATAAAGAAAATGCAGTCGATTCCACAAAAGTACATGGAAATCACAGAGAACAAAGCAATAAAGCTAGGAACTAATGACCGAAAGACAGTCCCAAAATGTCAATCCACTCAAGAACATGAACCAGAACCTCTGGGTAACTTATGAGTGCAAGAGAAAATAAAAACTTAAATTAAAAATGCTTAAAAATGAGAGTATACCATATTAAAAACCATTGGGCACAGGCAAAGCAGTCCTGAGAGGAAAATTCAGAGCTTTAATGGACTTTCAGAAAATAAGAAAATCTAAAAGTAAATTAACTAAGCATTCCATTCGAGAAGTTAGAAAAACAACTCAAAAAATCTCAAGTAAATAGAAGGAAATGACAAAAATCAGAGGCTCCCATTTCTAATTTCACACACTAAATTATTTGGAACAGCACTTCGGCTAAAAACAACTTAAACTAATGAATAATTTTAACACTCCTTAATGCATGAAGAGATTGTCAATCTCATAAGGAAATACTCTCAAAAATATAAGAAGGGAGAGATCAGAACCAGGCAAACTGACCCAAAGGAGCCAGTTTGCTTTTGCCCTCAGAAATTTGAGAGTGTGGATGGCCGTACAGATCAAGGGGAACAGAAATCAAGGCCAACGCCCACTCATGTTGGGGTGTACCTGGAATGCAGTTGGGTGTTACTTGGCAAATTCAAATTTGAGTCACGCCCTATCATCCAGCATCTCAGGTGCCCTCGAGAGAAACAGCACCCCAGGATGCAAGCAAGAGTATGTATTGTCTGTGCTATGTCAGTAGCCAAAAGCTGGAACAGCCAAATATTCATCACCAGGAAAAGAGATAAATAACTTACAAGCATAACAGTGGAAGACAGTGTGGAGTCACAGCAAACCAAAAGCAACTTCACACCACTCCCCCACAGACATACTTCACATGCATCGTCGAGTAGAAGGGTTCAGGGGGGAAAGAAAGACTATATACAGTACGGTTCCAATCCAACACCTCAAATACCAGTATTACAGAAAACTCAATATTTTTGTCTAGGGACAAAGACAAAGGCAAGGACATTACTTTCACAAACTCAGGCAAGGGATTACCTCTGGAGGGAGGAAGGAGCATGGGCAGAGAACTCTGGCAGCCAAGGTTGTCATGGTGATTAGTGGGTTGTAGTCTAAGGGGTTTTTATAGGGGTTCCTTGTTTATTTATAGGGGTTCCTTGTTCCCTTTCCTGATATAAGGAGAAGGAAAAGCTAAGTAGTAATTAAAAAAGCATAAAACATGACAACACAAAGAGTAACTTTGAACAGAAACAAGTGTTCTTAGAAAAGACTCAACACACACGAAACAGGCAAACATATCAAAAAATGGGAAGAAGATATGAACAGACACTTCTCCAATCAAGACATACAAATGGCTATCAGACACATGAAAAAATGTTCATCATCACTAACCCTCAGGGAGATTCAAATTAAAACCACATTGAGATATCACCTTACACTAGTTAGAATGGCCAAAATTAACAAAACAGGAAACAACAAGTGTTGGAGGGGATGTGGAGAAAGGGGAACCCTCTTACACTGTTGGTGGGAATGCAAGTTGGTGCAGCCTCTTTGGAGAACAGTGTGGTGATTCCTCAAGAAATTAAAAATAGAACTTCCCTATGACCCTGCAATTGTACTCCTGGGTATTTACCCCAAAGATACAGATGTCGTGAAAAGAAGGGCCATCTGTACCCCAATGTTTATAGCAGCAATGGCCACAGTCGCCAAACTATGGAAAGAACCAAGATGCCCTTCAACGGATGAATGGATAAGGAAGATGTGGTCCATGTACACTATGGAGTATGATGCCTCCATCAGAAAGGACGAATACCCAACTTTTGTAGCAACATGGACGGGACTGGAAGAGATGATGCTGAGTGAAATAAGCCAAGCAGAGAGAGTCAATTATCATATGGTTTCACTTATTTGTGGAGCATAACAAATAGCATGGAGGACAAGGGGTGTTAGAGAGGAAAAGGGAGTTGGGGTAAATTGGAAGGGGAAGTGAACCATGAGAGACTGTGGACTCTGAAAAACAATCTGAGGGGTTTGAAGTGGCGGGGGTGTGGGAGGTTGGGGTACCAGGTGGTGGGTATTAGAGAGGGCACGGATTGCAGGGAGCACTGGGTGTGGTGAAAAAATAATGAATACTGTTTTTCTGAAAATAAATAAATTGGAAAAAAAAAAAGAAAAGAAAAGAGAAGACCACCAAAGTAACCAAGATCTTGTAGGTCTGGTCCGGTGAAAGGAAAGGAGACCAAGAACGCCAGCATCATTAAAGGACACAGATGCGTTCTCAAGATACTACAGTGAATGTAACTTTGGAGCAACGAATTTGAAAAGCTAACAAAAAGAATGGTTTGGGGGTTTTTTAGTAGGTGGTGGTTTCTTTTTTAATTAAGAATGTTCGACAATTGAATAGAGAAACCAAGAGAACCAGTACCCACCACCATCTACCAAAGAGACGGAAAAGTAACCAAATGTACAGAAGCTGGTTCCACCAGTTGGAGCAGTGCCGCAGGCATGGAGGTCTCTGTCTCCAAGCGCTTGTTAAATCGTCCCGTGGTGCAGGAGCTGCAAGTCTTCTCACCTCCTCCAGGGGACGGCCTGGGTCTTCATTCATCCCCCTCTGGGTCATTCGTGCTGCCTTTTGAGTGGTGGTACCGAGAGGCTGTTTCTTTCCAACTTCGACGATAGAGGTTCATCACCATAAGGTGTTCCCTGAACTTCAGTGTGGCCATACCCCATGCGTTCTGCACACTGTTTTCCTTAGGGTAGCTTGAGAAATTCTGCAATTGTGTTTATTTCCCCCTTTGACCCCAGAGCTGTTAAGCAGACAGTTCTGTTTTTCCAGGTGGAAGTGCCTTTTTGTGTTGTTGTTGTTGTTTTTAATTTTCTTATTAATTCCTCGTTTTATTGCATGGAGCCAGTAAGGGTGGTTTGTATTGCTTATATATATTTTTTGGAATTTATTGAGGTTTGCTTTACAACCTAGCATATGGCTTTTTGGGGGTGTGAATATGTACTCGAAAAGGAAGCACGCTCTCTATTACAGTGGTGCAAAATTTGGAATGTGTCCGAGGAGGCTCCCCGATCCACTCCACGGTTCAGGCCTTCTGCTGTGTGAACAAGGTGCACAAGAACTTACCTGCACAGTTTGTAGTCTCGGTCTGCCCAGGCCTGAAAGGGTAAACTGTCCGACTATCTGTGCCTGTTTCTCCTGTTCTCGCACATCTGTTTATTTCTTCCTTTCTCTCCAATTTTTTTCTGTGACATAAGGATGGCTTCTGTGTAATCAAATGCATCAATACTAATAATTTTTATGTCTTCATTGTGAATTGTGGCCTTTCGCAGTATAAAATATCCTTTCTTTTCCATTTACGCTTTATTGGTCCGAATTCTACCTTGTCCATCATCGAATTGTAACCCTGCTTTCTTTCGGTTGGCGTGTGCGTCCTTCCCTGCCTTTCGTGGGTCTCTCTCAAGCACTGTGTGGTGTGTGGTCGGCGCCCCTTTGGGAGGCAGCTTTGAGTTAACGCTTTGCTTTGTGAGCGAATCAGATCTCTTCTCCTTCCAACGAGTGAGTTAAAAGCACCTGCATATACTGATGTGATGATATGCTGAGTTCGGGCCTTTCGTATTGTTTCAATGTTACAAGCAGGTACGTGTGTACGTATGTAGGCACCTGTGTGTTATGTACATTATGATACAGACAGACGTGCGTGCCAAGTCGTTCACTATGGAACCTTCCTCTGCATCATTCGGGTATCATGTATGGGAATTTTGGTAAATTTATTTAGGCATGAGGAAGGCTCACATTTTTCTCCTAGAGTTTTGCATGTTGGCAGTATCTGTGTAACAGCCTTGATCGGCCAATCACAGCATAATCTGCATAAACAGACAGCACTGAATATCAGATTTTTGCCAGAGAATTAGGCCCTAAGGCATCTCATTTAGGTTTCAAAAATGACATCTCTTAAGCATCTAAAACAATGCATGGCCAGTACTGTCCAAGGGAGAAGGGAGAAAATTAGAGAATGTTCAGTGCGGCTCAGTTTCCCCCGGATCCTGATTAAGAACGGTTCTCGGTGAAGGAAACAGACACTCAGGAGTGGCCTCTCCTGGACTCCTTCCCCCTCCGGGGAATCGGCAGCCCCGGTACCCCCGTCCGCCTTTACTCACACGCACACGGTTGCACCTGCTGGCGGCGGGAGACACTGCGCTCCGCCCTGACCGCGGTGGCCTCCCCCGTGAGGCTTTCCGAGTCCCTCCGCCTGGCGATTTCTCCCTGAGCCCACCCTGCCGTGACTATCCCGTTGCCCTCAGCCCTCAGCCCCTCGGTTAAATGTCTCCCATGCTGACGCCACAGCTTGCTAGCGAGAGCTGCTTGAAGCTGGCTCTCCGCCGGGACCCCAGCAAGGGTCCCCAGGAGCTGCCATCCCGGAGGGCTTTAGTCCCCACCTCTGTCGTGGCTTCGGTCTCTGAAGGAAAGCTGGGCTCAACATGGAATCTCGTGATCACGGTTCCCGTGCTTGGCCGTCTTCGCAATGTCGCTTCCTTGCAGAAAACGTTGCGGTTCGGAAGCGGGACGCCGGCCTCCCCGCCTTCTTCCGCAGCTGTGGCCGCCGGGCCTGCGCTCCAGGGCTGTCTCCGTGGCGGCGCGCATCTCCGACGGGGCGCACTTGCTCGCCTGGCCTCGCCCTCTTGCCGCGGGGGCTGAGGCCTCCTTCGTCGCAGGAAACCGAAGGGCTCGGCACCTGGCGTGCGTGTCTCCGCGGCCCGTGCCCAGGCTGAGGCTCCTGCAGCGCCCCCCGCCTCCCTCTCAGCACGTTTCTGGCCTGCAGGCGCTGGCCTCGCTCGCTGCACCATTGCCCGGGCTCCCCCCGCGCCGCCGCAGCCTCCTCCCTCTCCCCCACGCCGCCGCCCCGTCCGCCCTGTCCGACGCGCTCCTGGCCCCCCTGCCCCCGCAGAGCGAGGCTGCCCTCTGGGCCCGTGGGCGCCCACTCTGGCCGTCCTGGCCACAGCTGCGCGGGCAGAGACAGATGCGTGCTTTGGAGGAAAGTTTCAGCTCCCATGAGTCGCAGAGGCACGACCTCAAGCTCTTCCACTCTCTGCGCAGTTGATCCCCTACAGCCTTGGCTGACGGTGGTCGGCCACGAGCGGGGACCTTGTCACTTCACAGCTGTCATCGGTAGGCAGGCGTCCTCCACTACTCTCTCGTTGGCTGCAGTTCCAGAAAGCACCTTGGGGAAGATTCAAAATCACACTGGGGCCGTGTCTCCAATGCCAGTCTGATGAACTTGTGAATGTTGATGTCATGAACCATGCGCCGAAAGAATTTTAAGGAGCGCCCGGGTCACACAGGTGGTTGAGCAACTGGCTCTTGGTTCTCAGCTCAGGTCTGGTCTCAGGGTCCTGAGATTGAAGCCCACATCGGGCTCTGCACTCAGTATGGTGTCCGCGTGTGTCCCGCTCTCCCTCTCCCCGGTCCCTCCCCACTGCTCGCTTTCTCTCTCTCTCTCTCAATCTCTCACTCTCTCAAATAAATAAAATACATTTTTGAAAAAATGAAAGAATTCTAATATTCCACAATTTACTTAAGAATATACAGAACTTACATATAACAATCACCATATTCAGTCTTTCCATCCACAACTTAGAACGTCTCTTTATTTCTTCAAACCTTATTTTTAGTTTTTCTCAGCAAATTTCATGGTTTTCTTCGTTGGGTTCCATATTATTCTTCCTAATTTTTTTTCCTAGGTAATTTATATTCTAGGTTGCTTTGTGAATAGGAAGTGTTTTCACTAATTGTGCTGATCACTGCTAATATGTAAGATTACTACTGATTTTTACATATTTATTTAGGATCAACACACTTTTACATTTCCTTGGCTGGATGACATAAAAGATGAAATAGATTTTAGCACAAAGATAAAGATCAAACATGTTTATTCACTGAAAGGCAATATCAATGGGGAATTTAGAGAATATGATTTTAATGACCAATTTTCAAATCAAAAGATCTTTTTTATTTTATGGTTTATGTTCATAATCTTCATATAAATCACAACTGATTTAATCAGCGGAATTTAATCAGGAGAAATATGTAAGGATTTGATCCACTGGTCTGAAATATCTTTGAAAATGACATAATTCTTTGTAATAACACGTTGCACTTTGAGCAAGATCTTGTAAATGGCCCCTTTGGAGATGTTCTGAGAAATTGTATCTGTTTATAATCTCGTATTGGAATATGAACAGAAGCTTGCATATTAGAAACAAGAAATTATTTGGAAAACTCACCCTGCATAGTTTTGATTATAAAAGTTCTGTGAATCAAATAGTGAAAAAACACTTTGGGCCATCTAAGCAGTCACCATCTGCTTAAACAGAAAAGACCCAAAGAAGATGTATGTGCCTCTTTTGACTCTGACCCAAACAGCTGTCTGCCCTGAGAACACTTCAGCGGACACGGAAGGGGCCAGCTCCATAGTCTTGTCTTCGAGCAAGTACAGGTGACCTGAGGGGGTCTGTTCTCGGGCAAATGGGGAGCTAATTCTGAGTGGAAGGGAGAAACACAAGGAAGGTATTTCCAAGAATAAAGAGCAGAGGGCAAGAGAGGAGACAAAAGAGGGCAGCGACCGTTGCCAACGTCGTGGGTGGAGTCCGCGGCGAGTCGGGGCCAGCAGGAACGCCCCTCATCAGCCAAGGCCCCACTCTGTCCCCATGGGGAAGAGACCCCACGATGAACCGAACCAGATGGACAGCACCTGAAACAGCAGCTGTCGGTAGATCACCTCTCAGCGTTTGTCTCTAAGGGTTTATCCTGACTCTTGAATTCAAACCATCTCTGCTGGAACCCATGTCTCCTCTTGGCTTAAAACCAGGGTCACCTAACCTCGAATCCAGACCCTCACGGGCCCTCACTGACCACATGAGGACTGCTGGTCAGTGTCCTCCGCTAGAAAATAACAAGTTGAGAGTAGATGAGCTTCTGTGGATCATCTCAGGTCCGACATTCCAGAAGGCTCAGAAAACCATAATGGAAGTACAGAGATTCACGCTCACTCAGGGAGCTGTTACCTCCCGAGCGCAGATAAGCCCCCGGGGGGGAGGCAGGCCGGTAGGTAAGGGAGCTGGAAATGGGATGGGGAGACTGCACTGGGCGCGAGCTTTTTCCTGGAGACGGAAATGTTCTAAACTCGGGCAATGGGGGCCGTCCCACAGCCCTCTGATTAGACTAACCTACAACCTATGAGCTTGGAATGAATAAATTTTATGGGATACAAATTGTGCCTCAAAACAGCCATTACAAAGAAAAAGGAAAAGAAACCAGAGAGCGGTTCAGCCTCGCTCTACAACTCGTGCAGGAGGGCGAACAGGAAGGGCAGCCTGGGGGTTCCGTGTCACCACAAAGGACCGGAGCGGCCTGAGGAGCAGGAGCTCGTGGCCATTTTGGTGTCTCTCAGACGTTCCTTTCTCTGAGGCCACATTCCCTGCCAGAATGTCAAGGCCTGTGCGGACCCTAGCTGGCAAAACAAAGGCTGACCTCCATCTCTGGGGCGAGCCTTCAGCCAGACCGGCACCCGTTCAACAAACTGTCCACATTGAGAAGCAGTTCGTCTCCCCTGCTCCCTCCTTGCCTCCCCCAGGAGAGCGAATCCCGGAAAGTGAGCCTCTGAGGGCGAGCGTACATAAGAAGCCTAGAAAGGCAACTCATTACAATGTTTGCAATTATTTCAAATTTGGATTTTCATAATAACTCTTCATGGCCGTGTTGACCAGAGGGATATTTTATTCCCAAATGTGCCCGTGTCAAATTTGCCATTATCTTCCAGGAAAAAAAAAATCAAATGGAACAGCTTTTAAAAAGAGATAAAGTTTACTCATTGGAAATTAGAAATGAATATTTATTGTCAGATCTCTGTCTAGATTAAAACCTTTTATTTAACACCAGTTGAAAGTGTAAATTATTCACATGTTTATATTTCAATGACTTCTGTTCTCTGATGATTCCATTTCCTGGAGTGTATTACTGGTAAGATAATGAAATGCCTCATCAGCCTGGAGTATTAAGCAAACAACTAACTTCAACTTTTTCAACACCGCATAAAAAAATAGAGTGGTCCCCAACAATTCAGTCCGTCCAGCTGATGCAGCGTACAGAGAACATCCCAAAACACAGCAAAGAAGAGAGGGCTGCCAACTCTCCCGTAGACACGCAATGGGACGCGGTAACCAATACTCTGCTCTCACACAAATCATGATTTTGGGCAGGAGTCGTCTTTGCCAGAAGGGAGGAAAATTTTTAAAAAAGAGCGAAACCTCAGTGTTCTCCACTTCCGCAGCCAGCAAAGATGAGCTCTTGCTGTCTGAATGACGTTATCTAATTGTTTCACTCCGTCCTTCTCTCTCAGCTGATTACTTAATGTCAGGAAATTTTGTTCATTGAGAACGATAACCTCTCGTCCGTTTATAGTGCTTTCAAAACACTTGCATGTACATTAACTCGTTCAAGGGATGTGCTCTTGCTCGATATTGGGGGAATCTTTGTGTGCCTAGAGATAAATGAATGTACATACGAAATTCAAGAATTTTCTGAAACAAATCCATTTTCCAGAACTTTCTATGAGAATATTTTACAAATCCTTCAGTAACACTGTGTTGTCCATACACTTAAGTGCTAATAACCCCTGACACTTTATACATTTCTCTATTTAAAAAAAAATCTCTATTTCCATGAAAATGACTGTGAATTTCTTTTGTGATGCCCAGTATCGCCTCTGGCCTTGAATAAGTCAGAGCAATGCTTTTTTTTAGAATTAATAGCCATTGTGGTTAAGGAGGTAAGACTTAACACCTGCTCAAAATACATACGCTCTAACCTGGGGAAGCAAAACATCCATAACATGAAAAATTAACAACAAAAACTAACAACACATGGAAGTAAATAGGAACGAGGGGCAGAGAGGGTACCAGAAGCAAGGCTCCAGAGGAGATGTGCTGGCCAAGTCCTTGCTGACACCGTTGGGTGTCGCTCAGAGGAAGTGAGCAGAGGAACATCCTTCAGGACTGGGAGCTCCCTGGGGGAGCTGCAGAGAGAAGGCACCAAGCACCCCCAGTCAGAGGGCAGGGCCTCATCCAGGTAGACCATGTATTTTGAACAAAAGGGATAGTAAAGTGTTGAGGTGTCCTGTGTACCGCACTATTGTGAAGAAGCAGGCATACAAGCTAGAGCTTCTAGTTGATCTTTGAAGTCAATCAGGACTTCCAAAAAAAGAAGAAGAGAGAAAGAGAGAGAAATTTTTTAAAGATTTTATTTATTTATTTGACAGAGAGAGATCACAAGTAGGCAGAGAGGCAGGCAGAGGGAGAGAGAGGAAGCAGGCTCCCTGCTGAGCAGAGAGCCCAATGCAGAGCTCGATCCCAGGACCTGGAATCGTGGCCCGAGCTGAAGGCAGAGGTTTTAACCCACTGAACCACCCAGGTTCCCCAAGAGAGAGAAACTTAAGCAATATTTTAGCATGATTAATCTGATAAAGGCGAAGGAGATGAAAGAAGGAGGAAGAAGTTCTGCGGGAATTGGGGGTACCGGCAGTGACAGCCTTGTAATAATTTCAGCCTAGGGTGATGGACCCTGACACTGGGTTGCCAGTGATGGGAGGGGAGGAAGACTGGTGTCCAAGTTCCGCACTGGACAAGGAGGCAGAGGCGAGGGGAGGAGTTCTTGGACTCCAAAGATCCCAATGCAGGTGCCTGGGAATAAAAGGGCATCATTCCACGTTGTCGCAAATGGCAAGATTTCATTTCTTTTGATGGCTGCATAGTATTCCATTGTGTATATAGACCACATCTTCTTGATCCATTCATTTGTTGACGGACATCTAGGTTCTTTCCATAGCTTGGCTATTGTGACACTGCTGTTACAAACATTCAGGAGCACATGCCCCTTCGGATCACTACATTTGTATCTTTAGGGTAAATACCTAGTGGTGCAATTGCTGGGTCGTAGGGTAGCTCTATTTTCAACTTTTTGAGGACCCTCCATACTGTTTTCCAGAGCTGCTGCACCAGCTTGCTCTCCCACCAACAGTGTAGGAGGGTTCCCCTCTCTCCGCATCCTCACCAGCATCTGTCATTTCCTGACTTGTTCATTTTAGCCGTTCTGACTGGTGTGAGGTGGTATCTCACTGTGGTTTTGATTTTTATTTCCCTGATGCTGAGTGATGTGGAGCATTTTTTCATGTGTCTGTTGGCCATCTGGATGTCTTTTTTGTAGAAATGTCTGTTCATGTCTTCTGCCCATTTCTTGATTGGATGGAACTAGAGGGTATTATGCTGAGTGAAATCAGTCAACCAGAGAAAGACAATTATAATATGATCTCCCTGATATGAGGAATTTGAGAGCCAAAGTGAGGGATTTGGGAGATAGGGAAGGCAAAAATGAAACAAGATGAGATCAAGAGGGAGACAAGCCATAAGAGACTCTTTTTTTTTTTTTAAAGATTTTATTTATTTACTTGACAGAGAGAGATCACAAGTAGGCAGAGAGGCAGGCAGAGAGAGAGAGGAGGAAGCAGGCTCCTTGCTGAGCAGAGAGCCCAATGCAGGACTCAATCCCAGGACCCTGAAATCATGACCTGAGCCGAAGGCAGTGGCTTAACCCACTGAACCACCCAGGCGCCCCATTAGAGACTCTTAATCTCACAAAACAAACTGAGGGTTGCCGGGGAAAGGGGGCTAGGGAGAGGGTGGTTGGGTTATGGACATTGGGGAGGGTATGTGCTATGGTGAGTGCTGTGAAGTGTATAAGCCTAACGATTCACAGACCTATACCCCTGGGGCAAATAATACATTATATGTTAATTTAAATTTTTTTTGAAAAGGAGGAGCATCACTGACCTAGCCAGAGCCGGCCTGGCTGGAGGGAGATGAGGGTTGGAGTGCACTGGGGACCCATCTAGGTGACAGTATGACCCACAGGTGGAAAGATGCAGCCCCATGCATGCACAGTGGAGTCGAAAGTGTGGGCAGGTGGGCAGTCCTGTCACTCACATCCTCTGTGCATGAGTGACAATGGGAACCATGAGCAAGGACAGTGGCTCCTGGAAGATGTGAGGCCCAGAGCATTGGCCAGGAGCCCAAGTTCAGGGGGAGCCCTAGGAGGACAAACCAGAGGCCCCAAGAAGGGCGGAGAGGACAACAGCCCATGGAACCAGAGCCACACAAGACTAGAACCCCCAGAGCCAGGACAGGAAAGAGTTCCCAGAAGTCAGTGGTTTCGAAAATTGCCTCTTCTGGTGTTGCGTTTACCCTATTTATTCCATGAGGGGGTGTAGGTGCTGACTTCCATATTTAGCCCCAAGTCGACCTTTTGACCCTTTAAATCAAATATGACATAATGTGTGGAATAAAATTTACCAGATTAAGATATTCTGCTGTCATTTCCTAGGTCGTTAACATGCAGCTTTTCACCTAATAGGATATGCAAGGCGTTCTGTGTCTTTCCTTTGACCTCCTATGAAATAAATTTAGCCAAACTAGCTCTATCCCAGAACATCTCTTTAATATGCAACAGAGCCTTTTAACTTGAAAAGGAAAAAACCACCTTTCTAAATACAGCCTTCTTTGAAAAGTGGTGCTCGAGAGGTTGGTCCAGAATGGTTTTGGGGAGACGCCCCCCCCCCGTAGGTCCTCAGGCGTGCTCCATCTGGTGCAGGCGGTCAAGACCCCTCAGGGAGCCCAGGGCCAGGTGCCTCCTGGGGTCTGCATCCTGGGGTTCCCTCACTGCACCTGGGGCTCTCTTCATCTCCTGACGTGGTCCACATCACATGACTGCCCGTGCCCGTGGACCCACACCAGATGTGAGTGTAGCACGTCACCACAGAGGGGACTCATGTGTGTCCCTCCGCTCAAGCCATTCTGCTCTCACTCCCGGCAACCGGCCCACCGCCGTCATCCCTGGAATTCTCAAGGAAACACAGGCAGGTATGAATATTTGTTATTGCTCATTTGTCCCTATCGTTCCTGTAAAGCTCTGGTCTCTGTCATCACACCTGGGTTTCTCTGAAGATTGCCTGCCCCTCACTGGCAGCTTTGACTCGGAAAAATCAGCAGATGGTGTCCCCTCCACGGGGGACTCCAGCCACTGGACAGCCTGAGCCACTTCCAAGTTTATGGCCCACACACAGACGTGGCACTCTATCACGTTTTGCTGTTTTTGTGGTTACTTTGTGTATTTGCCATATTTCCCCACGTGGCCTAGAACGTCTTTACTGTAAAGATGGTGTCTTATACTTAGCACCCCAGAACCCCGGCGTCAGAGCAGGGGGGACGGGTCATGCCAGAGTCTTGCATTAAAGCCAGTTTTAGGAAGGAGGCCGAGCTAGACCAAGATGCAAGACAAGCTGGCGGCTAGAGGGTTGGAAACCAGCTCAGCCCCACCTCAGGCTCTTTCCCCCAGGCTCGCCCATCTCTTGTTTGGGGTGTCAAGGATCTGGGATTTGAAAATTGCTGTAAGCCTATTTGGAAATCTTTATGAGGGAGTCGTGAAGGCAAAACCTTTTGGCAACATGTAATTCACAGCTAAGGACTCGTTATTTTTGGACAGGAACAATCGCTAAAGATATAACTGGGCCCACAGGGAATGGTCTTCCATTTCCTGACACTGACCCTTTAAATGAGCACTAGGGTCGCCTGCAGCAGTTGGCTTGGGAAAAGGAGGCTGAATCCTTTTCCATGGATCTCTTCCCTGGTCCTCATCGTGATGGCCTATCCATCTCTCCTCGCTGCCTCTCCCTGGACAGAAACTCCCTCCTTGTCTTCCTCCTGGCCAGGATGATCCCGTGCCCTGATTTTTTGAGGACATGCCTGTGTGATGCCTGTTACTCCAACGTGATTATGAATAGAGCCTTCTTTCGATGCAAAAAAATGTCTGGTTTGGTAATAAATTAAAAGGCTACTATTCATAGCTGAAGCAGTCAAGAGTTAAATGTGTATCAGGCTAGTTAACCAAGAAACTCCTACTAGCTTTTCTTCTGTCGGATCCACAGCCCACCCTCCGCCCGCTTCTCACGGGAAGCCTGGAAATTCACATCGGAACCTCACCTGCCACCTGGATGGTCCCACAGCCAGAGCCGGGTGTGCTCAGGCATGCCAGTAAATGCCCACTCTGGAAATGAAGCTGCTCAGGCCGATTTAGCACCAGAAGAGAATGCCTGCGCTATCCCTCCCCGCCCCCGTTCTCCACCACGGTCTTCGCCACACGCGTGCAGTCATAATGCCACAGCTTTAGTTAGGTTGCTCCTTATACACCTGACTTGAGTTTTTGTTCATAACTTCACTAATTCTCCATCTCAAGATTCTTCCCATACTTGCTCATGACCTACCATCAATGAACATGTAATTTGCTGAACATGAGGTCCAGGGAGAGTTATTTTGTTTTGTTTTGTTTTGTTTTGTTTTGTTTTAATGGGCAAGTGCGTGTGGCGGGGGGAGTCTTTTAAATTGGAAGAAAAGAGTGGCTGATTGAGGATGGGCAGGATCTACCAGAGAGGAGAGAGGAAAGGAGGTAAAAGAGAAGGTCGTTAGGTGCTAGGGCTGTGGAAGAGCTGGGACCCAGAGCTTGGATGCAAGGAACGCTCCCTCTGGGGTCAGCAGGGAAGAGCCAATCAGAGTCCTCCCCTAGGATTTCTGGACAAGTAGGTGGTGGGTGAGAGCCCCCTGCCAAGGTGCTCACAGATGTGGGGCTCACACTCGATCAGTGGTGGCTGCTTCTTGAACATGTGTACGGTTACTCATCACACTTGCTTAAAGGATGCTAATCTGGAGGTTAGGAAAGGGAACACGCTTTCTTCTACCCTCTGCCTCCTTTATCAGGTCTGAATCTCTGATGCAATATGAAGAACATGGGGGCTAAACTAGAGATATTCAAATGACCAGGTACTGTTTTTCTTAATACTTTATTGAATCTTTAATCTTCTGTGTACTTCATTGCCCTAACAGAAAACAGACATTTATTGATGCCTCTTTTATGTAATAGCAATGAAGGAGGTCTTGTAGAGAGTAATTTTCACTTGTTGGCGACTCTTTAGCTACCCTTTGTATACTTAGAATAATTTTGCCACTGACTCAACCTGGCCTGATTGCTACATTGCTACTTGCATCACCCTTTGTAATAAGAAAAACATCCTGGGCTTCTGGCACTGCCTCTGGTCTTGCTCCAGAGCTTACCGGCTCACACTTGCCTGCCGCAGGGTGAGAATCAAGACGGAATAAAAATAAGCTGTCTTTGGTTTCTCCACACTTTGAAAACTTACTTTCCCTCCACCCATTTCATTCCAATGTGATATAAATTCATAAGCATGTATAAATAAATAAATAAAGTGCAGTGATTAGGAGAGGGTTATATCAGATAAACACAGGGGAAATTTTGTTACCAAAGGGACTATCAGTCATAGGGGTCGAGCAATCAGATCAGGGCTCTGGGGAGGGCACGAGGGATTTTAACTTGGCTGCAACTGAGTGTGGATGCAAAACAGTCTTTCGCTTCCAAGGATCTGTCACTGGCATTACAGTAAAACTAAACAAAAGTCATTATTCTTTTCTTTGTGTCTGCACTTTGGAAAATTATTTACACAACATTTTTCTAGGTCCAAATGCAGTTTGGATATTTAATGCTAATCTGTATCACTGTATAAATACCATTCCAATTAGTAAACAATGCCTAAAGAGGTATATATATATTGCATTACATATTTGTTTAGGACTCATTTTTAATGAACAAGCATCTTCTGAAAAAGAAAATGGCATTTATGGGTTTTACTGTGTTTTTTATTACTTCTGAATAAATATTCACTCTTTCGATCCTGACTATTCAATTGAGCTGCAAGATATCTGGAATTTCCTTTTTTTAATTTAATTTAATGGTTTTTCAGTGATCCAAATTCATTGTTTATGCACCACACCCAGTGCTCCATGCAATAATACGTACCCTGAATAATATCCACCACCAGGCTCATCCAACCCCCCCTCCTCCCTCCCCTCCAAAACCCTCAGTTTGTTTCTCAGTATCTGGAACTTCCTTAATTAAGAAGATATTTTTGCTTTTTTGCCATTGTACTGTTGTGTTTGTGAGTGAGTTACGTGGCTTATGGGGGGTAATCAACTGACAAGACTTAGTTTGAAGTCAGGTAAAGACAGCCCCTAAACTGATAGACTTGTACATTTGCATGGTTTCTTCTTACAGTGATTTTGTAAGGAGAAAAATCAACTCTTTGGCTCTGCAAAAACAGAACTCATCTAACTGGACATTCACTTTCTCACACCATCTTTACTCTTCTCCTCCTGGAAATAAACACATTCACTGTGCACAATAACTAAGCTAGCATTTACCCTCATGCATGCACTCGCTTTTTAATTTAGAAGAATCTTGAAAAACATGAAGCAGCGGGATTTTGGCATGCTTTTCAGAATGCACATAAATAAATCTTTTTCAGCAAATCTCCAAGGGTTTTAGGCAAAACTTTGTGAATGCCAGAGCAGAAAGCTAAAAACAATTTCGGGTTTGTTTGTTGAGCCAAAAAAGTGGACATATCATGTCCAAAGTACAATTTAAAGCATTATTTTTTGTATTCAAGAATTTAGTGGAGTGTATTTTCCAACTCAAGAATTTGTCTGCAGAGCTTCCCAGGCATGTACTGCTCCTCCAAGATTTTAACTCTTCACAGAGAAAGCCGGACAGAACAGGCTCTAGTCAATGTCAGTTACTTCTGTGGGAGCCTCTGACTGAAGAAGCGAATTATGCGTCTGAGGACAACTGCACTTGGGTTTTTCTCTGATTTGACTCAGAACCACGAAAACAACTACCATGGGCACAATTTCTCTTTCCCCAATTCTTCATGACCTGTCTCCTTTCTGTTAACAGGATTGAGTTTTGTCATATAGGATAGGACACCATGCATAATAACTTGTTTAGCAATATTCTTGTTGAACAACAACAAAAAAAATGTAAAAACTGGAGCTAACAAATTGCTGTTTTTTTTTTTAGTCACTTTTTTTTTTTTTTTTTGAGGTATGATTGCCATTCGAAAAGTTAAGAGGTGCCTGGATAGCTCAGTCACTTGGGCGTCTGACTCTGGATTTCCACTCAGGTAATGATGTCAGAGTCCTGGGGTCAAGCCCCAAATCTGGCTCCACGCTCAGCAGGGATCCTGCTTGGATTCTCTTTCCCCCTCCCTTTACCCTTCTCCCTGCTCTCTCTCTCTCTCTCAAATAAATGAATCTTAAAAAAAAAAAAAAGTTGTAGTAAGTTACTGCACACAACTTGATACGTTTGAATATAATGATGTCATACCCTATACTTAAAAATGTGCTCAGAAGGTAGAGCTTAGGTTACATGTTCTTGTCTTTTCTGATTGATCCCTTTTTCCTGCTTATAAGAAAAACACAAATGCATGATAAAAAAGAATTTTTTAATGTGGAAAGAAAAAAGAGGAAATAGAAATCTCAAGCATCCCTTGAACTTCTAGAAATACTCCTCTTCCTCTGTCCTCTGTGGTCTACCAGAACCTCCTCCCTGGCTTCCCCTCCCCCCACCACGACCACGACTGCCTCGTAGGAAGGCTCATCTTCCTGCACAGAGGGAAGTTACTTTGTCAGTATCATCTCCACGTCCTTCACTGCCAAATCCAGGAGAACAAGTACAATGGTCACACCTGGAAGGCACTCAGCAAATGTCTGCCGAGTAAATAATCTCATTCTTCTAATTTTCCACGTTTTGGCTAACACTATAAGTAGAAATGCACAAACATGCTCAGCTCAACTTAAATGCATTTAAATTCCTCCCTTTGGTGCTTCTGGAAGAATGGAGGCATTCATACAAATACTTTAAAGTCGCTGATGTTATTTCTAAATACCATGAAAGATTTCCATCACATATTTATGTAACATACATCGTCCATATTTGTCCACTTAGGTCTTTATTTGAACATCTGGTTTTCTGCTGTGAGCCTCCCTGCGGCTGGATGGAAGCCACTTTGAAACCTGGAAGCAATGCGTGGTGTTCTCTAATTACCTATTTTCCCCTCAAATAGAAATAAAATTGAGTGTAAGAAAATTTGGCAATAACTCATTTTGTATATTGCTCTGATAATTCTTTTAGCCCAATTTCATCTGTTCTATTTAACTTACATCAAGGAAAATTCTGATGATTTGAGGAGACACATGTCGTCCAACAAGCTGACTGGTTTCATTTCAAATTCATTGCTGTTAGATCTACTCTTAATCACGCTGTGTAACGCCCCGCATTTTCTGGCCCCGTGCTGCCACCCCTGTAGATCTCCGTGCCTCATCTTTCTCTCTGCACTCCAGCCCAACCACCATCCAGCCATCCTCTCTCCACCACCGAGAACTGCCCCACGCTGCTTCTTGGTCCGAACACCACTCCCAACAACCATTGCTTGATTTAACCTACTCGGACTTTAGATCTCAACTCAAGGGCCACTGGCTCAGACAAACTATTTCTTATACCTATACAAGGTCAAGTTCCTCGGTAATTACATTCTTGTAGAATCAATAATTTCTATGATCTCACAACAATTGTTTCTTAGCTCAAAATCATGTATATGTCACTGTGATTACTTGACTAGTATCCATCAGCAAAAAGAGTCTCATAGATCCACAGGAGCAGAGATCATGCCCCTTTTTTGTCCACAAGGAAGACATTCAAATATTTGTGGATTCATGCATGATGAAGGAAAAAATGAATGGACAATTAAAATATCCTATAACAGTCTTCTAGAATGTTCCTTTCTCACTCATCACAATAAATTGTATGTCTTCTCTTATCTCTTCAAGCTCATGGTATTTTTTTCTCCACACTGTTCTTTCACAGAAGACCCTAACACATGTTTCATGGAGAATATATGAGCTAACCCCATACTCTGTCATCTTTCCACCACTAAACCTGAAATTCATAACACATTTACTCCCACCTTTTCTTCAGAACAGATGGAACAAATAGGAAAAGATACAGCAAAATGGTAGATCTAAATCCAATTATGTAACAGTTACATTAAATGTAAATGGACTAAAACTCCTCTTAAAAAGCTGATACTGTACACCTGGGAATGAAAAATCAGTAAACTCAACTGTGTTATGTTTAGAATAGACGTTCTACAAATATAAAGATATAAATAACTGAAAGTAAAATTAGCAAAACATAAGCCATATAAATTGTAAACATAAAAAAGATGAACTGACTACACTAGGCAAAATACACTTTACTATAGATTACTTTTTAACATCAGCAAAAAGACATTATGAAAACCAGTATTGCCAGAGATTAAGGAGGACATTTCATAATGAGAAAAAGCTTACTCTGACAGGAGGACATAGCAATTATAAATACGTATTTCCCAATGACAACCTTTCAGATACATGAAACAAAAACTGACCAAAAGAGAGAGAGAGAAATAGGAAAATCAACAGTTTTAGAGATGTCAACAACCTCTAACCATCAATCCATAGAACAACTAAACAAAATTTCAGTAAGTAAATACACCTCACATGTAAAGATAACAGACATTTATGATCAGTATGCCCAACAGAATTCTTTCCACTACAGAGAGAATGTTCAACAAGATAGACCACATACTAGGGTACAAACAAGTCTTAACAAATTGGAAAGGATGAAAATCATACATAGTACATTTTCTAACCACAATAGAATTAAATTCAAAATACAGAATAATAAGATATCTTTTCAAATCCCCAAATATTTGGAAATTGAACAATACATTTCTGCATAACCTATAGATCAAGGAAAAAATCAAAAAGGAAATTAGAAAACATGTCAAACTAAGTGATAATGAAAATACAACATATCAAATCTGTGACATTGCCAAAGCAGAAATAATAAGGAAGTATATAGCTTTAAATTCTCACTTTAGAAGGATTTATAAGGAGCTTTAAAAATCTAAGTTTCTTGGGACACCTGGATGGTTCAGCCAGTTAAACATGACTATTAGTTTCTGTTAGTTATTATTAGATCTGACTATTGGTTTCAGCTCAGGTCAAGATCTCCCAGTGGAGAGATTGAGCCCTGAATCAGGGAGTCTGCTTCCCCCTCCACCCCCTTCCTGCTCCTGTGCTGTCTTACACACACTCTGTCTTTAGACTAAACAACTAAATCTTTAAAAAAATAAAATTTCTTTAAAATTTTTTAAAAATTCAAGTTTCTTAAAATGCAACCAAAAGTTGACTAAACTAATATTAAATTTAAGTTTTAAAAGGAAATTCTAAAGATAAGAGCAAAAATCAATAAAAGGAAAAACAGAAAAAAAAACAAGAGATAATTAACAATGTTAAAACTAGTTCTTTTTTTTTTAAGATTTTATTTATTTATTTGACACAGAGAGAAAGCACAATTAGGCAGAGTGGCAGGCAGAGGAAAAGGGAGAATCAGGTTTCCTACTCAGCAGGGAGCCCAGTGCAGGGCTCAATCCCAGGACACTGGCATCATGACTTGTGCCAAAGGCAGACATTTAACTGACTAAGCCACCTGTGTGCCTGGAGACTACTAATTATTACAGGAGAAAGTTAATTCAAATAAGTGGATAAATACACCATGTTCCAAGTTTAGGAAACTCAACATTGCACATGTCAGTTATCCATAAATTGATCTCTACATTCAATGCAAATCCCAATCAAAACCCCAAAATGCTTTACCGTGGAAATTGACAAACCAATTCTAAAATTCATATGGAAATGTCAAAGCTTTAATATAGCCTAAGAAACTGAAAAGTAAGAAGAAAGTCTTTTTCCAGGTGGAAAGTCTTTTCCAAAAAAAAATGGTGCTAAAGCCATTTTGGAAAAGTTTTGATAGTTTCACATAAAGTCAAGCATACACCTGCCCTGTGCATCTATCCAAGAAAAATTAAAGTACACGTCCAAATTTAAGAAACAGAACAAATGGTCCAAGGGGGGAATAAGAAAGAGGCAGCCCAGGAAACAAACTCTTAACTGCAGAGAACACACTGATGGTTACCAGAAGGGAGGGGAGTGGGAAGGGGTGGGTGAATTAAGTGATGGGGATTAAGGAATGCACTTGTGTGATAGGCACCAGGTCAAGTGTGCAAGTGTCAAGTCACTGTATTGTACACCTGGAACTAACACTACACTGTGTTAACCAGAATTTTTTAAAAACCTAACAAAAATACATGTTCAAAAAACATGTACAAGCACATTTATAGTAGCTTTATTTTTTTAAGATTTTATTTATTTATTTAACAGAGAGAGACACAGCGAGAGAGGGAACACAAGCAGGGGGAGCAGGGAGAGGGAGAAGCAGGCTCCCCGCTGAGCAGGGAGCCCAGTGCGGGGCTCGAGCCCAGGACCCTGAGTTCATGACCTGAGCTGAAGGCAGCCACTTAACGACTGAGCCACCCAAGCCACCCCATTGTAGCTTTATTATAGTGACTGAAGCTCACGTCCAGGGGTCTGTCACTGAGAGAAAGGACAAATTGTAATCCAGGATGTTAGCAGCGTAGAAAGAAATGAGCTATTGCTTCCTACAGTGTGGGTAAATCTCAGGGATGTAACACCAAGGGAAGGGAACCAGACACCAAAGACCTCATATCACGTGACTGCATTTTTAAAGGAAGTTCTAGAACAGGCAAAACTAACATAAGTTGGAGAAAAGTCAGAAGACGGGCTAGGGTCGGGGGGTTGGTAGCAATGCAGAACTGACTGGGCAGAGCGGGCGCTGAGCTGCTCTCTACTGCGACAAGGGCGTCAATGACATGAGTCATCCATTTGTCGAAATCGTACCATTAAAATGTGTGCATTTTGGTGTGTATAACGTCAACTTACAAAAGAATGAGGCTTGCACGCCAGGAAAATGGGGGTGGAGGAGACCTCGGTCTCCACCCCTTCACAGTGAATCTAAAATAATAGGACTCTTAGAAGCAGAGCAGAGTGGAGGTTCCTGAGGACTGAAGGAGTGGGGGAGGAGATAGGGAGATACTGGTCAATCGGTAGGAACAGTCACTTATAAGACGATTAAGTTCTGAGGATCTAACGTCCAGCACGGTGACTGTCGTTAACAGTCCCGAATTACGTCCTGGAAAGTTACTATGACAGTGGATCATCAGTGTTCTCACTGGAACAACAGCACGGTCACTGCAGGCGGTGAAGGGTGTGTTAAGTCACCTTACTGTGTGAGCCTCTCCCAAGGTACACACGCACCAAACCATCACACGGCACACCTGGAACTCACACGATATTTATGTCAGTTCCATCTCATTAAACCTGCGGGGAGAAGCCAAGTGAAGACAGCAGTAACTGTGCAGGGTTGCACAGTGGCCAGAGGCTTGCGGCTGATGAGACACGGCAATGCTGGAGATCCTTGATGCTGAGCGCTGGGTACCGCGAGGCCCACTGTACTGTCCTGTTTATAGGCATTTGCAATTTTACCTGATTAAAAAAAAAAAACATTTTAACCACCAGTAACAAATTCAAGTTGTCTTTCAACATCACTACCTTGTAACCTGCCAGGGAAAACAGCTGAAGAGAAAAACGCATGTGAAGCGGTGAACGCTGGTTTATAAGCCCCGCAGTGAAACATCTCTGGGAGCTGATCCCCACACCCCACGGGGTCTGGGTGGGGAGGTGGCACCTGTAGCTCCATGCCACAGCGGAGGCCACACACGGGCACGCGCACGAGTGGCTGGTGTCAGGACCACAGCACAAGGGTTGGTGGAGGAGAACACCTTTCTCAAGAAGACGCCTGAAAGGACACAGGTGGTGTCCTGTGACCGGGCACTGGGGCCCGTGAGGAAAGGGCGGTGGCTCCAGTTAGGCCTCTGCCGCCGTCCGTGGGGAGATCCTCTATTCCAAGTAATGTCTCTCAGCTTCCCATTGAGAGAAGTTCAGAGTGCCAACCTCATGAAGGAGATGATTCATGGGGAGCACTTCTGTGCATTAGGGGAAGACTCAGTATTGTTAACCGGGGAGGTAACATATTTACAAACCTTACCTGAAAAGAAAGGATCAGCACACAAACAACAAGAAACCTTTTAGAGGCACATTTTTTGTTATCATTGTGTTTCCATGGCTTGCTGCCCTGAGGAATCTTTAAGAATGGCTAGATGGCTGTCAGCAAACTCTGTGTAAGGTGACATGTGTTACCACTGAAAAGAATAAGGAAGTTTTTGCCTCTGTTTTGTCTAATTATACTTATAGCAATAAGAATAGATTTTATTGTTGAAATTCCTGCAGGAGAATCACTTTGTTACTGTAAGCTCAAATCAAACCCCTCTCTCCCTTCCCCCACTGAAATATTTATTCCTAGAATGAAACTCTTCATAAAAATGACTTTTCAGGCAAATGTAATTATCCTATCACAGCAGAGGAGAGCGCACTCACAATGAAGCAAAACTGACTTCTAACTACTCAATAGAAAGGGTAAACCAGTTGCCCAGGTGATATCAGCAAGTCTTAAACGTAATCGATTGACTGGGAGAAAATTAAACCAGCCAATACAGTTGTTACTATTTGATCATCGGAATCAAGGTGTCTGTGACCTGGACAGAAGCACATTGATTTGTTCTGTCTCTAGCGTCTAAACAGAGGCCACTCTGCATGGACACTGGGTGTTCCAAGCTGCCCTGCCTAGGAGCGCTTGTCACACAAACACAAGTGTCCTCAGGGCCTTGGGGCCAAGGGCAAGTTCAGGACCAAGTAGAACTCGTGCATGGGACCTAACATGGTCTCCCATGAAAATCAGCAGAAAGAAGGATGCCGGAGCCTGCCTGGGCGAGAGCCCTTTGGAATTGTCCTTCCTGATGGATGATAACTGGATTAGATGCTCCCCAATTAAACCAGCTGAGCGCCAGCCCTCAGGCTTTGAGCCAGGCAAGACTTGTCTAGAAATTCGCTTTTCCAATCTAGCTTTAACAAGAAAAGAAATTTATAAATGGAGATGTCAAAACAATTGTAAAGGAAAATGTCAAATGGAAATTTAGATAATTCAGCTCCTTTAGTGGGAGTTCTAAAGCTGCAGATGACACGGCCAAAGCAAAGAGGGCTGGAGCCCAATCGGACTTCACCAAGATGAGTCATTACTGCAATTTCCAGATCTACCACTCACCCGAGAAAGCTCGTCGTGGAAAAGAGTGCTGCGCACACAGCCGGGCCCTTGGGGTCTACATGGCCTCACCCAGCAGTACATGTCATGGTCTGAACTATCAGGATGTCTGCACATTCCAGGACAGATGACACGTGCCGTGATCAAAGACACTAGGAGAAAGAAAGAAAGAAAGAGCACAGCAGACAAGGCAATGGGCCCTCCCAGAAGGCCGGATGGCAATCACGTACTAATGAGAGGACCCATGTGACTAGGAGTGACATACCAGGAGTGTCCTTCCCGAGAAGAGCCCTGAAATGATGAAATTACAGCCTCGGTGGTTGAAGGCAGAACAAATTGGGAGCTTCTTATTTTTCAAGTGTGTCAAACCTAAGTTACTAATCACCGTGACCGCAGGTATCTTCACCCACCACTGCTGGTTACAGCCCCGATGCAGCTGTCATTCACCGTGGGCCCATGGGTGATTATGTTGTTGTGTCTCAGTGAGTTATTGTACGTGAGATGGGCAACACCAAGTACACATCATTTTTTTTTTTTACCAGATGCACAAGCAGTAGGTGTACATAGAAACAGCCAGGATGTCTGAGAGTTGCAAACACTCGATCATTGAAAATTACCCTAAAATGTACAAGCGGAAGATGAATGAGGTGAAGTCTACATGCCTCCATAATTCTCTGCTGTTGGTTAACCCTGCGGTGGGCAGGTCAGTTGACTTCTTGGGTCGCTCATGTGGCTCAATTATAAAAACACACCCTGATACCTGAAGGCAGGAGCCGGAGCAAGGGGCCTCTCAGAGCCCTGTCAACGACTCCCTTCCGGAGCAGTCCCCACGCCAGGTGCTGGGGCGGATGGCGGGGGAGGGGCTGGGGGAACATATGGAACAAGGAGACTTTGTTCCCATCTCCAAAAATCTTACCACCCAACTGGGGAGAACAGATGGTAATAACTATAACAAAGAAGAAAAAGAAATCTAATATAATAGACACAGAAAATACTGAAGAAATACAAAGTCAAGAGAGATTAATTCCATCTGGACCACAGGGGACAGCTGCGTGACAGAGGTGGCATGTGCGCTGACGATTATTAGGAAGGAAGTGCTGAGGACTCTAGCTAGGATGAAAGCACTAACATGGAACAGGAGGAGTGAATCCATGACATTCTAGAAAGACAGGGCTAGCAGGCCCTGATCAAGAAGAGGATAGACATCACCCCAGCCCCCAGTCCACAGGCAAATTCTTCTCAGCTGAGGGTCTTAATTCCTTATAACCCATGACTTCGGAAACCAGTTTGTGGCAAACTGAACCTTAACTCAAGGTAAGTTATGTAATTTGTCCTTTATCTCAGATCATTATAACATAATGACATCACTAATAACTGTCATGGATTGCTTATATACAAGTGAAGAGTGATTATAAATAGGTGTGTAAGAATACAACTGTTGAAGAAGCTAAGATTCACAAACTCATACAATTTAAGCTATTTCCTCAAACAGCTCCGATGTTTTTTTAAAAGATTTTATTTTTTAATTTTTTTATAGATTTTATTTATTTATTTTACACAGAGAGATCGCAAGTAGACAGAGAGGCAGGCAGAGAGAGCGAGGGAAGCAGGCCCCCTGCTGAGCAGAGAGCCCGATGTGGGACTCGATCCTAGGACCCTGAGATCATGACCTGAGCCGAAGGCAGTGGCTTAACCCACTGAGCCACCCAGGCGCCCCAAACAGCTCCGATGTTTTTATCCGCATGTAATATTTGAGATTGGAATACAGAGGACGAAGAGAAAAGTCTGATGGTGAGTCTCAGGGTTTAAGAAAGAATCATCTCACAGATGATAATGGTTAAAAAAAAAAAAATATTTGCATTATCTGATGCCAAAACAAGTGCCTTGTTCCAACGGCTCAGGGTCTTAATTTTCTAGGAAGAAAGTACCCAGTGAGATCAACGGTAAAGTGAATAAAGGTCAAGTCCACTGGAGTCAAAAACAAACAACCACCCAAGGACCCCAACCCGCTGTGTAGCCTCCACAAAGCTGCTGCCCTCTGAAGCCACCGTAGAGGAAGGCGGGGGGCAGGATGACGGGATGAGGGGTCTGCTCCGCGCTTTCAGCTCCCGCTCCAGGATGACACACACACAGTGTCACGCTTTGAGACAGGTACACGCTGCTGGAATTTCAGAATATCACCCCAGTGGTGGGGAGAGAGAAGTGCTTTTGGAGACCTATTGAACAAAGGGTTAGCATGGAGAAGACCAACCAGATTTGTTCTGTGGCCTTGCAGAGGAGAACCAGGGCCAATAAGCAGAAAGGGAAGGGAAGATACTTCTGTGGAGTACAACAGAGAACACTCTAGCATCCAAGGTTTCTTTCCCAACAGTGGGGTCTGCAAATGGAGATGTCCAAGCGAAGGTTGGGTAGACACTGTATTTCTCAAGCAGTGTCCTTAGGTACTTTATGAATATCAATGTATTTAATTTGTGTCAAGCCATATGAGGCAGGGACCCTTAATATCCTCATTTTACAGATGAGAAAACATAAGCACAGAGAGACCATACGACCTTCCTAAAGTCACCCAGCCTATGGGCCACCCAGGCCATGGGCTCCAGTGGCCATGCTGTCCATCATTATGCAGCTAGGAGGCACTTAGCAGAAACACTGCTGCACAGAGTTGAATCACGGATGGCTGATTGGCATAAATCAAACTCATGGCTGCGTGAGTCTGCAGAAGCATCACGATATTGCCACATGATTAAGAAGCATTGCAGACCTTTTGGAATGTAAGACTGAAGGAATCACGCATTTTGAAGATAGTGATAATAAAAAAAAATTCTGGTGTCCCTGAGCTATTACTCATCTTTTATTTCATAAACATCTTAGAAGCTGCCTGAACTCTTATTACTCAGTGTGATTTTGAAGAAGGATCATAGAGAAGTCCATCTTTGATTTCATTCAACCAGAATATATTACCAGTGATCATTTAGGAAAACAAAGACCACCATCAGAATACAGAAAAACCTTCAACGAGATAAAGCAACGTGGGCATTTGCCTTCAGCTGTTTTAAAATGGCACTCATTATAGGGGCTTAAAATGTTTCCTTCATCTCATATAAAATTAAGAAAGTCTTAGCATTATAGATAGACCAAATCTCTCAGTACCTTGGAAGTCCCTCCATTGGTTATAGCTGAATATTAAGCTCAGATATATTTCTCATTTCAAAAAAGGGGAAAGTATAACTCCATGGCAATAACTGGGGAAAAGTACTTGGTTCTGGGAAGCTTCCCGATACATTTCTGAACAAGATTTCAATAGCATCCAGCACAGGATTTGATTCCCCTGGTCCAGGGCCCCAGACACAGGTCAACTCAATCAAAAACACTTGCTGATGGTCCTGATGGGTGGGGGTTCTTGGCACAGCAGGGAGCACAGAGCACAAGCTCTGTAGAGTTTTGTTAAGGTGATAACCTCCTTTTATCAAACATTTCCTGTGTGCTGAACTCTGTGCTGGGCAATTTGAATATATCATTGTATTTCATCTTCACAACCCAAGAGTTAAAACCAACGTTAGCACTGAACCCATCGTCTTGAACATGATTATCACTTAAAAAGTAGCCAGGATTCTCATCAGCTATTATTGTCAAAGAACACACAATTAGTAAAAAAGCAAAACTGGGAATTGTACCTGGACCATTTGGTAATAAATCCATTGAAGGAATGAGTGAATGATTGAGTGGGAGAAAGAAGAGGGAATGAAGACAATACAACCAGAGTTATCCCTTTCAGGAAAAAAACAAGAGAAACAGGGTATTGCCAGGACAATAATCTTAGTTCTAATACATAAAGGTGTGGACCACAGGTTTTAGCATCTGCCAAGCACTGCACTTGAGCCAGAGGAATACCCAGTGAAGGAAAGAGTGTTTCCCTCCCTTGTGGGATCTGATTGGGATCTACTTGGACTGGAAAAAAAACATATAACTAAACCAGGTGTCTCATTTTTTGGCAAGAAGAGTTCCAAATCTCTTCCACATGTAAGCTAAGGCCCCCATCAGATGTGACTATCTGCATTGCAGGAGATACCTGGACCCCCAAAGGAGGAACTAGGACAACTTACATAATAAATGCAGCCGTGTCTCATGCAAGAAAGTCCTTCGCTCAGGCTATGTTGTTGTTGTTGTTGTTAAACGGAGGCTCCTGAGTAAATTAGACAACTGTGCATATGGAAGTGAATAATAACCCCCAAATCTGTACTCTGCCACACAAGATTCTGCCATCGCGTACTCACTCCATTGAACCTTGAGAGGTTTTAGATCTTTTAGTCTATCCTCAGTGAAATTGAGTAACATTGAAGACGCCATATTTTAAAGCATTTAGATATTTTAAGGGACTTAACTGGTTACAGTGTCCATTTGAACAACTGGCTGAGAAAAAGGTACAACTAGAGGATGGGCCAGAGAAACCCTAAGGGCTCCCATCTTAACTGGGGCTCACCTCAGGGTACCACAGTGCATTCATTCTATGAGACGTCACATTTCAACCTTCCCTTTATATATCATAACAATCACTGGTCACTGGCCAAGCAATAAAGCTTCCAGGTTAGCACTCAGCCATGACTTTAAGTGGACACTGGGGAGTCAAAGGTGTTATTCCCCTTGTCTGAAGGCTGTCCTCACGAGGAGCCCTTCCTCCAGGTCTTTCTCAGTGACAATGCTGCTGATTTTACCAGGCATTTTCTGAAGGAAAAAAGGGCAGCCCAATTATCCTTTATCTGATTCCTCCTGCCAATTCCCAAACTCAAAACTGTGTCAGTACCCTATTCTCGAACATTCAGTGAAGGACCAAGCAGAGTTTGACTTCAAGAAAGTTTGTCTTCACAATGTCCCTTAAGCAAATATGACACATTTGCCCTACTCGTGTGTTTCCTTTCAATATTTCTTACTTCCAGAAAGCCTAGGAAATGGTTGCAAGACAGTAGCAATCCTGGGTGCTACAGCTAGCTCTCAGACCCCTCAGCAACATCATACGAAAGTACATCCTGAGCAGCCGCCAGGAGCAGGGCCCAGATTCATGGTTGGGTGGGGAGGACAAGTAGACAATGGCACGGAGTATGACAAGGACTTTATTTATTTATTTATTCACAATCTACTCTTGCTTGTATTCTTAACAACGGACAGGGTTTTATCTAAATAAAAAGTAATTGAGAAAATATGAAACAAAATAGATGTACAAAGGAGTCTCAGATAATATATTGAAAAGGGCCAACAGACAACTGCCCACAAGATGACAAGGGCTCCAATTTATTTACCTACGAGCTAAATCTTTTAAATCAAATTAATGTTTAATTTAATTTCTCATAATTTTTATGAGATAGTCTGGAGGAGAGACCGTTAGAAAGGAGAATTTTACATAATAGAATGAAGTAAGAGAAAGATCATTAACATTTTGAAATGCTCTTTGTTGAAAAGGGTCTCCCGAAATGTCCCCCGTGCTTGAATAACCTGGAACCTGGAGCCCTCAGATTCCTGTCCAGAGTCTGAGTGATCTCTATCCCTCATGTGGACTGGAGACAGCAGAGTGTCCCTCCTTCCCTCCCGGTCTCTTCCCTCTCCCCCGCAAGGCACTACGTGCAAAGCAGCGGTGAAGGGCACAGGCTATGCAGCGCCCGCCTGGTCACATGCAGCTCCACCTCCCAGAAACTACACAGAAAGTCTACAGGAATAGACAGCGAAAATGGCACTGAAGGTAGACTTCATCCCCACCACTGGGAGCAGAGTGTCCACGTGATGCCTAGAAGCACATACCATTCCAAGAAGGCAGGTTTCAATTAAAGGTCAGATCTTTTTGATGCCCCTGGACAACACAGTGATAACACGTGTCCTGCTAATTTCCTGAAACTGAACCAAGAAGCACCCAGCACAGACGGAAGGCAGGGCCGTACCACCATCTGTGGCTGCTCGATGAACAAAGAAATTGGCCTTTCCCTGGCAACCAAGGGGTCTATGAGCCCTAGTAGGACAGGAGTTGTAAGTGGAAGCATGCTGCTGGGGACAGGGGAAGGGGCACTGAGAATGATTTCATTTTCAGAAAAAGGAGGCCGGTAGTTGCTGAGACAGTGCCAGACCAGTTATCCATCTTAGGAGCAGGAGTGATTCTGAACCACTAACAGCCCCTCAATGGCCCTGGGTTACCAAGTAATGGAGGACGCTAAGAGCAAGAGCAGAAAGAATGATCAAGGTCTTTGTTGGCATTTGGGGCTGACGCAGCAAATGGGGAGCCCCCACTTCAACACTCCATAGTTGTGAGATGAATGCCTTTCTTCCGTAAATCTTCCGTTATCCACTGTAGCTGTTAGCCTCCCTAACAGATCTACCACCCACGTCCAGAGCAGGAGTGTGTACTTACTGTCAGAAAACGGCGGAAACTGTTAGCCGGGGGAGCAGCGAGCACAAAATCGGAACTTTTAGAAGTCTGCTCCACAGAGGGATGTTGCTCCAGAGGCTAAGTAGGGGGTTTAGCCGTCGTGGAGACAGCGTGGTCTCAGGACCTGCAGGGTCCCAGAAAGACCGGGGGGTGTCTGAGTGCAGCAGAGCTGCCAAGTATCAGGGCAGAGAAGCCAGCTTGGAGAGGCAGAGCCGAGCAGCGGACTCTCAGCTTGGGCTTACCTTAAACTGTGATCTGAGGCACAGTCAGGCCACTGCTGTTTGAGCAGAGACCCCACAAGTGGCAGATCCAGAGAGACTCACCTTCCTACCTCAGGAGGAGTAGCACTGGAGTGTATGGCAGGAATCTGCTGGGTTTGGAGACTCCAAACCAGGACATGTGCCAGAGATAGAAATGCTCGGTCATAGGCCTGGTGCACTCAGATCATGGCCGGAGACCAGAAAGATGGGAGGCATTGACTGCTTTTCTCGAAGGGTGCATTGAGGAGTGGGGCCCCAAGCTCTCAACTCCTCCAGGCCGAATACTGGATGGCCACCATTTTCATTCCTGTCCTCCAAAGTGATACACAGATCATTCAAGAATAAAAGCTCCCAAGAGCAGAAACCACACTGACCCCTGGCAAGGGCGGTGACATTCTGCCTCTGGCAAAGACATTTGAGAATCATGGCAACAAGCCCCTCCCCCAGAAAATCAGCAAAAACATCCAGCCAAGACCAAGTTAACCAATCAACAAGAACTGCGAAACTCCAGAGCTAGGGGAAAGCAACACATAGAGTTCACGGTTTTTTTCCCCATGATACTTTAGCCGTTCAAAGTTAAATTTTTTACGGGTACCTGGGTGACTCAGTCGTTAAGTGTCTGCCTTCAGCTCAGGTCATGATCCTAGGGTCCTGGGATCAAGCCCCGCATTGGGTTCCCTGCTTGGCAGGAAGCCTGCTTCTCCCCCTCCCACTCCCCATGCTTGCGTTCTCTCTCTCGCTGTGTCTTTCTCTGTTAAATAAATAAATAAAATCTTTTAAAAAATAATAAAATTAAATTTTTTAAAGGTTATTTTTTATTTCATTTTTCTGTATTTTTCCTCTTTCCTATCTTAACGTTTTTTTAACTGTTTTATCTTATCAATACCTTTTTTAAAATCTTTTAAATTTTTCATTGTTATAGTCATATTCTAGCCATTCATTGTATTTAACCTTATTTTTTGTATACAAATAGGTATTTCATTCTTTAAAATCTTGGGATAGTTTCTTCTTATAGATCAAATTACTCCATAAATTTATCACATGGCTTTGTTCTAGTCTCCAACCTGATCGCATCCTTTCCTCTTTTTTTTTTTTTTTGCTTTTTCAACCAACTTCTTACCTTATCAATTTCTTTTTATTTATTTATTTCTTTTCAGCGTAACAGAATTCATTGTTTATGCACCACACCCAGTGCTCCATGCAATACATGCCCTCCATAATACCCACCACCTGGCTCCCCCAATTTCTTTTTTAGAATCTTTTTCAATTTTCATCTTTAGTTATATTCCATCCCTTCATCATGTTTACCCTTATTATTGTGTGTGTGTGTGTGTGTGTGTGTGTGTGTGTGTATATATATATATATATATATATATGGGTTTTTTTCTTTAAAATTTTAGGAGACAGTTTCTTCTAACAGACCAAAATACACCAAAAATCAAGTATGTGGCTCTGTTCTATTTACCATTCTAATGTGTGTGTGTGTGTGTGTGTGTGTGTGTGTGTGTTTTGCCCTCCTTTCTTCTCCCCCCAGTTTCAGGTCTCTTCTGATTTGGTTAGTGTATAATTTTCTGGGGTCTTTGCTACCCTATTAGTATTTTGTTCTCTCATCTATCTATTCCTATCTGGATAAAATGACAAGGCAGAAAAACTCACCACAAAGAAAAGAACAAGAGGCCGTACTGACCACTAGAGACCTAATACAGACATTTGTAATATGTTAGAATGAAAGTTCAGAATGATGATTAGCAAGGAGTAGCTGGACTCAAAAAAAGCCTGGAAGATACTAGAAAATCCTTTTGTGGAGAAAGAAAATCTCTTTCTGGAGAAATAAAAGAACTAAAATCTAACCAACTTGAAATTTTAAAAAAAACTGTTAATGAGCTGGAATCAAAAATGGAGGCTCTTAATTATAGGATAAACGACACAGAAGAGAGAATTAGTGATATAGAAGACCAAATGATGGAGAATAAAGACACTGAGAAAAAGAGAAACAAATAAATATTGGACCACAAGGGGAGAATTTGAGAGAGAAGTGGTACCATAAGACAAAACAATATTAGAATAATTCAATCCTAGAAGAAGAAAAAAGAGAGAGAGGCTGAAGGTATATTGGAGCAAATTATAGCAGAGAAGCCTAATTTGGTGAAGGGAGCAAGCATTAAAATCCAGGAGGCACAGAGAACCACTCTCAAAATCAATAAAAATAGGTCCACACCCTGTCATCTAATAATAAAATTTACAAGTCTCGGTGACAAAAAGAAAATCCTGAAAGCAGCTCAGAACAAGAGGTCTGTAACATACAATGGTAGAAATATTAGATTGGCAGCAGACCTATCCACAGAGACCTGGCAGGCCAGAAAGGACTGGCATAATATACTCAGAGCATTAAATGAGAAAAATATGCAGCCAAGAATACTATATCCAGGTAGGCTGTCATTGAAAATTGAAGGAGAGATAAAAACTAAAAGAATTTGCAACACCAAACCGGCCCTATGGGAAATATTGAAAGCAGTCCTCTAAGCAAACAGAGAGCCTAAAAGTAAAAGGCTAGAAAGGAACAAAGACAAGATCCAGTAACACTCACCTTATAGGCAATAAAATGGCATTAAATTCATATCTTTCAATACTTAACCTGAATGTAAATGGATTAAATGCCCCAATCAAAAGACACAAGGTATCAGAATGGATTTTTAGAAAAGACCCAGTGGTATGCTGTCTTCAAGAAACTTATTTTAGACCCAAAGATACCTCCAGATTTAAAGTGAGGGGGTGGAAAACAATTTAACATAGTAAGGAACATCAAAAGAAAGCTGGGGTAGCAATCCTTATATCAAGTAAATTAGATTTTAAACCAAAAACTATAATAAGAGATGAGGAAGGACACTATATCATACTTAAAGGGTCTGTCCAAGAAGAAGATCTAAAAATTTTAAATATCTATGTCCCTAACATGGGACCAGTCAATTATATAAACTAATTAATAACAAAATCAAAGAAACACATCAGCAATAATACAATAACAGTAGGGAATTTTAACACCCTTCTCACTGAAATGGACAGATCATCTAAGCAAGAGATCAATAATGAAATAAAGGCTTTAAATGACACACTAGACCAGATGGACATCACAGATATATTTAGAACATTCCATTCCAAAACAACAGAATACACATTCTTTTCTAGTGCACATGAAACGTTCTCCAGAATAGATCACATCCTGGGTCACATATCAGGTCTCAACCAGTACCACAAGATTGGGATCATTCCCTGCATATTTTCAGACCACAATGCTTTGAAACTAGAACTCAACCGCAAGGGGAAAGTTGGAAAGAACTCAAATACATGGAGGCTAAAGAGCATCTTAGTAAAGAATGAATGGGTCAACCAGGAAATTAAAGAATTTTAAAAATTCATGGAAACAAATGAAAATGAAAACACAATTGTTCAAAATCTTTGGAACACAGCAAAGGTGGTCCTGAGAGGAAAGTATATAGCAATACAAGCCTTTCTCAAGAAACAAGAAAGGTCTCAAGTATACAACCTAACCCTATACCTAAAGAAGCTGAAGAAAGAACAGAAAAGAAAGCCTAAACCCAGCAGGAGAAGAGAAATAATAAAGATCAGAGCAAAAAACAATGAAATAGAAACCAAAAGAATGGCAGAACAGATCAATGAAACTAAAAGCATGTTCTTTGAGAGAATTAATAAGATTGATAAAGCTATGGCCAGACTTATCAAAAAGAAAAGAGAAAGGACCCAAAATAATAAAATCATTAATGAAAGAGGAGAGATAACAACCAACACCAAAGAAATACAAACAATTATAAGAACATATTATGAGCAACTATACACAAGCAAATTTGACAATTTGGAAGAAATGGATGCATTCCTAGAGACATATAAACTACCAAAACTGAACAAGGGAGAAACAGAAATCCTGAACAGACCCATAACCAGTAAGGAGATTGAAGCAGTCATCAAAAATCTCCCAAAAAACAAGAGCCTAGGGCCAGACGGCTTCGCAGGGGAATCTACTCAATGTTTAAAGAATTAATACCTCTTTTTCTGAAACTGTTCCAAATAATAGAAATGGAAGAAATATTCCCAACTTATTTTATAAGGCCAACATTACCTTGACCCCAAAATGAAACAAGAAGGGATCTGGAGGGAGACAAACCATAAGAGACTCTTAATCTCAGGAAACAAACTGAGGGTTGCTCGGGGTTGCAGGGGGATTGATAGGGTGGTTGGGTTATGGACATTGGGGTATGTGCTATGGTGAGTGCTGTGAATTGTGTAAGACTGATGACTCACAGACCTGTACCCCTGAAGCAAATAATACATTACATGTTAATTTAAACAAACAAAAAAGCAAAATCACCAAAAATTAATTAAATAAATAAATAAAACAAAATAAAATACAGCTAAAACCCTAAAAATCCAGTAATCCAACAGAAATGCACTTTAGGAGCTATAAAAATTACACGGAAGGTACATAAAATTTGGTATAACACCGAGGATAAATTGGAGTAGTTCCACACATAAAAATAGAGGAGAAGAATAAATACTGACAAAGGATGAGGGAGAAACCAATAGAAATAAAAGCGGAGAACAAAGATCCCATAATCACAACTAAAATTACCAAAGAGATAAATATAAGCAGCATAGTGATTGGCCATATCCTGGTATATGGAGCAAGTCTCAATGATGTTACAGGGATTGAAATCATTCAGAGGATGTCCTCTGAGCACAGAAGAAATGACATAAAATTAACAAAATATGGCCAGGACATCCTGAATTAATTGGAAAGTCAGAAATACACTCTTAAATAGCCAATGGATGAAAGAAAAATTATAATGGAAATTATCAAATATTTTGCTTTAAAGGATTTTTAAAAATACAATAGAATACACTGTATGGGGTGCAGCTAAAGGGATGCTTAGAGGGCAATTAATAGCCTTAAAATGCTTATACGAGTAAATTAAAAGACTTAAAATAACAGATTGAATTATCTATCTCAGGCGTTTAGGAAAAGAAGTGTAGATTCCATCCAAGAAAACAAAAAGAAAAAAATTAGGAAAAATATTTTAAATGTAAATCAAATGGACAAAAGAGAAAAATCAAAGACAAAGTGTTTCTTCTAAAATCTAAGAAAATTGCCAACTCCTTCGAAGTTTGCTCCGGAAAAGAGAGAGAGAGAGAACATAGATTATCAAAATAACAATTAACACATAGTCTGTTGATGTTAAAAAGACAATGAGAGGATATTTGAAGAATTTTATGCAAATTAATTTGGAAATTATGATATAGAAAAGCAATAAAAATACAACTTAGAAAACTGATAAAAGAAGTATAAATATGAACAGTCACACAGCTAATAAAGAAATTTAACTTGTGGGGCACCTGGGTGGTTCAGTGGGTTAAGCCTCTGCCTTTGGCTCAGGTTATGATCTCAGGGTCCTGGGATCAAGCCCTACATTGGGCTCTCTGCTCATCAGAGAGCCTGCTTACCCTTCTCTCTCTGCCTGCCTTTCTGTCTACTTGTGATCTCTCTCTGTCAAATAAATAAATAAAATCTTTAAAAAAACAAAAAAGTTTAACTTGCAATTTAAATTACTCCTTCCCCCCGCCAAACTCTCCAGGCCAGGATGGTTTCATTAATGAATCCTTCTCAGTATTTGGAGGGGAAGACAATACCAATCTTACAGAAACTTTTCCAGAGGCCAGGAAATGGTAAAACACTTCCCAACTCACCCTATGAGGCCACTTTGGCCTTCATGCTAAAACCTTAGAAGGATGATGTGATAAAGAAAACCTACTGGCCAACTGTTCCCAAGAACAGAGACACAAAACACTGAAGAAGGTACTGGCATAAACAATCAGCAAAATGCCAAACAGAAAATGCATGAAGCCCTAGTTGAGTTCATAGCAGGAATGTGTGAATTTTAAATCAATGAATGTGTTCCTGCTACTGCTTTCCCTCCTCCTTCCTGAACAATCCAGTGCTATACTATTTAGAAGAGCAAGAAAAACACACAGTGGAAAACAGAGGGGCCCTGCAGTGCACTAGAGAAGGACATCAGAGGAGGAGGCACCAGTACAGAGGGACAGCATGGAGTACCAGGAGGGTCAAGAGTGCATCCCAGCTGGAGAGGGAATGCTGGCAGAGCCAAGAGATTGGTTATGTCCTATGTAGTGAGTGAATGAAGGAACACCAAGGGTAAAAATAGCCCAGGTCCTTGAAGGGCTGGAGAAGAAAGTTGCAAGTACGGGAATGAAGAAGATTAAGAACACTGTGATGTTGGTTTGGAATGGGATATATCAGTGTGAAGCTGTAGTTTCAGATAATGATTAGATAAATGTAAAATGTAGGTAGAAAGATGATAGACAGTCAGATAAGTGGATTAATATAGATATAATGAATGTATGTACATGTTTGTGTGTGCATGCATATGTAGGTATACACACACACATATATACATGTGTACCTTCAATAAACATTTGTCACATAGCTCTGCTTGAGAGAACCTGGGACAGTGACACCCCAATAGCAGTGAGCACATCTACCAGCAGACCTTAGCCTCTAAATACCACTTTCCACAAAAAGAAACAAGAAGTCCTGAAAAATGTCTTATTCCAGGTCTTGAGAAGGAAAAACACAAGATGAGCCTGAAACTATTAAGCCAGAAAACAAGAAAATACTCAAAAAAGAATGGGCCATGCCAACAGACATACAAGCCAGCTTAAATGAGCTCCCCCTGGATTGGGAACAATCTGTGCATTGGGGTGAATAATGATAACAGAATGTAGTCCATTGAGAGGAGTAGGAAACATGAGTCCTTTAAGAAACTGTGTAATTAGTGTAAAATTTGATGAGGAACAGGATATACACAATTCCAAAGTACCTCCCCTGAAAAATGGTTATTAATTATGAAGAAGAGATTAATAAGGAGAAACCTGGAAGGCAACATCTTCATCAAGTAGTCAAAATAAACATCATTAATAGTGAAATAAACTGGAATCACATGCCACCTGATAGGATCCAGTGAGAACAGAGCAGCCTCCCACAAAACAAAAAGAACCTCAATCCCATTGTAAGAAAATATTAGACAAATCCAGATTGGGGGCCACTACAAAACAAATGGCCTTTCTCTCCCAAAGTGTCAAAGTCATGAAGTCAGAGAAAGACTAGGGAACTGTTCCACAACAAAAGAGATAGGAAGACACACAACTAAATGCAAAAGTGATCCTGTAAAGACCCTTTGGCTATAAAGATAATGTTGAAACAATTGGAAGAACTTGAATAGGGTCTGAGCATCCAATGGTATGATCAATCAGTGTTGATATCTGGATTTTGATAGTTACACAGAAGAATGTCCTTGTTATAGAAATATGCTCTAAAAGTATGCAGGGATAATGGGGGAAACATGTCAAAAACTTATTTGCAAATGCCTTAGAAAAGACGAGTTCTTTCCTCACCCAGTATTTTATGAAGTGCATTATTATTTCATAATTTTAAATAAATACACTATATATACATATATGCACCTATATTTCATGTTATTTCCTCCTTTATTTTGTTTATATGGTGAATTACACACAGAAATATGATTATTTCAAGAGATGCAGAAAAAGTATTTGACAAAACTTACATACATTCTTTATGTAAAAACAAGCCGTCTCATCAGAAAGACCTGCAGCTTCTGGCTGGAGACACAGACACCCGGAAGGATCATTGCTCCCCACCTTTTTAACAAAAAAAGACAGAATAACAGCAACTGGTTGTTGCTGCTGCTGTTTAACCTGCCAGAGAGCAGAAGTCACAGAGCAAGTAACTGGGCCAAAACCTAAGTGGGATGGCGGCTTCAGGGACAGGAAGGGTGTCAGTCTGGGCTCCCCAGACCAGATGTGGCCGGACCTTGGGGAGAAGAGACCAGATGTGACCGGACCTTGGGGAGAAGTGTTGAGCTAGAACAGGTGATCAGTTGCTGAAGGTCTGCAGATCGGCCACACTAACCGTCTTACTCCCCAGGGGCTGCATAGTGCACAGGGGTGGGGGAGGGCGGGGGAGGGGCTGTACCTACCTTCTCAGGAGCTCTCTTTCTCCCCACAACAAAGGACTTAACAAGCTCTTGAAAATGTCCATTGTGTGTAAACCTGGGGCAAAAGGACTGCAGAAAAGCAAAGGGGCAAGTAGCTTCTCTAGAATCACTCTCTTCTACCTGGAACAGGAATTCTGATTGGTTGGGGAAGGGCACAAGCTGTCTGGTGACAGAGGAAGCAAATGACAGCAAAACAGGGAAGAGGCAGGGTCACACTGAGCCCACACTTTCAGCAAAGAGGGCCAGGAGAATCAAGAAAGGCATACTGCTACGGCCCAAGGACACAATGCAGGTCCAAGATTGAGGCTTAATCAGAACAACAGACGCTGACTGAAGTCCTCAATTCATCACACAACCATCTCAACAGATGCCAAAAAGCTCTTGAAAAAAAAACAACATACATTCCTGGTAAACAGTCTTAGCAAAGTAGTTATAGGAGAGAGTTAGCTTCATTAAAGGATAGTGTATACAAAACAAAACTAAATCTACAGCTGATACACTGAAAAACTGAATGTTTCCCCCTAAGACGGAGTAGGACAAGGAATGTTCCCTCCCACCACGCCTGTTCAACATTTTACTGGAAGATTTAGCTCAATAAGGCCAGAAAAAGAAACAAGAGGGATACAGGTGAGGTGGAAGGGAAAAAACGCTCTCTGTTTAGGGATGGCACAAATGTCTATGAAAAAAAGTCACAAGGAATCTACAGGAGAAGCTCCTAGAAATAATGAATGAGTTTGGCAAGTTATTAAGTCACCATAAAAAAATCAATCATATTTCTACATATCATTAATGAACAATTAGATTTTTTTTAAAAATAGCATTTACAATAGTAAATGAAGTAGTTATAAATCTAACAAGTTCTCTGCAGGTTCTGTATGTTGAAAGCTACAAAACACCAGTAAAAGAAAACAAAGAAGACATAAATCAATGGAAAGATATCCATGTTCATGAATTAGAAGATTCAAAAGTGTTCAAATATCAGTTTTCCCAACTTAACCTATCTGTTAAATGCCGTGCTGTCAAAATCCCAGCAGGGTTCTCTCTCTTTACATAGAGTGTACGGAGATAGAAGCACACCTTTGTGGCCCCTGGCTTTCCAAAAGAGATGACGCTGGTAAAAAGGGAAGACCCATCTATTGGATAGATGACCCTGGGTCTCCTGCATCCAACAAAGGTTGATCTGAAAACATTTCTCCTCTGTAGCCAGCAGTTTTACTTGCAGGAACCTGTCTTAAGGAAACAACTAATTGCAAAAACAGCTACAGAGACGCTCACTGTAGCATCACTTATGATAGACAAAAGCTGAAAATATTCTGAATGCCCAGTACTTGGGATGGACACAAGACCTATGGTTTATGCATTCACTGGGATACAGTTTATTCACTAAATTTTCTACACAAAATTTAGTGATTAGGGGAGATTTTCATAATCTTTCTTAGGTATTTTTTCTTATGTCGTTCTATGTAAAACTAAGAATTTTCCTGCTTAATAAATATTTCATTGATCATCAGGATTTATTTGACATCACCCCTAATTTTTTCTTACTTTTGTCCTGAATGTTATGCTTTTTCAAACATTTTCTTGTGCCATACTTCATTTAACTTTTATCTCTTAAAAAAAAAAAACTATTCTATGTTTTAAATACTAGTGACTTCTGATTCCTAAAGTGACAGTACTCATAATTTATTTTTTTCTGTGCAAAATGGATAGTTTATTTAATAAATAGTGGTTTTGAAATTGGCCCTCCAACCAGAAGAAAACAAAAATCCCTACCTTACACCATATACAAAAATAAATTCCAGATGAATGTTCATTTCCCTGTCCATTTCCATTGCCGATAGGACTCACTCTTATCTTTTTTAAAAATTCAAACTTTAGTTAGTTAATTTATTTTTTAATTAATTTATTTTTAAATGAAAAACATAGGATAATATCATTAGGAAGCTAGCTGGGTTATAACAACAAGGCATTCCAGTTCAGGGCTTTGGCAAACATGACATTACAGTTGTATTTTTAAGTCTCGGTAATTTATGGTTTTGACCGACTTCAGTAAAACACTATTTGACATGACGAAGTATACTAATTTTATGATACCAATAATTAAAATATTAGTTTTTTACAAATCCCAGCAATACTCAATTTCTCAAAGGAGACCCAAACACACATTAGTAGACTAATCCAAACAGGACTTCCAACACATCTATTTTCTAAAAAATCTGATCTAGTAATAAAATATTCTTCACCACAAGCGTGAACCTTGTGCATATTTTATTTGTTTCGAATATAAGACTGCTCCAGCGTCTGCCTCTGCATCCGCCCTCTCAGAAGCTGTTTGCCAGGAGGCCAAAGTCGGCTCCTACCACTCCCTGAGAGCGAGCCACTCCACCGACCGTGGCTTCCTCGGGGCTCCTTGTGACCACTCCAGGCTTCTCTCAGACCAACTCCTGAACAGTGAGGCCCGCAGCTAGCCGAGGCTAATGTTGGCACAGAGAGAAGCACAGGATTCTGCGTGCTCTGTGTTGGGCATCTCCACCGCCAACACAGAGGTTCTGTTTCCATGGAATCCTGTGGCCTCTGTCCCCCTGCTCAGCTCTGCTTAGGACCCCTTGAAGCCAGCAACCTATAGCCTGAACTCACCTCTCTGGCAAGGTCCCGTAGGTGAAGTCCTCATACAATCCGTATCACCAAATCAGATATCATCATAAAGCAGCAAAAAAAAAAATGTTTGCGTAGAAGTAGAATATGCTGGGCCACTCCTCCCTTCTCCCTTCACAACGCTGTGGACATGATCCTCTTCCTTACATTTCGGGGTTTCTGAAAACCACCCCAGAGCTGCCTGGGGAAACAGCTCAGTTTCCAGAGACTTTTTTTCTAACACTCACGCAAGTCCTTCTGCCTCCTTTCCCCACACATATTTCCAGAGTTTTATTTAGAAACACATTAGAAAACACCTGCATGTTAGGAAGGATCTTCTCACTTGTCACCTGCGGGAGATGAGCTGTATAATTACGAGCGGCTGAAGACACACGCACTTGCCTTGAGACTAGACAAGAAGACACTTGCCAAACTAAAGTCCAAGCACCCGCCGCTTTCTCCCCGTTACCCCACGACCGACCAACGTGACTCGGCTCTTCTTTGGATTCACCAAGGCAAACGCCTCATTCGATCCTATCTCCTATGAAGAAAAATTGAATTAGACCAAGTCACCTTCAATCATGCACATAAGAAGTGAGGAAACCAAATATTTGTCCCCAAAACATTTTTTTTTTAAAGTCAGTATGCTTTCTGTAACCATGTGCACGCCAGGCCCAGACTCGGACCCAGTGCCAGGCCCTAGTTATGATAGGAACTGGAGTACATCACGGTTGTTTCTAGATCCCCTCGTGGGGCGTTTCATGCTATCCTTGGAAAATAAAAAAGCATAGCATTCAGATTTTTTAAAACAAATTACACAGCTGTTGTTGATAGAAAGGATACATTTTGAAGCAACTGTTTTCCTTGCTTAGTATTTCGTTATCGGTGTGTGCCTAAGTGGGCTTACTATGAACACCAGCGACACAGCTTTTCTTGGCAGCCTCCCCGTGTCACCAGCCCCTGGGCCGCCAGGGACCTCACAGCCATAAAAGCCCCCGACACATAAAGGATACCCAGGAGCTGGTTTCCAAGCCCAGTCCAGAGAAGAATTTCCTTCTGAAGAAAGTCACTTTGGTTCCCGAGATTATTCGGAAATAGTATTTTTGCAGTGGCGTTTCACTAAGCATTATGCTGAACTTCTTACCACGTGAACAATGCCTTCTTCCGGAGCAGAGCGCGTGCCCCTGGTGAGAGGAGGTGGTCCCGCTCCCAGACACAGCAATCTTCAAATCCTCACGACGTAGGCAGCAAATGAAAGCCATCTTAAAAGGGCTGTGTCGGGAGGAATTTCCTCTGTAACCAGCAAAGGAGAACGAAGTAATAGTAACTTAAGAAATGAACAGCCCAGGGCCACTGGGAGTCCCGGGTTCACCCCAAATGTGAGACCCTCTCAACAGCCACCCAGCCAGTAACCCCAGGGGCGTGATTTCCTCGCGTGTGTTAAACAGCCATGGTCCTGTAATACCGACCTAATGCAGACAGCTCCTGCTGGGAAGTCCGTGTGTCTTCTCCAGGCCAGAAAGAAATGTCTCTTAATAAAGAGTCCCTCTACTTAAAATGAAAAAAATAAATAAATAAATAAAACAACAAAAAAAAACAAAAACTTTTTTTTTTCTAGAAGGTAGTAGTACTATACATCATACGGTGCATGAGGCTTCCCCGACACATGACAAGACTGAAGAATTCACGTAACCATTACCGTACAACAGTTCAGCTACTAAACACAGGCTCAACTACTCTGAGAAGCCGTGAACTTCACGAAAAGCCCTCTGAACACCACTCTAACTTAGAGCCTTCATGTTAAAAATTAGAAAGGGAAGGGGGAAAAAAGGTTGGACCACTGAGTCAATAATAAAAATCTGATAGCACTTTAAACTAGAGATCATCTGTGTTTGCAGCTCCAGATTCTTTACCAGTAATATGTTGATGCATGTTTGAAAATTTATTAGATGCTGTAAAACAAATCATTAAGCAGGAAGCAGTTCTGAGCCTCGGCGCTCTCTGACCCTTTGTAACCCTATTATAGCACCAAAGTGTTTCTAACAAACAAAAGAGAAATTAGCTCTTTTGTTCTCAGGACTGTCAAGCAGGTTAGTTCATCTAACATAGTCTTTTATTAATAAATGGCACAGATTTTCATGCTAGCGTAGCTAAAGCAAATCACATCATCGTCTGAAAAAGACATACCTATTATTTTTCAGTGATATATTGCTTTGCAGCTGTAGCCAAAACAATCTAATAAGCACTATTAGATAAAGGATTCTGAATATGAATGTATTGAATTTGTAGTGGAAGAAAATGAACATATTGCAGCATTTATGTCAGATTGGGTTAAGCTTGGGCATCTCTTTCTCCTTAATAAATGCAGATCAAAAGACTTCTCTTATGTAAAAAATAATAATACAAATTTCAGCAATATGAAATAACACAACCACTTTGTAATGTTAGGAGGAAATCAGTCAGCCATGTGCTGTACGGAATATAAATTATTTTAGGAGGGCAAACAGATCCTGAGATGCTTTCTCCCATACATTTATATTCATAAAAGGTTCCAAACGCCTAGAACAATAGCAGTGATCTATTTGCCATAAAACATTCCAGCATCGGTGGTGTCTTTCATGACAGCTTTGATAGACATGTACTATATAAGAAAAATATCTCCCAGCACTTGACTTGCTTAATAAATTGATTAAAGTTCTCTTCCACCAATTGTTTTTGTCTTAACTTCTTCTTCAGACACCACCTGAAGGAGACTGCTCGTTTCCCAAAGACCATGTAAAAGAAGACAGTTTAATCGAGGCCCCGACGTCTGAGCGCTGTCACAATTTCCCCACAAATCATAAATGATTGTATAATGCAACAGTCTACTGCTAGGGCTGAATTATATTAGCCATCAGTGTTCAAAACCCATTTGAAACTTAATTGTGCTGTGATAGTGGTATCCCCCAGTCAGCAAAACAGCAGGTTTATAAAAATCATCTCCTATGATTGTTAAACGCTTTCCTAATGAAGCTGCTGATCACAACACTTTGCAATAAACGCTTCTGTCAAGATGTCACAAACGCGTGATAGTGGCCTCTACAGTGAGCAAGTGCTTCTGTGATTTGGGTTTATCTTCATTGCACGGAATTCAACAGATCGGTCTGCATATGGAAGATAATCTCCATAAAAAGGGAAAGTGCCGTATATTAAAATGGGATTATCAACTAGAACATAATCATGCCACTGTGTAATTATATGGTACGCCATACGTAGATGTGAACAATCATACAAGAAAATAATTGAGGGCCATAAAACTTAATTCAGAAAAATCAATAGAATATAAAAGCAATCAGATAAGGCCTCTTAAGAAATCGATCAAGGCTTGTACAAAGTCATAATGTGTTTTCCTAAGAGAAAAGGGGCTAAATGAAGCAGAGAAACCTACATAATATTCTACAAGTAGGTTTCTAGAGGTGCTTGTATATTGAAGAGGGAAGAAGAATGGAAAATGCAATTACTTTTTACATTCTAGAACCACGCGAACCGGGAGCACAAGGAATATATGTTAAATACTGCAGCCGAAAGGGCTGTTAGAGCAATTATTCCTTTTTGATCATTTATCTATATTTGTGTCTTTTTGTATCTCTCTAGAGTCTAAAAAAGCTATTAGGCTCTGCTCGTTGCAACTTTATGTATCTTTATATGTTGTGTGCTCAATCTGAGATACTCTAAGATTTAAATATTGGTACAACGGGGGACGAGCCGAAGGGCGAGAAGTAGAAGTCTGCGAGGGTGTCGCCTTGCCCAGGAGCTCCCCGGAGCCCGCCGGCGGCTTTGTCTGAGTGTCACCTTCATCACTTCCGTGGAATTTGGCCACGTAATTTGACCAGAACAGTGTGCTAAGCCAAAACTGTTTTCATTTTGTAGGGAAAAAAGTTTATAAATGAAACATATTTTCCTAAGGGAATGCACCACTATTGGATTGTATCCCTAAGGACCTGGGGAAATAATCAAGGGAAAATACACACGACTCTTGAAATATTCCCACCAAAACTCTGCACAATTGTACATTAGCAAGAGCTCTGCGGTTTATTTTGTATGAAAACAAATAACAAAAGCTCATGTAACCTATAGGGGAAATGTATCCCTGATCCCCCAAAGCTCACTCGCTGGGCTTCCAGAGAAACAAATAACTTTTTGTGAAACAGTTAATGTTGCCTTTTTTTAAAAGGAGGGGGAACCCCCCCCCAAAAAAAAAGAAAAAGAAGAAAAAACAGCTTGGCTACATTTTTTTGCAGCTCATACTAGGCATTGCTCATTTTCAGAGCCATATGATTAAATTAGCAAAATACAGCCGGATTTATTGCCTCTCTTTTTAAAGAGAAATATATTTATAATTTATTTGAAAGACTCCGTAATAGGTTCACAGTTTAGAAGAGAGAAGCACAAAAGGGCTTATGTCAAGATAGCTGAATGGAGAAATTTACATGTTATCACTGTAATTTATGAAAACAGAAATTCAAGATTATTTACTTCAAAGTTTATTTTAATATATTTAGAATTCGAGTGGAACCAGCTGTTTTTTAACTTCTAAAGATCATGTTGTTATAACCCTGCTCAAAAGGGTGACTGTACTGTATTTCTTTAAACAACTTAAGTGGTATTAATTCCAGGAACCAGGGAAAATCCTGTCGACGACTCTTCTGCCTTAGGAATCAGACTACAAGCCCTGTAAGCGTCTGCATCCTTGAGGGACCCGTGAAACACACACATTCCCTCACAGAGCCGCCTTCTCTGGGCCAGAAGTCTGCAAATAGATCCACAAAACCATTAGCAGCAGCGTCAAAAAAATCTCTTCGAACCTGAACCACTAGAAATGCACACCCTGTGGGGATGGGGGGTTGGCTGGGGTGAGGGAGTGTCAGGGAGGCAGAGTGCGGGGCTTGGGGAAGGGCCCTGGCTCGCACTGGCTTTTATCTGGCAAACACGGATCAGGGCCATACGGTGGGCATCTCTGACCCTGACCAAGCAGACATGACCACTGTCCCTGAGACCCCCAGGCCTGGAGCTTTCCATCTCCATCCACATTCTGACCAGGAACCTGCCCTCTGAATTTCAGGCAAGGTTATTTCAGGCCAATTTAATGAAAGGCAAATAAAGTGATGCAAGCGAGTTCTACCCCATTGGAAGAGAGCAAATTTTTTCCAAAAAACTGAAAATCCATGAACTTGCTTTCTTCGCCGTTAATCCTTCTGCGGGGGTGGGCCAGCACCAGGTGCCCTCATCAACTCCTACCTTCAAAAGTCAGATTACAAAACGGGCAAAATAAGGGAGTGAAGGTTTATTTATGAGACATTCTTGGGGCGCCTGGGTGGCTCAGTGGGTTAAGCCTCTTCCTTCGGCTCAGGTCATGATCACGGGTCCTGGGATCAAACCCCCCATTAGGTTCTCTGCTCAGCAGGGAGCCTGCTTCCCCCTCTCTCTCTGCCTGCCTCTCTGCCTACTTGTGATCTATCTCTCTCTCTGTCAAATAAATAAATCTTAAAAAAAAAAAGAGAGAGAGAGAGAGAGAGAGACACTCCTCACAAAGCGTTAGCATACGATTCCTCAGAGACTAACTCCCACACAGGGATCAACGTGACCTGCTAGGAAAATTCGCCGGTGACCTCTCGGAACCCCCGCCCGTGTAGATGTGTTTCCATCTCGCCAAGCTAGACCAGGTCTTGGTCACAAGGAGGCCAGAGCCCTGGTTGGTGGAGGCCGTCTGAGGGGACAATGCAGTTCGTTTCCCCAGGTCACTCACTAGTCGGGGTCATCAGGGCGGCCCTCACACGAGCAGAGGTCCTAGAGGCCTGCATTTTGGCCCCCCTGCTCCAATGGTGTGATCCCCCAGATTGGGGAGCTGCTACCAGGTGGGCAGTCTTGAAGCCCATGGCAGGAGCTCTGGCTCCAAAGATGTCCCCCTCCCTCAGAGCTCAAATCCGCCGTGTGGTTCGGGGGTTTCAGCCAGGCCTTCAGCCACTTTTCTCCAGAGAGGAACTGCAAAAATGAAAGAAATTACAGTTCTTTGTATTTTATCTCATTTTCATCGATATGTCACATTTGTTTTAAAACATAAATAACACACCAGGGCAGTAGCACATGCATATAATTGATAAATAAAATAGCAGAGGCGTGCCGGAGCGTGCTGGAGGCCACGCGCAGAATGTCGTGGTGCGAACTCGTGATCAGGGAGCGCAGAGCAGACCCGGACCTCGCGCTGTGCCTCGTCGTCAGCCGAGGCCGACCGAACCTGCCCAGAAGCTTGGCATTTTTATGAAGATCCTTTTAAGCCAAATGGTCTCTATTTAGAGGAATTTATAGCAGGCAGTAAACATTCCAAGGGCATAGACTCGGGCTGGGCAAAAGAGTGTTGCCCCTTGTGAAGTGCGCACGGCCTGAGCTGCGCAGCCGAGCCCACGCTGCACGCCTTGCCTTCTGCCGCCTCCAGAGAATTAAAAGGCGGGGGGGGGGGGGGGGGTGTCTAGATGTTCTTCCCCCAACGACCCTGCCCTGCTGTCAGCTTCCTGGGAAAGAAGGTCTGCAGCGATGTTGGTGCTTCTGTGCCCTTTATAGGTTACGGATGTCCGAGAGAAGTACATGGGACGTCACATGCGGCTGTGCTGCTTGGACTTGTGCAGACGGTGGCTTTCCCCCACCCCGCCATGGACAGAGCCATTCACTTAGGCTTTATTATGCACAGAGCGTTCTGTCCAGTGTGGAAGAAAAATGAGAATAAGAATAACAAGAATAAGAAATAAGGGGCACCTGGGTGGCTCAATGGGTTAAGCCTCTGCTTTTTGGCTCAGGTCGTGATCCCGGGGTCCTGGGATCGAGCCCCACATTGGTCTCTCTGCTCAGCAGGGAGCCTGCTTCCTCCTCTCTCTCTCTGTCTCTCTCTCTCTGCCTGCCTCTCTGCCTACTTGTGATCTCTGTCTATGAAGGAAGTAAATAAAAATCTTAAAAAAAAAAAGAATAAGAAATAAGAATAAGAAAAATGAGAATAAGACTTTGCTTTTGTTCTAGGGGCAGATCCAAGACCCACCGTCGAATCGTGGAGGCTTGAGTCGTGTTCCTTCAGGCCCAGGCAGGATAGGAAGGACACCTGGGGGGGCCACGGTGTGCAAAGGCCAGCCTGCAGGCCACACGCGGGAACCTGGGCGTCACCAGACAGATGCTGAAACATCCAGTTCATCTTTTCAGTCGTTCTCCCCCAGGGAATTCACTTTGTCTCATTATGAGAGGATGTAAGCGAGCTGGCATGTTCGGTTAAAGCTGGGAAACTTAGATACCAAAAACAGGTAATAATGGAGTGACCTGGAGTATTTAGTCCTTTGGAAGATGCATACTCATGAAAAGAATCTTTTTCCATGGTATTAAAATGTGCTTATCCTATTTTCCAGAAACCAAATGGCCCACTGAGGCAACAGAACTAAAATGCCTGAAAATCAAATACATATAGCATGTCCGGAACTTCCTTTGTTCTTAGCATGTGTGAACCTTTCACTAATATGTTATTTTGTGGTTCCAAAGAAAGAGTGTGAGCTCTTCACTGGAAGAGTTGCGAGCAGGAGAAGGGCCCAGGCCTAAGCTGCTGTTCAACTGAGCCTCCTTCACCCGCTGCAAAAGTATGATTTCCTCAAATCCAAATACACAGAAGAAAGTCAACATAATGACAGCAAAATGTTCTGTGGAAACATGGAACTACTGGGGAAAAGAAAGCAAACATTTTCCATATTGCAAATAGAAAGTAGAGGGGAAGAAGTCCCAAGAAACAGATGAATATCCACAATGATACCAGTTCTCTGCTGGTATGAAAGGCACAGAGTCTGGAACAACTTTACTCTCTGCAGGTTAAAAGCCAAGTGCCAATGACCCTCATTGAAGAAGGGTTTCCAGATGCTTTCAGCACCATTCAGCACTATTCCTTTGGAACTGAGGTCTAGGTTGTGTGTCTAGAATGAGCTAGATATGACTCTGACAAACTGTGGCCATTGGGCCAAGCCTGGCCCACTACCAGTTGCTGTAAATAAAGTTTTATTGAAACAGCTGTTTTCATTTGCTAAGATAAATTATCTGAAGCTGCTTTCTGATACAATGGCAGAGTTGAGTAGTTATGACAGAAACTGTATGGCCCACAAAGCTTAAAATAAACCATGAGAGACTATGGACTCTGAAAAACAATCTGAGGGGTTTGAAGTGGTGGGGGGGGTGGGAGGTTGGGGTACCAGGTGGTGGGTATTATAGAGGGCACGGCTTGCATGGAGCACTGGGTGTGGTGAAAAAATAATGAATACTGTTTTTCTGAAAATCAATAAATTGGAAAAAAAATATTTACTACCTGGACCTTTACAGGAAGTTTGCTGGCCCCTGAAGTAAATAGTGAAAAAAAGTTCATTTTTCAGATGCCTTTCCTGTCTGGTATAAATAATCTAGAGGTTTAGAAATGTTTATAGAGAAGACTGAATGCTTCCACTAGTCTCCTAAATGTTGGCCATTTCCCTCTACTTAACAAGATGTTAGATGTGAAAGGGAAAGTCGTGGGGAATGGAGGGTGGGCTGAGAAAGGGGAGGGCTGGGACCCCAGGAGGAAGTCGAGACTGGACGTCAACACAGTTTTTCTGGATGGCCAAAGAAGGATAATTACTTAGATCTAGCCATGTGACTTTGTTTAAAAGTGTCTATAGATGGTTGGTCAAGGAGCTTTTCAGACAGACGTGCTCTTGCTTTGGGACAAATACTTGATGGAACCCACTGTGACAGTTCTGTGGTGTGGACGGAGAAGTAAGTTCCGGCTAAGACAAGATTATCTGAACTCAGGGGTGACCAAATAGGTAGCCCCATGTGTATAGAACAAGGGTTAAGGATTAATTTGGAGAGTCGCAAGTATCTCTTCCAGCGTGGATCTCTCGGACATTCTGTCCAGATCTGAAATTTACTGGGATTTTGCTTGAAGGCATGGAGTGCACTGCAAAGTGACCACCGACCCACCTGGAGGAGCTCAGTAAGATAACCTCATCTCGACACATTTAAATCCTGGGGAGGGAGGGAGCATGAAAAAATAAAATAAAACACGATGAGCATCACCAAGGATGAGAGTAAAGCCCCATGTTCAATATCTAGGAGAGAGGAAAAATGGCTTGCTGTGTTCTCAGAACAAAGGGCTGCTACGCGTCATTGCCCCACATTCAGCAGGAGCTGACTGTGGGCAGTAGAGTCACTTCTATTATTAAAATGGTAGTTTCCGGGCACCTGGGTGGCTCAGTGGGTTAAGCCTCTGCCTTCGGCTCAGGTCATGATCTCAGGGTCGTGGGATCGAGTCCTGCATCAGGCTCTCTGTTTGGCAGGGAGCCTGCTTCCTCCTCTCTCTCTCTGCCTACTTGTGATCTCACTCTGTCAAATAAATAAATAAAATCTTTTTTAAAAAATGGTAGTTTCCATGTCCAGGAGGTCATGCCGGTAAGGGACGCCTGCGTTCTGTGCTCTGTCCTAAGCACTGACAAATGGTGGGGATCAGCACGCATGGAACACTGACAAACAGGGAAGATCCCACCGAAAGAGGAATAGAGGAATGAGACCCAGCTCCAGGTGACTGGACAGCGTGTTCTGTCAGAAGAGTTCTTCTCAAATCAACAGATAAGAGAAGGAAGGATGCAGATTTGGGCTCAGCTTAGAGGAAACTGTTTCCTAACAGCAGTTCTCATTGCTGTGCCATGTTGTCCTTCTCAAGCAACGCCAGGTGAGCGCTCATTATTGGAAGAGACAAGAAGAACTCAGGGGTCTTTTGCCATGGAACTGTCAAGGGAGAAGATGTCCTCCTTCCAGAACATTCTTAGCACCCTGAGATTGTATGTGTCACATCCCAGGGCTGGTCCAACCATCACCAAAACAGAGTATATGATTTTAGTAAACAGGTGTCCCAATGTTCTACGTTGACCATTCTTCCATTTCCTATGAGCTTTGACAACGTCCTGGAAACTCCCCATCTCCTGACTGCTCTTATGAGACTGACGCGCTACCTACTGCACTAACGAGGCACCGTCCTGACTGCTCTTACACCTGCAAAAAACCTCAGAGCTACCTGGGATGATGAACTCTCATTCCTTTGGAAACTATGGTCAGCACAGCGCTTGCATGATAGGACAATCTCTACAGCACACGACTATACCACAACCCACTTCATTCCACTTGCTTTTTTGCCCAACCCTCTCTCCACCCCATAACACATAAAAAGTAACTGGAGTGTTTTTACGTACTAGGAGGGGATGCTTCCAGGCTTCTCTCTTGACCCTATGTATGGGTACAAACATATAGATTTGTTTTATATGAATCAGATTGCACTACATACCCTAACTTATAACCTACCTTTTTCAGAACATTTATGGAAGTGGAAAAATATGTGGAAAAAATCATCATTTTCACAGTTCCATAGTATTCCATCTATCCATGTTCCAAAATGTAAAATATCTCCTAGGCTACAGTGAAAAGTACCACATAAGCATCTTTGCACATGCACTGAATTATCTTCTTGGGACAAAGTTTACATTTTGAGACACATTGCCACACTCTCCTCTGGAAGCTTGCATCAATTCTTTTCCTGCTAGAAGCCTATAAGTATAGTTTTAAATATTCCTTTACCCATGTAAAGTACTGTCACTCTATTTAATCATAGTCACCCATGCAGGTGGACACTCACCAGCGATACTCTAGTTAGCATTTCTACTCTAGGGTGTAAGTTTTTGGGTTTTGCAGGAGACCAGCACCTCAGAGCTATCCAAGTTCTTACTGATTCGATCCAGGGACAAAACCATCCCTGCCTCAGCATTATCTTATGAGAAATAGGAAAAATAACAACATTTATGCTACATAGAGTTGTTACAAAATTATATGAAATAATAAATGTAAACATTTGAATGAGAAGGAAAATGCAACATGACAAAGTGGGGTTTATCTCTTTGAATGCAAGTTGATTTTTAATGCTTGAAAATCAATGCAGTTCGCCATATGGACAAACTAAAAAGGAAAAACCATGAGATCATCTCAAAAAGCAGAAAAACCTGACAAGACCTAACATCCATTACTGTTAAAAGCTTTCAGCACAAGAGGACTAGAAAGAACTTCCTGTACCTGAGAAAGGATCTATGACTTTCTCGGAGTGAACAGCATGCTTGAGAATGAGATTCTGTCTTCTTTCTCCTTATGATCAGCAATGAGACCGGGACGTCTGCTCCCAGCACCTCCCTTCTACCTAGCTCTCGGGGTTCCACCAGGATAGCAAGGCAAGGAAAAAAATAAACAATTAAAAGTCTTCCAGGTTGGAAAGAAAGAAGCAAAACTGTCTGTTTGCAGAATACATGAGTGCCTACCTAGGAAATCCAGTACACGCCACCCAATTCCAAAAACTAAAATGAATGACTTAATTTAGCAAGGCTGCAGGATGAAAAATCAAAAACAAAAATCATTTGTATTTCTAGATACTAGGAACAATCAGAATTTGAAGTAAAAAGAGTAGCATCGTTTAAAAGAGTGCCAGAATATATGAAATATTTAGGGATAAATCTGACAAAAGATGCACAAGATCTGTACCCTGAAAACAGAACATTGCCAAGAGGAATGAAGGAAGACCTGACCACATGTAGAGACACACTGTGCTCCCGGGTCAGAAGACTTGGCGTCGCTAGATACTGATTGTCTCCAAATTGAACAGTGAGTTCAGCACAAACTCAACCAAAATTCCCATGAGTGTTTTGTGGGAATGAACCAGCTAAATGAACAATGCTAAAATTTAAACGGCAATGCAAAAGACCTAAAATAGCCAAAAACAACTTTGAAAGACAACAAAGCTGGAGAACTAACTGATTCCAAGGGTTACTTAAAAGCTGTATTCGTCCAGATAGTGTGGTGTTGACATAAAGATTGACTGATGCCATGAAGTCCAGAGACAGACCTGCACGTAAATGGACGATTAATTGTTTACAAATGTGCAAATACAGTGCCATAGAGTGAGGGCCTCTATATGCACGGTATGCAAAAATTAAGTCTAAATGGAGAAAAAGCCTAAATGTAAAAACTGAAACCATGAAACATCTGGAATAAAACGTGGGAGAAAATTGGAGGGACCTTGAGTGATACAAAGGTTTCATAGAGTCTACACCAAAAGTCCCATCTATGAAAAGCAGCTGATAAGATACACTTGGTAAAAAGTAAAATCTTTTGTTCTGGTGCAGACACTGTCAAGTGAATGAAAAGACAAGCCGTGGACTGGGAGAAAATGTTTGCCAAGTATACCCCTGATGAAGAACTTTATCCAGCTATATCTGGAAAATATAAAGAAGCCTCAAAATGCAATAATAAGGCAGAAAAAACTCGGTTTTTAAAACTAGACAAAGGATTTGAAGAGACACTTCCTCGACAACATGCTTTTGAAAGAAGCACATGAAAAGATTCTATATGCAATTCGTCATCAGAGAAATGCACATTAAAACCATGATAAGTCACTTCTACATGCGTATCAATATGTAGGAAATTTAAATGGCTGACCATAGCGAGCTGGGATTCTGGAGGAACTGGAACTCTCATGCCTCACCTATGGGGGTGGAAAATGTTATAGGCACTGTGGAAAACAGTTTGGCTACTTCTTCAGAAAACACCCCTACCATAGGACCTGGCTATTCCACCCTACATACTTACCCAAAAGAAAGCATGTATCCATTTGCAGCTTGGACACAAATGTTCACAGCAGCTGTCTATAACAGCTACCAACCCGAAGCAACCCAAATCTCTACCCTCGGGAGAGCTGATAAACCAAACCATATCCATCCAAAGAAATGCTATCCATCCAAAGAAAATGAAGGAACCATTGGTGCACAACATGGAAGAATCCCAAAATAATTACACCGAGTAAAAGAAGCCAGAGAAGAAAAGAGCAAATGTGGTATGATTCCATGGGTACAATTCTAGCAAAAGTAACCAAGGCACAGTCCCTGTCGGAAAGCCAATCAGCAGCTGCTCGGGGATGGTGGTGCCAAGAGAGGTAGCAGAGAAGAATCACAAAGCGGCACTTTGGAGGGTGACTCATTTGGGGGTGAAAGATATATTCATTATCTTGTTCATGGTGATGGTTGCACATGCCTTTATATGTCAAAGCTCTTCAGATTTTAGACTTTAAATATGTAACTTATTGTATACCAATTATACATATATATACATACGCACACACAATATATAACCAATTATACCAATTAACAATATTAAACACTTTAAAAAGTGAGGGTCAGAAGCACAGTGGGAAAGAATGTTAGTTACCTTTATTATTTTTCTACCAGATGTTTTTTCTGGGAGGTGAATGGCCTACTCTGATGATTTTCTATTGATTTAACTTTTTTTTGGTAAGAGTTCTTGTAAAATGGAGGAAATTAATGAATCACAGTTTAAGATAATTTCCTCCAGCCATTCCTGTGTCTTTTAGCTTCATCATAGTGCCATAGACACGTTTAGATACACCATCCATCTCCCAGGATGGCTTCTGGCTCTCAGGTCCTATTTTTGAAAGGCAAGAATTTGATTTTAAATACTCAGTCTTGTCTACTTTTACCAGCGTTCCTGAGAAATGATTTCTGTGTAGTAGAATCCTCCCATTCTAACTGCATGTTGGATGCGTTTGGATGGCTTTATACAGTCCTGTTGCCACCAAGTTTCCATCAGCCCAGAAAGTTCCCCTCTGCCTGTTTGCAGCCGCACACTGCTCCATCCCTGCTCCTAGCAGCTGCATAGCCACTTCCCCAAACTCTTCCTTTCCTAGAATTTTATGTAAGTGATGTCACCTTAGTGATTATGCAGCATAGCCTCCCTCTTCTGCCTCTGGTTTCTTCCACTTCCCACAGATTCCTGAGGCTCATCTGTGTTGTTATATATCTCAGGGTTTCTCTCCTGGTGAGTGTGTGTGGACATACCACTCCCCTCTCGATGAGTATCTGGTTGCTCCCCGTGACGCGTGTGTGTGCATTTGCGATTCTGAGTGACACCGCTACGAACAGCCACCAACCAGTCATTTGTGTGCAGATGTGCTTGCCTTTTCTTTCCTGGGAGTGTGGCTACAGGCTTGTACCTTTAACTTTGAGACACTGCCAAGCCGTACCATTTCCAGTTTCCACCAGCAACATGTGAGTGTCATAGTTGTCCCATGTCTTTGTTAACACTTGGAATTGTCCGCTTTTCAAAGTTAGCCATTTCAGTGGGTGAGGAGTGGTTCTGTCCTGTCCCTTGTCAAAATGTATTCATGGGTAAAGTCTGTTTCCGGAAGTATGATGATCACAAAATGATAACTTGCCTCCTCACACACTGGCCATATTTTATTTATTTATTTATTTATTTCATTTGAGAGAGTGCACAACTGGGAGGAGCCTAGGGAGAGAGAGAGTATAAGGCAGGCTCCAGGCCCCATGCAGAGCCCAATGTAGGGCTCAATCTCACAACCCTGAGATCATGACCTGAACAGAAATCGTGAGTCTGACGCTTAACCAACTGAGCCATCCAGGTGCCCCGACACTTGTCATATTCTTAATGAAAGATTCAGAATATAGATTGAGCTTTTATAAAAAACAAGAGAATGAATGAATTAAATAGAGCTTTTATAATAAACCGCTATGAGTTGAGTGTTTTCAGCTAAGAAGGGAAATAAGGAATCCATCATTAAATGAAAAATATTTCGGGCATTTTATCCTGCAGGATTTTGCATCTGTAATAACAAAAAAAAAAGGGGGGGGAGAAAAAGATGTCCAAGATTAAAATTGCTTTGAATACTTCTGTAATGCACTGTGTGGTACACTTTATTAAACTCAAATCCACAGTTGGGTCAGAAGGGATTGTAGACAAGGAGACCCTGAAGTTGGGTCACAGGTGTGTGTGGAAATGCAGGGAGCCTACAGGTACCGCTCATGGGGGGGGTCAGGCTTCTCAAGCCAGAATGTGGGGTGAGGGGGGAGGACTGGAGAATGTGTCCTTTATACACACATACCCACGCACACACAGGTACACATGAACTTGGGAATGAGTCATTGAATTCAGATTAGAGTAGATTGGGTATTTACCATTAGTACTCACCTCATTTTAGAGGGGCTCTGCCAAAGAAGAAAATGTTATCAGTATCACTAGAAGCCCATTTTCGCAGCCTTTTTAGGGGTGCTCTTTGCCCTAAGGCATGAAAGCTGTGGCCTCATCAGTGGCCTTTCCTGGCCCCGCCACTGTGAAATGACAGTTGAGGCAGCTGGAGGGGCCAGCTGGGGACTGTCCACGGCCACCCCAACCCAGTCTCAACAGCAACTTCAGCACGTGGTTTCGGTCCAAATCCAGACAAAGGCCAGGTTCCCAACGTTCTCTTTGGATCATCATCTCTGCTAATCTACTTTCTGCCTCTCCAGTTAAGAGGCTTTTCCTGACATTCATTATGCACAGCCTTTCATATTCCCAACATAATGGAGGGTTTCCAAAAATGATCTGCCAGATCCAGCATAAGGATTTGGGGCCATAATCTTAGTCCAAACTCACCCACATGTTTCTCTTTCCTGGAGAATATCTTGAAATTCTTCATTTCTGTGACTGTTCGGAGATGCACACCAAGGCAAAGAGGGTAGAGGATTATAAGAAAGATACAAACCGTGTGGTGACCTTTTTTTCTCCTAAAGATGGTGGAAGTCTTCTACCACAGGCCCCAGATGGACAACATGAATCTCTTGCCGTTATAACTCAAAAACCAGGGTTTCTTTTTATATTCCCTAAAAATGCATGTTTTCATCTGAAGCCACACAAGAACACGATGCTTTTTCTGGTCTATTTTACACCTGATAAAAATTACATAATGCCACGTGTCATTGGCTTGGGGTATCATTTCAAAAACGATGGGATGGGCTTTATTTCCCAGGCGGTGGAAGCCTGTCTGGGATCTTGCCATCAGAAGACAGAACAGGAGCGGAGGGGACTCGTCAACTCCCACTCCTTCCGCAGTGGATGTAATCAACGAGAAATATTAGTGACGGCGTCTTCTGCATCAATCAGCCTGTGAGTTTAGCTATGTACATTATTTGATGCCCAAAACTACCTGGAAAGAATGGCATCCCCTCAAAGGACTCCCCAAACAGAGTCAATATACGGGCATTGTTTGCAGAAATGGGGGGAAATAGCCGAGAGGGTGCCTTTCGCAATGAGACTCCTATTAATACATACCTATGCACGTTTTTATCGAAGGAGCTAATAAGACGGTAGTGAAGAAGAAAAGTTAGCTATTAGACAACAATTCTCCTGCCAAGAGCCATAATCTGACACAGATTGAGCTGGGCGTAGTAGTCCATTAATGGTCCACGGCTCACACAGTAATGACCTACTAACCTGACACGGTGTTGCTCTCCCATTTTGCCGTCCCCTGGGATGCTACTGTCACCGTGTTATCTATTGCCTGCTTCCCCATCAAAGAAAAAAGCGGAGCTGAAATGTATGTACGCATCCAACTCTGTAGTTCATTGCACACCAACCCCGGCAAGTGAAGGAACAATAGATTTATAAGTTTATCCTACATTAAGCCAAACACGCCTGACTGCACTGTAAATTACTAAATAATAAACCAGGTGGCGTGAGATCCTGACTTGGACAGAATATAAAAATCTATCAACCTGTAAAATACAATAACCATAAATGTGCTATGTAGCTGATGGCTCAGGTAACCATCCACCACCAGGACCCAAGGTTTCCGCAAGAAAATTGCAACAAAGGCACGCTAAATTGTAAACTTGGCTGCCTTTTCTTTTGTGCTCCCTGCCGGCAGAGGAAAGATCACTGAGTTAAAACACTTGAATGCTTGTTTTGTTTGTTCAATGTCTTTGTCTGGAATTGGCCACTTCCCTTGAATTCCGTGATTGCTCCCGATTTGCTGCCACCCAGCATGGGGCTGGTGTCTTCCAGGATGCCACGTGACTTCAGCCAGGGTCCTTGGGTGCCCAAACTTCACATTCAAATGAGCTTGAAACACTCTGCACCAGCCGGAGAAAGTGGAAAACACGGGGGGGGGGGGGAACAAAAGCAAACTTCCGATGATATACACCTTTCCTCTTGAGAAAAATATCTTAAAACTGGGTTAGCTCAGTTAAACCCCGTCCTAAATTCCACAGTCCCCTGGCCGCCACAGAAATAAAATGAAGATGAAGGAAATGGTGTTCTATCTTCTTCCTGCAGCCCAAGCAAGGGAGACTCTGTTTGTACGAATAGCGAGGAAAAAAACAAACAAACAAACAAAATTAATTTTATTTCAGTGAAAGATTCCAAAATGATCCCATAAATTGCAATTCCAAAACATACAAAGCTAATTAATTCCTTTCTAGGAGATTTTCAATAAGCAAACCAGGTTAAGTTTATATGATTTACAAACAGTGTTTACATTCATAGAGGTGCAACTAATTGCTACACGCTTTGACATCATTACAGGAAAATGCTTGGGGATGCAGACAGTTTAATTAGGGGTGGTTTCAAGTTCACTACATGATTACCATCACAGAGCTTTCCTAATATGCTTATGCAGTACAGTAATGCTGAAAAGTGATTACATTTTGCCCGCTGTCTGCCTAAATTTTGAATGAAAAATGATAATCCCCGTACCAAGGGTCGCATTCACACCGTTTGGATTTCTTTCCGAATCACACTCACCTGCTTGCCCCCTCGGCCCCGTCTCTCCTTGTTTTGCACGCCGGCTCTACGGTGACGTCATGTGTGCATTTGGATCCATCATCTGCCTCCTCCGAGTACTTCCAGATGATGCTGAAAACCTCCATGCTCCGCAAGACATCTCAGACGCAGGTTTTTCTAGCGTCCGCCTACTTTGGGTACAACCCCAGCGATGTTCATAAATAATTGAGTTCCAGATTACAGCCCACTCTCCGTTTCAGTCGGGAACAACTGCTTTGCCCGTTTTCATTTTTTAAAGTCTCAGTCTGTGAAGTCATCGTCTTCAGCAATCAACTCAAGCTCCTAATGACAAGGCTGTCACTCGGAAGCCCTGGGAACTGGAGCGAGGCTGGAAGTCAGGGAATTCGGGTCCCAGGACACCTGGGTGTTAATAAGCCCTGTCACCATCACAGGAAGGCCAGCAACTCGTGTCCGAAACATCGAGCTCCAGTTATTTTTAACAAACATACAACCAAGAACCAAACATACAGAAGTTTCTAGAATTCATAAGAATGTGCAAAAAACCCATAGCTTCTCCTGCCCTAAAGACACTTACAGTTTAGTCCTAGGGAAAAAGGCATGTTATCCAGGATCATTTCCTTTAGGAATTAAAAAAAATAAAAACAAAAAATAAACAAACAAAAAAAAAAACAAGCTGAAGGAGCACCATAGCAATGATGTAAACAAAAATCTGATAGCTCCACGCTTTCTATCAGACACATGTATTTCTAAGTTTCAGCCAAAATACTCGCAAAACACTTTACATTCAGCTGTTATCTACTCTGGATTCCGGCAATTCAGTTTAGAAAGATGAATAAATGATATAAGATTCCCCAAAGCAAACAATTTTAGACTGTAAGTAACACCCCAAGGGGATACCACGGTTTTCTCCAGGATTTCAAAACACAGGCGTCAGAGGAAGAAGATTTCAACAAATCTTAAACTGTTGGTGCCTGGGCTTAATGAAAGAGGTCTCCCGCACTGACCGCTGCCCACAGGTCAACACCTCCGAGGACGGACAGACTCTAGAAGGTGAAACATGACCCTGGGGTCACGGTGCAGGGGCCAGGCGGGAAACGAACATTCTCGTGGCACTGTGAACCCCGTGGGGAGTCTGTGCTTTGGAGAGCTGCTTTGACTCTTTAAGGAGAGGATTTACCTTTATCAGGCACAACTGCTAATTTTTCTACTCACAATCAAATAACCAATTTCTAATTAACTTGAATTAACTCGGGCATCGTACCAAAGCATTACATATCTCTGTTAATAAGCAAATTGATAAATTCCAGATGTAAAACTCTGAAGTCATCACAAATGATTCAAGCATTAAGAACTCATTTTAAGGGGCGCCTGGGTGGCTCAGTCTGTGCAGCGTCTGACTCTTGATTTCGGCTCAGGTCATGATCTCAGGGTGGTGAGATCCAGCCCCGCAGTGGGCTCGGTGCTCAGCGGGGGTCTGCTTCAGATTCCCCCTCTCCCTCTGCCCCTCACTGCACTCACACTCTGCCTGTTTCTCTGTCAAATAAATAAATAAATCTTAAACTCACACACACACACGCACACACACACACCTCATTTTAAAAACTACACCTTTTGTCTCTGGCAGGCCACCTAGCAACATTTTTTAACCCATTTCACTCGTCCCGGCCTCCCGCTCTGCCTCCTGTCGCTCCCTCTGTCACATCTCCGGGAAGGACAGCTAACAGGTAAGTTCACAAATGAGTACGTCATCTCCACCGACACGAAGCCCCAGCTTCGGTCGTGCTCCCGGGGGTGGAGGCAGACTCAGCGCAGACGAGAGTCGGGGTGCACGGGGAGGACCGTGGAAACTGTGCCCTGCTCAGCCCCTGTGCCAGCTCGGACTGCGACGCCGTGTGTTCAGGGCAGGGAGCCGACCCCTGGCCTGAGGCCCTGCTCAGGTGCTGGGTCCACATCCCCGTTCTACTGGCTTGTCACCAGAGGGGTCCCTTTCCCCTCTTTCTCCTTCCGGTTCCTGTGTCTCTTCAAACCCACCAAGCACCTCACAGTGTAGGCACTTAATAATTGTTGTTTAATTAATGACGGCGAGGAAACTGCGGTGCCCAGCACAGTGTTCCTGAGCAGAGGATTCCCAGGAGGCCGGGTGGGGAGCCCACACGAGCCCACGAGGACACCCTTAGCCGAGACTGTCGAACGGAAACGATCGCTGTCGTTTCCCAGCAAGAGGGATTTGTGGCTTCTGGGAAGCAGAGCCGCAGCCACCCTCCGACCCCTGGCGACCCCTGGCTCCCGGACCGTCGCGGAGGACACCCCAGACTCCACCTGCCCGCAGGCAGGAAGTCGGTCCCCAGCAAGCGACCCCGGAGCCAGCCGTCAGAGACGCTCCCGCGACTCCCACCACGCCGGCCGCTCGGGTGCGCGGCCTCCACCCCGGGTCCGGCGCTCCCACATCTCCCGGTCGTTTTCCTTATTCCCACATAGACTCTCGCAGGAATTCCTTCTTGCAGGAGGCCCGGGCCACAGGCCCCCACATCTCCCCCTCGACTTTGTCCGGCATTCAGGTTCTCGCTCTCCGGCCCTGCCTTCTTCCCTTCCTCTTCGCTGCCCCTGTTACCCACGGGCGTTGGGCGCGCGGGAGGTGTTGGGATGGCCGTGGGCAGGTAACACTTTATCACGAGAAAATGAGCTGGAGTGGTTTTCAAGAATTAACGAGTCCGCAAAGCCAGGAGGGGAGCCGCAAAGCTCCATCACAAAGCTGCCGTGGGCCACCGTGCCTCACCCGTTAAGCGGTCGCGGCGCACCAAATCCGTTCCGTGGCACACAGGGGCCAGCTGTGAGACTCAGCAAAATCACAGATGACTGTAAGTCTCGGACCTTCCAGGTCACCTACACATAGCCAAAACCACAAAGGTTAATTTGCAAATTCCAATCATCGGCTGAATCAGGCCCCAAGGCCAACCACATGGGCCACTAAAGCCACAAATGTCCAGTCGACCTGACTGGACAAAAAGGGCTCCAAGCTCATCTGGATGTTTTAATCAGGATACAACAATGGCTCGTTAACATGACCCGTCCCAAACTCCGGCTCAGACTACCGCCTCCTAGACGCTGTGAGGAGGGACAGTGGTCGGGATGGTCTCAGCTGCAGGAACCAGGAGACCCCAGCGGACTGGGTTAGACACTGGAGAGACTGACCCCAGGACAGGAAGTCCTAGAATGGCCTGGTGGGACACTGACAGACGCAGCAACATCATCAAGGACACTGGTGCGTTGTCTTTCCCCTTCCCTCCACCTCCGCAGCCTCGCTCCGTCCGCGGCCCGTCCGCTGTTCCGCATCACATGGAGTCAGCCCGACGTCCCGCAGAGGAGGCGCTACTGCTCTTGTCTCCTTGTCCGTAGCCGAATGTCTCACAGGAACCCCTCAGCGTTTCATCGGCCCCCAGCGTTATGACACGCCCGCACCTAACACAGCCGCACGCTGGGAGCCTGGAACAATTATGACCAGTTTCGACCTTGTATCAAAAACCGAAATTAATGCAACCAATTGAGAAAATCCCAACTTTTCTTTTTTTTTAATGAAATGTGCGTATCGATGTGGATATAAATGTGCACATAGACATTCCTACTCACATGTGCGTGCAGCCCTGAAGGAAGAGTTCTTGCCACGAATTATGGTCCAGTTTAAGAAGCTCTGGCTTAGGCCAGTCCTGACCTCCCCCTGGGGAAGGAGACCTCGCCTGCCTCTCCGGAAGCACTTGACCAGGCACGACAGGAAAAAAGCAGCAGCAGAAGCAGACCTGGACAAGACAGCATTCTGTTAGAAGAAGGGAGAAGGTATCGGACCCCAAGCAGTAGGTGAAGAGGGCATGTGGTAACTTGAGGGAGACGGCGGTCACATGTGCAGAGAGACGGAGGGACTCACAGCCAGGCTAACCCCCAGCCGCGCCAGCCGGCTGCCCGTGGGGCCCTACGTCAGCCGACACAGACACGTTTCCAACCGAAAGCATAAAGCAGCTATGGCGGGGTGTGGATCACAGGCAGAGAAGGCACAGAGGATTCAATTTAAAAACTAGCAGCACGGACGAGGATCCTTGCCCTCTGACGAGCAAGTGAGAGGAACGTCACTAACCGCACGCCGGATTTATCGATTTCCTATGATGAGCTTTATGATACTGCTGAAATCATTATGTGGCTTTTAACGCGGTGTGACTCGGGAGACAGACATGTTGAGGGCTGTCATCACCAGGAAGCCTTCTGCCTTCTGTGGTCCCGTCTTCGTAACCTGACGCAAGGAAATCATATTTAGTGAAGAAGGAAATTACTTTGGGTATGTATCATTCAAATCCTTAAGGATTATTGGCTAATTAGGAGCACAGTAATGTAAATTTGCCTTGTGTCAGGTTTTCAGGAACAGTAAAATAACATAATTAAGCAGTGAACAAAGCAGATCATTTAAAGGCACTCGTGGCTGCACATGGATATGACGGCGAGACTCACACATTGGCCTGGAAACCGGAAAAACCCAGTCCACACCGTAGGGGCCAGAAATGGTTTGGAACAGAGGAGAAACTGTATAAATTTGATTTAAATATATTGCTATGTCTTATGTGAAGGTTTTCATAGAAGAATTCCATTAGGCAATTAAATAATTCATCGAAAGGAAACAGAAGTTGTTCTTTTTGAAAAAAATAAAAATAAATCCAAACTAAGTTATTTTTAAATAAGCAGAGTGAGAAGCTAAATAAAAACATTCTAGAGCTGGAAACCCTAATAAAAGGAGAAAATAAAATTTTAAATGGCATTTCCCTGCTTCGACTTCTCTCTGGACTTGTGGTTGCGTGTGCAGAATTCCCCGTAAAGCTGGAAAGCTTCGGCTGAAACCGTTGACCCTGACTGGCCCCAGGAACCCTGAGACTCTTAGACTCGAAGCCCGCGACACAGGAGCTCATGCTCTGGCTGTTTGCTGCTGAAGAGGAGCCGCCTCCGTCCTCAGAAACCTCGAGAAGGCAATTGTGAAAACCAACGAATTCCGAAGGACTTTGGAAGAGACTTAAAATCAATTCGAAATGCTCTCTTCCCTCCTGCTCATCTGCGGAACGGGGAAGTGGTGTCTGGTTTGGTCCCGCTGACTGAGGGCAAAGAGGAGCTGCCTCCACCTCCGGGGGTCCCTGGGGCCGGGGGACACTCAGATCCCCACCACCACCTCCCGCTGCCGCCCCTCCTCCAGCTCCCGGGGAGGGTTCCAAAATGACGTCACCCCTCCAGCCTCCCTGGCTCGGTACAAGGGAGTGAGGGACGAGAACGGAAGCTGTAAGAGAAGGAAGGGAGAGGAGTCCGGTGAAGGTGGACGGGGACGCAGAAGTCAGGGAGGAGGACGTCACGAGACAGACAAGAGGCGTTTGGAAGGAGAGCGAGCCGAGCGGGAACCGGGGCTCTGGAGTCAGCAGCGGGAGAAAGAAGACGAGGCTGTGGGCAGCTGGCACAAAGAGACAGGTGAAATGGGGCGCCTGGGTGGCTCAGTGGGTTGAGCCGCTGCCTTCGGCTCAGGTCATGATCTCAGGGTCCTGGGATCGAGTCCCGCATCGGGCTCTCTGCTCGGCGGGGAGCCTGCTTCCCCTTCTCCCTCTCTGCCTGCCTCTCTGCCTGCTTGTGATCTCTCTCTCTGTCAAATAAATAAATAAATAAATAAAAGAGACAGGTGAAATAAAATCATTTTTAATCCTGGCCTCCAAAAGTCCATGAGAACATCCATCAGCCAAGCGGTTAGAAAGCCCCGGAACCCGCGTCTTGATAAAACCTGGGCAGCAGCCATGACACAGGCGTTGCCAGCGGGAGAGCCTCTGGGATGGTGTCAGTTCTCAACGGGAACGAAGGAAAGAAGAAAACCAAGGGCACCTCGATGCCGGCTACGCTGCCTTCTGGCAAACCAAGGCGAGGGCCCGAAGACGGCAGATCTGAGCGAGGGCTGGCGCGGCCATAGCGTGCTCTTTGCTCTGCTGGCCTGATTTACAACCTCGGATTTTTGTTATAATTCAAGTTCCTTCGGGGCCCTTCCCAGGACGAATGAATGACCACAACGTGCTGCATCTCCTACTTCTTTCCCCCCAACTCGAATCCAAAGGTTATGACTTGGGAAAGCGTCCTCAAACAGGGCCCAGTCTCTGAACTTGCCTACCCGTGGCCCCCCAACCAGCTCTCTTCGATAAGCAATTCTGCACACATCACTCGCTCCAACTCCTTCAAAAAAACAGTGACGAGCCTTGCATGAGCCGGCAGGTCACCTCTCGCTTTGGCCTTTCATTTTTTCCCTTGGGATCCAATGGCCACACCTTGGATAGGCCATGCCGAGGGTCCTGTTCGTAAATCACACAAAGCAAAATGGTTGGAAAAACTCTTTGGTTCTGGGCTGTGAACTTACCAATCTCTAGAATAAACAACATATGAGCTACAGAAATTTCATCAGAGGCTTACGTACGAGCCTTACTGAACGGACTCTTAAACCCGGGAGATTAACACGCAATATAGGTAATGCAGAATTCCAATACTATGTGATTTGCAAGAATTCAGATTGTGTATCTGTTCTTTGGGCCTTTTTACATGAATTTTGCCTTCAACAATATTTACAGTTCTTTGAAAAGTGGGTCACTATATTCTCCTGCCACTGAGTGATCAGAAGAACCAAAGAAAATAGTCATTAAGTTGACAAAATGTCCCATACATCCATGTCAGTTAAAAGGAAAAAAATCACTAAGATCTTCCCTGTGCCACTTTCCAGGATTCCTGACATCTGTCATAAAACTCAGGCCATATGTCTTTTCCTTCCATTAAGGAGACTCATCACATAACCAGGGCTAAGGTTCTGTCAAAAAGAATTATTGACTTATAAGCATATCTTCCCCCACCCTGCTAATGATTTCCACAAATACACCCACTGATCATCTTTTTTTATGTGCTTTACAGAAATTACCGGGAGGCCCAGGGGGCCATTTGGGGTCCTGTGCTTAGGGATTTGACAGGTAATGTTAATGAGAGGCACATCCGTATTTATTTCAGGATTTATTTATTTAGAGAAGAGTGTTCTGGTCGCATGGACCTTGCTGAACTGGCCGAGGGGGTGAAGGGCAGGGGGGACAGCAGGAGAAAGGTAGCCACTCCAAGCCCCCCATAAAGCAGCCGCCCGGGCGCCGTTTACTGCCTCTTCTGCAGGGACTGCATCCGTCTGCCCTCACATTGTCAGGTTGACAAGAGGAGAAAAAAAATTAACCAAAAGCCAAATCAAATAAATGTGCAACTCATAAATTCTGCAGCTAAAAATTTACCCCTGAGGGATCCCAGCAGTGCACCGTGGCGGGCGCCCCTCCTGCCCTCATAGAGGGATGATAAGTGAAGCCCGGCTCTCGCACGGGGAGCCCCTCCGCCGAGCACACCAGGCCCCCTTCTGCGGGCTGCTCGACATTATCGCCTCCTGTGCTGGTGGAGGGACCCGCCGCGCTCGCGGGCCGGGCAGCACCAGGCCGACCGTGTGGGCAGCACAGGCCGGACCCGTCCGGGATGGGGCACCAGGGCTGCGGGCCAGGGGGAGACCAGCAGGCCAGGACCACCCACCCCAAAGCACACCACGATGTGTCCCTTTGGCCTCAGAGGTGCGGTTTAACAAACGTCCCTCTTGCTCCCAAGGATTCAGCCAAACTCAGGAGAACGGAGCCCGGCTGCTGCCCGGCAGCCCGAGGCCGCAGGCACGGGGTGCAGAGTGAACTCTTCCAGCAGCCCCTGAGAGCAGTTGTCCCGGCTGTGTCTTCAGAGCGCGTGTGACTTGCGTTAGTGTTTGGGACGGTTCGCCAGGATGGCCAGGGGCCTCAGACCTAGCAAACTAAGACTTGCAAACTAAGGCCTCTCCCAGGCCATCCTGGTTGTCCAGGGGAAATCACGTTCTTATTTGGAAAAACTGGCAAACCTTCAGGTCCTACTGCTCCCCAGACCTCTGCTCCCCACACACCCGGTAAGGGCAGGAAGACCAGGAGGCAACACACACGCCTCCTTCGCAGCCCAGGTGGCTTCTACCTGAGAGCAGAAGAGAGGAAGCTTGGAAATCAAAGAGGCGGACGATGAGTCTCATATGCTTCTAGATGATTCATCCCAGTTCAGACTTGATGAAGGGACTCGTGAAAACGCACCATGTGTGTATTTGCCAAACCTTCTGTCACACGGGGAAAATGAAAAAGAGGAACCTGACCTTTTATAACCAAGTCCGAAGGCTTAGCAGAGCTTTTTCTCTCAAATTACCAAGAAATAGTAGCATACTTTGGCCTCAACTACAATTTGTATGCATTTCACACGAGGCATTTGTAGACTAATTTCAATAAGTAAATGTATATATGCACATCTATACTTTTTTTTTTAATGTGAAACATTTAAGTGTATTTCCACTCACTGAAGAATATGGTGTTTTTCCAGCTTCTCTAGATAAAAAGCACAACGCTGGCACCGTATTTCCCTGTTAGCTGGAACTATGAATTTAATACAAACGCACATATGTAAAATTGCTTTCCATCAGCAAATGTTTTCAACTCACAAAGCCCTTATTTTTAAGGTATGCGTTCACGAGGATAGCCAGGGAAACGTTCAACATGCTCCAACCCAGATCGCTGGGTCTTGTAACAGAAAAGGAAAGAGGGGCTGCCGTCATGATTTAGGTTAGATTACGGATCGTAATAAAACTCGTTCCTAAATGATGCCGTCAGGAACCTGTGAAGGTGACAACAGGTTTTAAGAAACAGAGCATGTTTTTATGTTTTTAAAATAAGAACAAATGAGTCACTGTCAAAAATATTTCTTGTTAATAATTATTTGCTATCAACACTCTGTTAAATTAGGATTTTCTCCCTCTGCATGGGCGATAAAAGAATTGATTAGCTGTCACTTTTAGGTGCTGAGTGACTCCTATCTGAGGGGAGAAGGGCCTCTCTTTGCCATTTTGTTTCCACGACTGCAGGCATTTTGACTAAAACGTTATTCTGAGTCTCTCTCTGGCTTTGTCACTGAAATTCGGAGCCCGCGTTTAGAAAATGCACACACAGGAATTGTTCTCTCCGAAAGGACACACCCTCAGATCTGCAGAGCCTTACTTCGTATCACAGAAGAGGAGACCCATAAATCAACTAAAGGTAAAAGTAAAATCTCTAATAACCCGCTCCCCCGCTTCTTGCCCCTCCCGCATCACAGCACATAAAACTTTGTGTCAAAAGGTCTCACATCACAAGAATTAATAAAAAAACTCTTAAAACACTCTCTGTGCCTACTTCTGATGGCTAATTTGACTTCCCTATGGCGAAGCACTAATTTCTTATCTCGATCAATCGGTACAATATCCTTTTCCATCAATCACGGGGCGGGGGAGGGGAGTGAAGAGTAAAACGGCACTCTTTCGCGAGTATAAAGCAAAATGAAGCCGAAAGGGGACATGGTTTTCCACCAGGGAAGCCCACTGGAAGAACCGGGAGCAAAGGGAGCGCGGGAAGGAGGGTGGAGGGAGAAGGGGAGAGGGCGGCCGCCGCGGAGGACCCGGGGGGAGCACAAGCAGCTCCATCAGAGCAGAAGGAGTCTCGAAAGCGTCCAAGGCCAAGTGCAGCTGAGAGGAAGAGCCAATAAGAAAGTGAACAAGGTTCGGGGACCAGATGGATGTGGCGGGTGGACGTGAACAAGTCACAGCTCGACAGAGGGATTACTATGGCGGGAGAAGACGGATTGAGCTTTCCTTTCCCAGGAAATGAAAGGGAAGTGCCCAGACTGGCTGACAAAACACCAGCCTCCACCGAGAGGAAAGGAAAGTAATTACAAAAGTTAACTCGGGTCCTTGAAGAAGCCAGGAAAAGACTGGAGCTGTGTCAGGCGGTGGGGACAGACCGAGGGTGGACAGAGGGCAGAGTTCGGCCACTCCACCCCCCAGAACAGAACCCTCAGGTGGGACGTACCCGCCACCCTGCCAGCATCTTGCCTGGTCGGCTCCGGCCCCATCAGGCCTCCCGTGACGGCGACTGAACGCACAGCCGGAGCAGGGGGTCCCCTGCTGCCATCTTCTAGAAGTGACGATGGCCTGCTTCACGACTAATGCAGAGGAATAAGACGCCGTGACAGCTGTGGACTAGTAGCTCTGACGGGCTTTGCTAGGTGCCAGGACCACAAGCCGTGTGCTCCTTCGGGCAGGCTCAGGGCGCCAGGCACCTCGGTGACCGCTGCAAACCCAACTCCTGCAAGCAACAGACAAAGCAGATGAAAACAATTTTCTGATCAGACGTGGGAAGCCAGTGTCCGACATGGACATCTTCAATTTGGGGGAAAGTAGGTTATATTGATATTTTTGTTGGAACAGATGCCCGTGTGGAGCCATTATTGCTGCCCCGGCCACGTGTTCTGAACACAGAGGTCAAGTAGACCGCTGTGCACCCCAGAGCAAGGCACACAAGGGCACTAATGTGCTAGATGCTTTAAACGTCCTCAAAACGTACATCAGCTTGTCGGGCCCTCGCTGCAACCTTGCAGGGCAAGCGCGGGTGCGTACCCTAACCCTAGTGGACATACGGCAGGTCAGATGACCCACCGGGCCCCCGGGTGGAAAGTCCTGTGCTGAGGTGGATTTGTAGCCACAGCTGATGGCTTCTGACTTCAGATGTCACCCCAGCCTGTGTCGCGGCCAAGGGCTGGGTTCTTGGATCCTGGTGGGACACTGAGAGGGAAGGGAAACCCTTCTCCAGCAAAGGTGAGACAGCTAGGGATGCCAGACTTGGCCCCCGAACGTACACGATTCCCAGTGAAATCTGAAACTCAAAGCAACACCAAGTATTCTTTTTTTTTTTTTTTTAAGATTTTATTTATTTATTTGACAGAGAGAGATCACTGGTAGGCAGAGAGGCAGGCAGAGAGAGAGCGGGAGAGGGGAGGCAGGCTTCCTGCCCAGCAGAGAGCCCAGTGCAGGGCTCGATCCAGGACCCTGAGATCACGATGTGAGCCAAAGGCAGAGGCTTAACCCACTGAGCCACCCAGGTGACCCTTGCAACAAGTACTCTTTAGTATAAGTATATCCCACAAAATATGTAGGATATACTTCTACAAAAAAAAAATTTATTTGTTGTTCATCTGAAAGGCAAATTTAACTGGGTGTTTGGTAGTTTATCTGGCCGTCTTAGCAAGGAAATGTTAGCTCCTCCAGCTTTTCTTCCAACCCAGGGAGAAGGCCCCAGAACATACCCAATGACATGCCTTCCCAGAGGCCAGGCACTGTAAGGCATCGCATTCCTTTCGAAACACTTCCCCCTCTTATCACATCAGCTCCTCCCTAGAGAACCGGTACGCAGGCGTCCCTGTGCCAACATCATGGACAAAGGAAACTGTCATCAAGCTCAAAGGGACTTGGGAAACTCAGTGAGAGAGCCAGGGCACAAGGCCCTGAGCACGAGGCCAGGCTCTCCACTTTAAAACGAGGAAGGATGTCCTGAACCGTCTCCACCCATTGGACCAATACCGTTCGGCGCCTCTTCAGAACCATGGATACGGTTTCCTTTCCACATTTTGAATCCAACAGCATGATGACGGTATCAACCACCGTGGTCAGCTCATAGTCCGTAAAGAGGAGGGCACCCTTGCAGCCACGCTCCACTAACGCAGCGCGGGAAGGGCGGGACCCCAACTCTTCCAAAGGCCCAGAAGCTTAGAATAGAAATGATTTGAAAAAAATTTTAGAACGAGGTAGATTCATTATTCTCATTTCCATGTTCCAGATCTATTAATTCAGCCTCTAAAGTAATCTTTGTCCAGAGTGCATAACTGTATCAAATACTCCTGTTATCAAAGCTTTCTTTCCCTAAAAGGCAAAGATAATATGGACTGGGTATTCTTTTCCTACACATAATTCATTTAAGTCAGAAATGTTCTCAGATGGCTTCTTTTTTTCCCACTCTCCAAGTTTACGTGCGCCATGATCCAGGAAGATATAAATTACCAGTGGGAGAAGGGGGCAAGGCTGCTCCCTCCCAGGACACAAACACCGCGATTTCATTTTCCTGATACTTTTATTTTGCTGCTAATAAAATTGGGTGGTTAAACCTCCATGGTAGAGTATGAATGTAACAGCAGAGTTAAGCTTTAACACCAGCAAAAACTCTATTAAAATGTTGCCCCAGAGACTGTAAATTTGAATTCTGGCGCTGCTGGTCAGGTTGGGCCTGAAAACTAAGGAGAGGAAGTTCCTAAGTCTTGCTGAACAGGCCACACAGAAGGATTTTTTTTTTTTTTCCTTGAGACTAATTTCCTCACGGAGAAGAAAAATATGAAGAGGTAAGGCCTCCCAATTCCGAGCTGACTTATAAGAAGAAACAAGCCATCAAGAAGCAGAGGAAGGGTCTCGGGGCGCACCTGTGCTCGGCCTGGCCGAGGAAGCCCCGACGGACGAGGACGAGGAGGCAAGAGCACGAGTCCTTGCGAAGCCCTGTGAGGAGGCCGGAAACTGCCCTGTGAGGCGGCCGGAAACTGCCCTGTGAGGCGGCCGGAAACTGCCCTGTGAGGCGGCCGGAAACTGCTTCATGGGAAGAGCTGCGTCCGGGAAGATGACCCAGTCCAGCTCGGGGAGAAACAAACGGCAGTTTGCACAGTCGGGACGAGGGCTGTGATGCGCCTGGTTCTCAGCCCCGGACACACCCTCCGTTGGCCATCCGACCCCGAGGCTCCTCGTCAGCCAAAGGCAGGTCATGGTCTGAGGCGACCCAGGAGGGTCGCAGCTTCAAAACGTAAACCTTATTAACGTGCTTAGGGACTCGTGGAGGGGACAAAGGAGCTCATGAAAATGGCGAATGGTTTAAATTCGGTGTTCGTGTGGCGTTCACTCACTTAATGCTAAAAACGTCCTTTAAAGTAGACAAGGGAGAAAAAGTCGGTTCCTGGCTTTTATCAGCAAGAAGGGGTTTAAAGCTTTATTTGTGGGAAAAAATAGCACTTGTAATATCACCACAATGTCAAGAACTACACAAACAAACAAAAAATTTCAAGGAGGCTTGCATTTTATATGGCATAACCAGAAGCACCCAGATAGCAAAACTCTGTTAGAACTGGTGAAAACGCCAGAGAAATTCTGTAACCGACTTGGAACCTCGCAGTCTGTCCGAGTGAGAACAAATGGAAAGGCGGGCGCTAACTGACAGCCCGGGGGTCAGACTCCTTCCGGCCCTCGCGTGACGGCGCCGGCAATGCCCGTGTGACGGCGCGCTCGCAGAACGACCGTTCAAGACACATTCTACTAACACAATCAATGAATTTAGCAAAGATGTGTTTAAGAAGAGACTATTTGAGGATTTAGGAGCAGGTTTTAGAAATGAAATGGAGGATAAGCTAACAAATCTATCAGAAATAAGATCAACAACTTAAAATTTAAACCAATCTTGAGCATATATTTGAACTTGGATATGCGGAAACGGTACACAAGTCCCCACGGTTCAGCGAGGCGGTCGGAGGATCAGCAGCCCTATAGACAGTTAAATTACTCAGGAAGCCAAGGAATTTATCAAACATGAATTTCAAAGTGGATTCTGGCCTCCAGGAAAAAATGGAAGTACCCATTAATGCACATACAAAATAAATGTTGTCTACAAACTCTTCAACACTGTTTATTTTTGTGGCCACAAATTGGCTAAAGGTTTTTAATTTACATAAAGTGGGACAAAGAGCCTTCCGCCTTCGATCGAAGTCATCTGGGTTCAAGTTGGGCAAAACTATTCACAAATACTGAAAGTGTAACGGTTGCCCCGACAGGTACAACACCAAGAAATCATTTGTCTTGTTTCACATCTCTCAGTGCATTATTTATAACCAACTCCAATTTGAGGACGTTAACATTAAATAGGTTTCCCACATGGAGGACGTTTGTACAAACCCAACATGTATTATGAATGACAATTTTAACAGCTCGGCAAAATTTGTCAAAGCAGATGAGCCTGCATGGACTGAACACCAAGTATGTGAGAGTCTTGAGGAATCTGGACAGCATTGAGCTCATAACCTCAGTATTTGTTTTATCGATCAAAAGAAATGTTAACTTCATCTATTGTTGACAGATAATTTATCAAAAAAATGTTTTAAAGAAGAGAATATTTCATATCTAAGGTGGCTCGGGAAATTAGTGACTGGCCCTCAGGCCTGAGCCGCCCATGAGGAGAGAAGATGGAGCGTCATTTGTGAGGCGACGGGGCCCACCGCAAGGGAAAGGAAGGAAGGAGAGCGGACAGGCCAGCCCAAAGGGTGGGCCCACGTAACTCCCGTGAGCGCCACATGACCCGCACTTCCTTGCCCAAGAAAACTTGACATGCAAAGGAACAAGACTCCTCTTTCCAAAGACAACCCTTCTAAGCCCAGATGTGCCAAGCCCTTGGAAATGAACCCCCCAACCTTCACGCGCTTTGGCCTGCTCTCAGAGTAAATCATGCTGACGTTCACTTTTGTTCAGCGATTTCCGCGGCAAGTCCTTCCAATGGAACGTGATTGTTTCCCTTCTAATCCCACAGCCACTGCCTGAGGGCTGAGGGCTGACAGAGCCACACCCCGTGGGCCTCAGCACTCACGCTCCTTGCCGTGCACACGTAAAGGCATCCGGCAGGAGGACGTCATCGGACCGAACATCGAAACTCGCATCACCTGCTTCTCCTGGTGACTTGAAGTTCTCCTCATGTGTCCTTAGAAGGTCACCCTCCTACATGCACATGAGTGAGGAGAACAGGTCATCTCTTTGGGTCTCTCGGTCCCCATGCACACAAAAGAATTAGGCGTAGTGTTCTGGAATGTCCCTTCTGACATTCTGAGAGTCCCCGAAATTGTGTGTGTTTTACATGTCCATGCCCATCTACCTCAGGTACATGAATGAACAAAGCGGCATCCCCTTTGCAAAGATGGGGAGACTTACCCGTCAGTTCTGCATCTATCATCATGCAAGGCAAGGGACGGTGTTGGTCTCGCTGCCAATGGGCCATTTGCTTGTGATGTAGGGACCACGCTGCTGTCATTCGTTATCGGCCCTGCTATGACACACCAGAGTTTGGAAGCCCTTCTGTGCTCTCACTGCCTGCAAGAGTTGCCTATGAATCCCTGTCTGGGCTGCCTGGAACTGGCAGGAATATGGGCACTTTGCCGGGATGGACAGCAACCTGGAAACACACTCCAATCTCCGGTGGTCAGAGCGACCACCTCCACGGCCAGTGCAAATGGGGTGAAGCACCAAACATCTAGACTGTATTTGCCCCAGGCACAGACTTTGGCCTACCCCACGACGGCCAGCCTGACCCAGGACCCAGCCACGCTGTGCAAATCTACCTTTTGTCAACAGAGTCTCAAGCAGAAGCTGAAGCTTTGGGTCCCCTCGTGATCTGTGTTGGGGAAGTGACAGCAAGACCTCTTGGCCCTTTGCCCAGTGAGGGGGCTGGGAAGTAGTGTCACCCCTAGCTTTCCAGCCTCACCCTACACTCACGGGATGCTTAGGAGACCCCAGAGACCACATTCTCTGTCCCCTGCCACCAGCAGGACCAAAAGGTGTCACGCACTCTGGTCTGGCTTCTCCTTCCAGCTCTCTGTTGACCCCACGCCGAGAAAGCAAAACGAGGCCATCCTGTGTCTGGACCCCAGCATGAGTGGGCAGCTCACTCACAGTTCTCCACGAACACGCCTGCATTAGTCTTCTCGGGCTGTCATACCAGAGTGTATACTCAAGGTTGGCTCTCCTGAGGCCTCCCTCCTTGGCACGTAGACGGCCACCTTCTCTGTGTCCTCACATGGTCTTCCCACAGTGTGTGTCTGTGCCCGCATGTCCTCTTCTCCTAAGGACACGAGGCTCACGGGATGAGTCACGCAAGGTTAGGGTCCCTCCGTATGATGTCATTTCACCCTATCACCTCTTTAAAGGCTCTATACCCAAGTGCGGTCACACTCCGAGACCCTTCAACATATAAACTTGGGCGGCGGGGAGAGTCAGTCCGTAACACGCACAGGCCTGGCTTCCTCTGCCCTCCTCCTGGGAGCTTGCTTATGCTGCAAAAAGTTCATGACCAAACTGGCCGCTCTCCCCTGGAAATAACATCTGCCCAGAAATGACAAGTGCTAAGGCAGCAGCTGCAAGAGAAATCGGAGGGAATTCTACCCACACGACCAGACAACCCGGGGTGGCGGAGCTCAGGGCACAAAGCCCGCTCACATGCCTGGAGTCTTTGATCTTCCAACCCACCCCGCGAGGGAGGCTTGGGAGGTATTAATCAATGAACACAGATTAATTTATGAGATGACGAGATGCAGAGAAAGTTGCCCAAGGTCACACAGCTAATTACGGCCCAAGTCTTGCGACGCCAAGAACATACTCCTTCCACTACCCCTCATGGTCCCCTGTGCAATGCAGGGACGCCTGGAATACGATTTCACAGCACTTCCTTCAAGTTCAAATGAGTTTATCATCTTGCATAAGCTATGACCCCAACCTTCCCACAAGAAGATCGTATCACAATAAAAAACACACACGGTGCAGGTGGGTAACATGATTTATTAAATTTTCTCAATTTCATGTATAGGAAGTTCCTCCACACAGGAAAATTTTCTAAATATTGAAAACATATGTACATAGGACAAAGCTCCGAGAGGGAAGGGAAAAAAAAAAAAAAGGAAGGTTTATTATAATACATCACACATAATAAATGTTTTTTTAACAAAGTCTGTATGAACTTTCCACATTAATCAAAAGTGAATGCTGCATGATTCTGTATAATTAACCAGGAAGTCATATTACAAGTGATAAATATCATAGACAATAAAGTGAAGCAGACAAATGCTGACCTTAAGTGCTCATTCACGATGCAGGGTTTTTGATAGTCCACAATGCAATTATTACTTAGTTAATTGAAGGGTCAAGTTTCCCAAAGATTAATAATTAGACTTACAGTGGCCTGCTCATCAGAGGTTTAATAAATGCTAAAACAGGCCCCTTTAGGTTGCCGTGATATCTGAAGCAGAACCTTTGATTTCCCGCTGTCCTTGCAAAGCTGGGGACTTGAGAGATGCCATGCTGAGGGCGAGCCCCGTCCCTAGAAAAAGATGTGCTGAGGACCCACGCCAAAGCCTTGAACCTTGACTTTGGGGATGCGGGGCTATCTCAACGCCATTCCAAGGGGGCAGTGGGACAGACGATCAGACTCCACCAGGCCTTGCCGGAGTCTGGGACCTCCAGATGAGCTCTGGCCCCAGCCATGGTGACTTTGAGACAACTGAGAAAGACTCTAATGGCACCTAAAGAAAATGACTTTGTGTGTTTACAAGATATGGGAAAGGTGTGACAAAATACATACTTGCAAGTCAGAATATTCACTCTCTTTCTCTGTACCTTTTTGGCCAACAAGCTCCTTCATGAGCCAAACAAATTCAGAATGTCCTACGTCTTGGGCAGCTCCCCCGTCCTCACCAGGGCGATGGAAAGCCTCCATGAGTAGGACCCAGCGGCCTTTGCACCACTCAGGCAGGCGACACACCCCGTGAGCCTGCGCCTTCCAGCCTCTGAGCTGGCCCGCTGAGCTCTCCGCGGCGCGCACACCCCCCCTCCTCTCCCGCCTCCTGGACCCGCATCCATTCTTCAAAATTCAGCTGAACTACAACCCCGTCCAAAACACCTTCCCACTGAATCTCAAAATGCGAGTAGCCTCTTCTGTACCCAACAGCACGTGACTTGCTTCTCCCTTATGGCAGTTACTTCAGAGGGTAGAGCCGGGCCTTGTCTTCCTTCTACCTCCCTGTACACGGGGAGCTCCTTGTGGACCGGGCCAGGGGACCCCGGCTCCATCTTCCGCGTGCTCAGTCGGGTGTCCTGCTTGCGGTAGGCGTGAAGAAACGCTCGCTGAATCGGAGGAGTGGGCGCGGAGGGAGGGAGCAGGACCCCTTCCAGAATCGCAGCGGCAAGTTCAGTGACGCGCGGATGAGTGGGACCTCTGGGTCCATGACAGACCGAGCGGCTGGGGGCAGAGGGCGCCAGAGCCCTGCCACGGATGGGCTCCCCAGGGAACCCCAGGAAGAGCAGAAGATGCCCAGTTTGATGAGTCAAAGGTAGCCGGGGACTTTGGGAGGGCGCGAAATTGGAAACACGTCAATGCCCAAGGGTAGGGGATTGGTTTCATGATTACTGCCCTTCTGCCAGCAAGAGGCTGCAGAACCCCGCACCAGCAGGTATAAAACCGCGTGTGTTTGGGACAACATCTGTATGAGGAAACAGTAACCGGAGGACAGACCCACACACACAAGTGCTAAGAGCAGCCCGGAACAGGGCCCGGGGGCGCAGCTGACATTTTCTGGTGAACCCTTTCTGCTTGTCTGTACCTTCAAGACTTCTCAAATGACTCTACAATGTGTGGAGGGGAGAGAGGCGTGGGGGATTCACCCTCAGCTCTGTGAGGCGACAGCGAACTCTGAAAAAATGTGCGGAACCGTCATGCGTCCTGAGCCGAGGCCCGTGCAGCAGCTGAGGACAGAGCACAGGCCCAGCCGCAGCTCTCTGGGGCCCCCTGGACAATTTGCAGCAGCCCCTCCCGGTGCCAGTGAAATACAGAGCTGCTTCAGAAAAGCCAGAGCCAAGCGCAGGAGTCCAGACGCCCTGACCTCTGCCCTCGCTCCTGCTTCTCCCCGCGGCCCCACTCCCCTTGCCCAGAGCCCATCCCAAGCCAGAGGCCTTGTGCTAGTACCAGGACCGTCCCCCCACTGTCACCTCCGTCCCTGCCCACCTTCTTTCCAGGACACCCACCCACAATCCTCCTGCCAGGGGCGAGCGGACGCCCAAGACCACGGGCCCTGGAGTGCCTGCTCATTTCACACTTCCTTCCCCTGCTCTTAAGACCTTAATGTCTCTGTCGTGGCACGTCGGAAGCAGTGACCCAGAGGTGAAAATTCCCTGTCCCATGATCAATCCCTTGGGCCAGCCGGTCACCTTTATTTACGGTTCCTGTAAAAAGAACTTGCTGTGAATTTTCACTCTGCCCTCGTATGTCCGCGAATGGGGCTCATTTCATAAGCACTTATCTCTACTTTCGGGGGGCCAGCGACTTCTGAGCCCGTGCGAAAAGTCAGCTGCACTTTGCAGAAGGCTCCCTAGGCAGAAGGGGTCCAGGGGATCTGCAGGGTGCAGGCTCGGACGCCTCCTTGGTGGCACTGAGTGCCTCTCCCGTGCCTCTCAGGAGCATCGGATTTCAAGCCGAAACCTACGGCAACCCGGCAGCGCCGTATTTCACGTCTTGTTTTTACTTCCTTTACTCGCCTTTCAGTGTAAACAGTCCGTGTTGTGCTAAGAGGTCAGTTTCGCGCGCCGGAGCGCCACGGAACGATTCAGGTTTAAGATGACACTAGTGTTTAAGACCTACCGATTCTCAGAACACATGATTTACTGTTGTGGCTTTCCATGAGACCCATTTCATACCTCCAAGAAGGACTCGTCAACATGTTAAATAAACATGAAGCCCGTGTCTTGTTTTCTTTCCAAAAGTGCAAACACTGTGTTACTCTAATGATTAAATACCGCTCGACACACAACCAACTATTTCACAGTTGCCTCTTCCCCGTGGCTTCACTTTATGTATTAATTATTTTGTGTTCAGACAAAGGCTTTAATTAGGAGTCATAAAGGGTTTCTGAAGAGTGAGTAAGTAGTTTCATCCGCATTAAACCGATAATAAACAGACATTTCTACAACAAGGAGCTGTCCGAGCACCAGCCTCAACCAAGCCTGAATCTATTAACCACTAACTAAACTCAGCCTCATAAAACATTGTTTGGGATGTTACATTACAGTAAAAATGATTCAGATTGCCTTTATGTCCTTAAAGAGGAAATAAATTAATTGAAGTTTGGTGGATATTAAAGGCTGAAACTTGCCTGTGAATGTGAAAAATTCAACCAATATTATCTCAGGCTTCTAACAGTGATTATTAAAAATTGCTTGATTCTTTGGAATGACAGTACAAAAGCAAGAAAAATATCAATGTAATGGCTTTTTAAGGACAAGAGGCAAATATACGTGTGCTTGATTGCAACAGAGCCGGACAAAAAGGAAAGAGAGGTTCGTTCTGCCCATTAAGCTGAAACTCCGGCCTGTGTTCCCAGAACACACTATATCATCAGCAACGTCCCTCGGAGGGAGACTCCGAGAAGCGAGGCATCACGCCTTCCTTGGCTGCCTGTGTTCAAGAGGCTTGATGTCCAGGCTTGGAGCAGCCCCTCTCCTCCAGGTGCTTCCACGAGACCGAGTCGGGCACCCTCGCTGCCCGTCAGCCGCGCGTGAGCAGAGGACCCCCGGGTGAATGTGCACGTATCTCCATTTCCAGCTCTGTTCCTCATAATCAGCTCGAGCCTGGCGCCACCCTGTTCACCAGTGTGGGTCAGGTGCCGTGGCTGGCGCCTGGAGTTCGCAGAACCCAGCCCAGTCCCTTCAGGGGGTGCCTCATCAGGATCGTCGGGGTCAGGGGAGGCAGCTTGTCTCCTATTTAGCCTTCAGGGGCCTGCTCACCTGGGGATCACTGGCCCTGGAGACGGCCCACCCTCCAGGGCAATTTGAGGCCCTCCCACCTCCCAAAGCTCCTGGGTCTCCCCCGCCCTGTCCCACAGCCCCCCTGACCTGCCCACCCCCCACCACACGGCCGCTCACACTATCCAGCGAAACCGTCACGCAGAGGTCTTGCCTTACTAACCTGCACTTGGCATAGAAAATAAAATGAGGGGCGCCCTGCGGGGGGGGAGCTGTCCCAGTGGGTCAAGTGTCTACCCTCAGCTCAGATCCTGATCCAAGGCTCCTGGGAATGAGCCCCAGGCCGGGGCCCCTGCCCGGCGGGAGTCTCCCTGCCCCCCTGCCTGCCGCTCCTCCTGCTTGCACTCTCTCTCACATAAATACAATCTTCTAAAGAAAATCTGTAAAATGAAAGGAACTGAGTTTCCTTCAGCCTCTGGCGTCAGTTTGGTGATGTTCTGATGGCACACAGAGCAGAGAGGGGGCACCACTACCTGCCTTTACCACGGACCTGGCTCCTGTCGGCAGCCCCCACTGCCACACACACCTGGTCCTGCACTTGCTTCCTCACGGACAGTTTCCTCTCCGTGAGCGTGTCGGTCCTGCCACACTGGGGCCACAGCTAGGCGAGGCAAACAACGGAGCTCCTCAGGGCAGTCATGGGCCAGCTGGCCACTCAAGTGACTGGCTCTGGCCTGAGTCTCCGGCCATTCCAGACTCCAAGTCAGGGGGACACAACAACCCTCCGCCGGTCTGCTGTGGGATGCGGGCCATGAAGGAGATCTGGTCAGCCCCTAGAGGGGCGGCGGGTCCCCAGGGACGCTGGCAGCTAGGACAGAGGGCACAGCCTCCGTCTCCTTGCTGCTGGGCCACCCGAGTCTCTTGTACCTAGAGAAGCCTCCCCATCTTGCCATTGTCCTCAGTCTCATCTGGAACGAGAAATGTGTTGAAGAACGCTCTCTCTGCTGCAGAAATCCAGGAGGAGTGTAAGGATGGCAGAACCAGCCAAGAGAGGCAGGGGTAGGACAGCTCTTGACTTTGGAATCCTCCTAAGCCCCCGTTGGCCTTAAAGGTGTGGCCACAGCCAAGTCTGAGGGAGGTGCCCAGACTGGCCCGTCCCTCACATCTCCTCTCTGGCGACGGCATGACCCCCTCTGCCCCACCGTGCAATTCTGGCGCCAGAGCCCACGGTGCCATGGTGTTCCCTTCCTCCTCTCCTCCCCAGCCACCCATCCTCTCCAATCCCAAAGCTCCTGCTGCTTCAACCCCAAGTCTCCCGGGACATCAGGCTTCAGCCAGAGAGAAAAGTCCTTCAGTCCCCAGAAGGACTCTGATGGGGGAGGCTGCCCCTGGCTGAGCACAGAGGCCCTGAGGCCTGGGACCCCCACACTCAAGAGGTCACAGACAGGACATGTCTCCACATGCCCATGTCATTCAGTTAAACCTAAGTCACCAGGGATGCGAGCAAGAGACGGAACGATGGCCGGCTGTGGTCCTGCCGTCAGTAAGGAGCTCTGGGCTCTTCCGAGATCACAGGAGCTGCCCCTGGGGAAGACTTTCCAAGGAGCCGATGAGGACATTACTCTCGTCAGGTGAGCAGAGCTGGCTGTTGTTAGGGACTGAACCCTGAATGTCACTTAAATACACCTTCGGCCATCAGCAAAGGGGAGCTTTGTGGGAGAAAGAGCTCAGGAAGGGACCCACAGAGCTGGGGCATCTGAGACAAGCTGTCTAGCCTCAGCTTCACTGTCCATAAAAAGCAAATGATCCTGCCTATGAGGGACCCCAGTGAGGAGTACGTGAGATTCTCCCCAAAGAGCCTGAATCAACAAATGTTTGTCTCCTTGAATGCACAGGGCAGGTTGTCCGCTCACCATTTAAACCCGTAAAGTACACTGTTTGGTGTACTTCTCTGACCCTCTACCCCATCTGTGTAAATACCATCCACAGAAGTGATCTCATAAGTGCACCCGCATAGTGTGCCTGGATGCCCACGGCAGCGGCTTTGTGCAGGTGAGACAGGAAATAACGTGAGCGCCCATCAGGAGGGCCTGGCAGGGAGGAAATCCCTCCTGCATGTGCTGGGCCCTCGGTGCAGCTGGGAGAGGTCCGGGCTCACCCGGGATAATGTCCAAGTGAGCGGGAAGCAAGCTTGCAAAGCCGTCCGTACGGGAAGGTCCTATTTGTTCCGTAAGACAAAACGATACAGACAGGCAGACAGAATGATGGAGGGAAAAGCACACATTTACACACATACGTGCACAGAAGATAAGCTTACCTCTCATTTTACACATTTCTTGGTGTATATAAGACACAACAGAGCCCAAAGCAAATCTTCCTAACTCAGAGCAAAGACCTTTGCACCTGTCCTCATCAAACAGAGAGAGAAAAGGTTCAATGAAAGAAAGAAATTTTGTGGTGACATACCCAGGAGGGAGACAAAGGAAGAGAGAAAGAGAGAGAAAGGAAGAGGTAAAGAGAGAGGGAGAGAAAGGAATCAGGAAAGAGAAAGAAAAGGAAGAATGAGGGGACCACAGACAAAACAACCAGGTCAGGATACGGCTGTGCTCACGTAGAGATTTAAGACAAGGTTAATCCTACGTCACTATCTTCTTTGTGTCCGTGAGATGTTCAGGCCGTGGCTAGACCCCAACGACATCTAGCACACATGAATACAAAAGAGCCAAGCATGACGCAGGCTTAATTAAGAACTCAGAGTGAAGATCCAAAAAAAAGTATAACACAACAGTGAATATATTCAGAAAATGTCAGCTGCCAAATGTTTGCGCTTCAAATTTCATCTCCAGTTGGGTGAAAATGTCCATGGATCCCAGGACGCTGGAATAAAACTCCATGTGGTTCCATTTTTATGGGTGAATCTGAAACCAGGTGGTTCTGGAAAGAGAGTTCCCACAGCCCTTGCCCTCCTGCGGTTTCTCCGGATGCTTAGAATGTTTTCCTAAAATGAAATTACAAACATGAATCTCTTCTATGCAAGCAAACTTTCATACCAACTATGCCAATTACAGGCTTGTCATTTTCCCTTTGTAAACCCCAATTTTTAGCCATAAAAAATGTGCTTATGATACAACATTTTGAGCTCAAAAGAATCAATTGTGAGAGTTTTGGGAGGGAAGGGGGATGAGACTTGCAAATGTCTTCTTAACTTCCTTCAGGGAAAACCGTCCTACACAAATAAATCATTACTAGTTTTGATCATAATTCAGTGACTCTCTAGCAAATTATTTCTAAAACTTAAAAAAAAGTTAAGTCATAAGGTAATCTTTTCTAAAATTATTAGTAGAGGGTCTCCTGAAAATGGAGAGGGAAAGAATAAGTTCATGAGGAAGGAAGCAAGGATTCTCTAAGAAAGGACAAGGGAGACAGGTGTGAGATAATCTCACGTTGTTCGGGAAAGAGCATACGCGAGTATTGATGATAAGTCTAGGCCCCCCACTAGGTGGGCCCCCGGACTTGTTCTCCAATATGTGGGCACAGTGCTATTGGGTAAACGACAGGCTTTGAAACCAAACCTGGAATTGTCTGTCATTAAGAGCACCGAGCCATATTCTTAACATTATTTCATGGAGGTTCCTCCATGTGGTTTAATACAGCTATACCTTTTTCTAACTTTGACACATTTGAAGATAGAAGATCTACAGGGAAATGTAGAATCAAGAGCCATAAGACACTGGGTTACAGTTCATGAGAATTTGCAATTTAAGTGTATGATGACTGAAAAGGAGATGTAGATGCATCAGGAAATGTATCTTTCAGCTGGTGCCTCTACACGTAGGTTAATTAAGTCACCAACGTTCTGGAGAGGAAAGTGTAGTACACCGTGATCAAGTGAACTCTTCTCCAGGGTTACACAATTTATAACCCACACCATTCTCGGAGGCGGAGCAGCTCCCTCTGCCAGGCTTTCCCAGAGCTGGCTCCGAGGCATTGAGCTCGCCCTGCAGAGGAGGAGGGAGACGGCAGGGCGATGCTGCCCCTCCCTGCCCGCCAATGGCCATCCTCAGCCATCTGGGCAGGCAGGGAATGGGGAGTGTGTCCAGAAAGCCCAGAGAACAGCCAGCGCAAAGCATGCATCTCCCAAAAGCAGGCAAGGACACAGGGGCACGGCAGAGAGATGCCCCCAACTTTCATCCAGGGCCCACCAGCCCGGTTAATACATCAGAATCTGGAGTCTAAATCCAATACACACAGCCTGGGGCCTAGGCTACCCTAAGATTAGCTTCTGTTTTACATTAAACCGCATAATTCCGCATTGGTCTTCATCATAATGAAGGTGAAATTGCATTCATTGAGCACTGAATTGCGTTCAGTGCTCGCCTCTGCCCTTGAGCGAGGGAGCGAGGGAGCGAGGGACCCAAACCACGCCCCCAAGATGCAGCCTTTACAACACTCCTCCCCGGTAATCTGCCCCAGTTCCCGCTCTCAGGGGATCTTAGTGACCCCCCCCCCATAAGCTAGGGACAACAGAAGCAGAGAGCCCTCCGAAGTCCTCACATCCTAAAAGGGGGAGTGGGGGGTGAAATGTAAAACAGTCCAGACTGGGCAACCCTCCGTGGAGACCAGAAAGACAGTGGGCCTGACTTAATCGGCTGGGGAGTCCACAGCAGGTGAGAAAAGGAATCTTTGGGTCCAGGGAGCGGCTGTCCGGGATACCCCTCGACGCCCCAGGAGACAGCTTCTGCTTCTTCCAATCAAGCGCATCTTGAGACAGGTGCCCAGAACAAAGCCTTTAGTTCACAGCTGACAACAACCAAACAAGGGAAACAGGCTTGTACGAGACCCCACACCGGCCCTGACCTCAGTCCCAGCTCCCCGGCCAGCTCTTCCGTGACACACAGAGTCCTTGCCCTGTGCCCACCTCCTCCACAGTGGGACAGAGACACCATCTTCCTTTCCGGGTTGAGCAAACAAAACCCTGGCCTCGTGGAGGCAGCCCCGGCTTAAAGGCCCCTCCGCCACAGCAACCTCACGCACAGTAAAGGACACGTCCCGGACCGCCCCAGAGCTGCGTCTTCTCGGTGGAGATCAGGTGTGCGGGGCTCCGGGAGCGAGGCACGTGGTGATGGAGAGTCCGCGGGAGCAGGACACGCGTCAGCCCCAACCCACCCGACGGCCCTACTGTCTTAGACAAGAGTCTTAATACCTCCACCCTTCATGGGGGAAATGTCCCACCTGGTTTGCCTGGCAACGAGACACCCTTTCTCGGGCCACACCACAGCTGCTGGTGCCCGGACCCCGCCACGCACAGCAGGACGGCAGGACACGCGGTGGCGCGCGCACAGCAGGGCTGGAGACGCGCTGGTCCCGGCGAGAAGCGCCGTCAGGCGAGAAGGTTCACATCGGGAACCCGGGAGGCCCGGGCCGAAGGGACGTCCCGCGCAGGCGGATGGGTTTGTGCAAACAGAGGCACATCCACACTTTTTTCCAAAAGTCACACCTAGAAGGGAATACAAATTAGCACGGATGACCACCAGGAATGCAGAAATGAGATGCGAAAATTGGATTTTTTCATACAGAAAAGACGACCTGGACGCAAAACTCAAGAGACGAAGCTGAACAAACAAAGCCAACGCTGGGCCAGTGAAGAGGGCCCACGGCTGCGCCGCTGCTGCCGCCGCGAAGCACCCACGGGGCTGGCATCGGTGCTCCAGGCGGAGCTGGCACGGCCGGGCGGGCGCGCGCCACCAGCACTGGAGCGACACGGCGTGGAGCAGCACCGGGAGGCGGTGCGGGCGGCGGCAGCAGGCTGGGAAGGGTCTGCACGCGGGGCACCGGGCCGAGAGGGACCACGGAGCTTCATCAGCAGCAGAATCATACGCCCCAAGTCCCTGCAAGGGAAGAGGGGGGCCGGGGGCGGAGGGGTAACCCCACCTCCCCCTCCACTCCTGAAAGGAGGCTAACAGGAGTTCGAGACCCAGCCTCGCCCCTCACTGGCTTTGTGACTGTGTCGGGAATATGCCCAGGGTCCGAGCAGAGCGGAGTCCAGGTCTTCACCGAAGCTCCCAGACGCTGCGCACAGGCAAAGACAAAGTGTCAGAGGAAGGGCGGAGGGGAAGACAGAGAATATGAAAGCAAACCACAGAAACACTCCTCCTCTCCCCCAAAAGGGGCCCATACACCAACACTCCAAACATGCGAAACAAAGCTCAAAGAAAGACACATATTTAAAAAAAAAAAAAAAGGGCAGGTAATAAAGACAACAGTGTGAATTCATTTGAGATGTAACGGTTTATAGAAAAGCCTACCACAAACTTTAATATAACCATGTTTAAAATGTTAAAGAGATAATTAAAACATCAATATTTCTATAAATGATTTTAAATTATGAACAAAAAGTAAATAAGAATAGATGTATATGAAAGAGACAGTTATAACATCTTAGAAATGTAATATATAGGCACTAAAAATACTTTTTAATTTTTAATTTTTTTATTTTTTTATTTCTTTTCAGCGTAACAGTATTCATTGTTTATGCATCACACCCAGTGCTGCATGCAATACGTGCCCTCCCTAATACCCACCACCTTGTTCCCCCAACCTCCCACCCCACCCCCGCCCCCTCAAGACCCTCAAGTTGTTTTTCAGAGTCCATAGTCTCTCATGGTTCACCTCCCCTTCCAGTTTCCCTCTCCTCTCCATCTCCCCACGTCCTCCATGTTATTTGTTATGCTCCACAAATAAGCGAAACCATATGATAATTGACTCTCTCTGCTTGACTTAGACAGTCTCTTCAATAAATAGTGCTGGGAAACCTGGACAGCTATATGTAGAAGAATGAAACTCAACCATTCTCTTACACTGTACACAAAGATAAACTTGAAATGGATAAAAGACCTCAACGAGAGACAGGAATCCATCAGAATCCTAGAGGAGAACATAGGCAGTAACCTCTTCGATATCAGCCACAGCAACTTCTTTCAAGATATGTCTCCAAAGGCAAAGGAAACAAAAGTGAAAATGAACGTTTGGGACTTCATCAAGATCAAAAGCTTCTGCACAGCAAAGGAAACAGTCAAGAAAACAAAGAGGCAACCCACGGAATGGGAGAAGATATTTGCAAATGACAGTACAGACAAAAGGCTGATATCCAGGATCTATAAAGAACCCCTCAAACTCAACACACACAAAACAGATAATCATATCAAAAAATGGGCAGAAGATATGAACAGACACTTCTCCAATCAAGACATACAAATGGCTATCAGACACATGAAAAAATGTTCATCATCACTAGCCCTCAGGGAGATTCAAATTAAAACCACATTGAGATATCACCTTACACCAGTTAGAATGGCCAAAATTAACAAAACAGGAAACAACATGTGTTGGAGGGGATGTGGAGAAAGGGGAACCCTCTTACACTGTTGGTGGGAATGCAAGTTGGCGGAGCCTCTTTGGAGAACAGTGTGGAGATTCCTCAAGAAATTAAAAATAGAGCTTCCCTATGACCCTGCAATTGCACTCCTGGGTATTTATCCCAAAGATACAGATGTAGTGAAAAGAAGGGCCATCTGTACCCCAATGTTTATAGCAACAATGGCCACGGTCGCCAAACTGTGGAAAGAACCAAAATGCCCTTTAACAGACGAATGGATAAGGAAGATGTGGTCCATATACACTATGGAGTATTATGCCTCCATCAGAAAGGATGAATACCCAACTTTTGTAGCAACATGGACGGGACTGGAAGAGATTATGCTGAGTGAAATAAACATGTTTTAAATGCATACGATGGGATAAATTCTAATAGGAGTGCAGTCCAGAGCAAAGAGTGAAATGGAAGATGGAACTGAACAACACACCAAGTGCAAAGTGTGCCGCTGAGTTTTTTTTTAATGTGTGAAAAACCTGTTGAAAGCAAGAAGATTTCACAGAGATCATTTTTCATGTATAAAGTTATCAAACCTCTCTGATGTTCACCTAAAACTAATAGGCTATTATATATCAACTATATTTCATAGTAATATTTTTAAAAGAGGCAGCAATAATAGATTGAGAGATTCCAAGGTTTATCAAATTGGAGTTCTTTAAGCTGAGAATAGGACCAAAGTGATATTTGAGAACTGAAAATAAATAATTGCTGAGAATTTTAGAGAACTGGAGAAAGACATAGTCTTTAGACTGCAAGAGTGACCCAGCAGAATAAATAAAAAATCTATGCCTGTGTAACATAATCATATGCAGAACATTGAAAATAAAGAAATAACCTCAAAAGGTTCTAGGGGGAAAAAAAGCAAAATGATAATTACAATGGCGATTCATTTCCCATCAGGAACATGAGATTCTGGAAGGAAATGAAGTAATACTTTTAAAGTGATGGGAAAAAATTAAAAAATAAATAACATTACAAAGGACTTCAAACCAGTTGAACTAGCAATCAAGAGTGAAAGCTATCAACAACAGAAACACGATTATCTGATTAAAATAGGCAAAATTCCTTAAGAGACATTTCTCCAAAAAAAGATATATAAGTGGCCAATAAACAAAAAGATGCTCAGCATCACTAA